>NC_138187.1:20779250-21264250 GCF_964194105.1 Spermophilus citellus | reverse complement strand
TGTTCTGTGAGCCAAGATGCCTCCCTTACTTTCCCAACCTGACAATGCTGTGTCCCTGGGACTGGAGCTAGTTCTGACCCTTGCCATCCTAAAGTCCCCTGGCTAAATGCTAGCCCACCATTTTCCTGTGCTCATGGAATCTGTGCCAGGCTTTGTTGTAGAAGAAACTGATAACTTAGAGCCACCCAGGGATTCTCTGACTGCCTCTGACATACTATGTGGATCTTTTTTTGGAGTCAGGGGGAGTGCCAGGTATTGAACTCTGGGGCACTCAACCATGGAACTTCATCCCCAGCCCTATTTTGTATTTTATTTAGAGACAGGGTCTCACTGAGTTGCTTAGAGCCTTACTTTTTGCTGAGGCTGGCTTTGAACTCACAATCCTCCTGCCTCAGCCTCCCCAGCTGCTGAGATTACAGGTGTGCGCCACCACACGGGGTTTATATTAATCTTAACAACAGCCTTTCTTAAGCCGCTTTGGACACAGCCCTGTAGGCCATGGCCACATGTGTCATGGAGTGAATCAGATTCAAAGTCTGGGCCTCTAGTCTCAGACATGTCCCCTTTCCCACCTAACCATACTCCTGAGATCCTGCATACCTCTCTGGCCAAGCTGCCCATTTAGAAAGTGATGGCCAAAAAAAGAGATAGAACGATGAGAGATGGACAGGGAGAGGGACAGGGAGACAGAAAACACAGAGGCTGCTACAGATTTGACATTTTTCTATCAGTCAGTCCCCTAAATCATAATGGAGTGCTGAATCTCTTTTTTTCGATTCCTGTCCAATAAGCTATTTTTTAAAATTATTTTTTAGAAGTAGCTGGACACAATACCTTTATTTTTTTAAAAGAGTGAGAGAGAGGGATAGAATTTTAATGTTTTATTATTATTTTTTTTTTAGTATTTAGTGGACACAACATCTTTGTCTGTATGTGGTGCTGAGGATCGAACCCGGGCCGCACGTATGCCAGGCGAGTGCGCTACCGCTTGAGCCACATCCCCAGCCCCAATACCTTTATTTTGTTTATTTATTTTTATGTGGTGCTGGGGATCGAACCCAGGGCCTCGCACATGCTAGATGAGAGCTCTACCACTAAGCCACGATCCCAGCCCCCAATAAGCTCTTTTTTGTTGTTGTTGTTGTCGTCATTGTTTTTGGTACTGGAGATAAAACCCAGAGATGCTTTGCCACTGAGTCACATCCCCTGCCATTTTTATTTTTTGAGACCAGACCTCGCTAAGTTGTGAGGCCAGCTTTGAACATGTCTGCGCCACTGGGATTATAGGCGTAAACCTCCACACCCAGGTCACTTGTTATTTCTTTAAAATTTTAAATTATTATTGAAAGGTAATACAGGTTTAAAACAAAACAAAGCAAAACAAAACTCAAGCAGTGTACAATAAAGTTTTCCCCCACCTTGGACCCTGACACTCCAATTCTCCCCTCTAGAAGCAACCACTGTTCAGAGTTTCTTGTTTCTTTTCAAAACATCCTATGTGTGTGTGTGGGGGGGCATTCTGACACGTGATTGGGTGACTCCCGTTAAGGGCCTGAGGCGCTTTGGCTGTGTCGAAGCTTTCCCGACCCTTTCCTGATGAGAGAGCCCATCCGTGTGGGGTGTGCCTGACCACTGACCCCGGGGGACCCAATCACTGACCCTGACCTTGGAGTGCAGCCCCCCTCAACCTTCATTGGATGGAATTCTCCCCTGAATCTCTTGTTCCCCAAATAAAAGGCTACTCCCAGGCGTGTTCGCTCTCTCTCTCTCCTGCTAGCCCAGAGTAATCCTCGCTGCCCTGCTGGGCGGCTAGAGGTGGGAACCAGGGAGGTGAGCCGTCTCGGACCTAGCAATATAAATAAGGTAACTGGTTTGTGTGTTTTATTTCGATCTCTTCTAACTAACTTTATGCCTAGAACCTCATTAATGAAACCACTGCGCAGGCCGCGTGGTAGACCTATGCACATAGAAGCATGTATGTATTTAATCCCTTTGTAAAACACAAATAGCAGCATACTTTGTTTCCCTACATTATATTGTTTCCACTTGATATATCTTTGATCTTATTTGTACATGTAGATATGTCTCATCCTATTTAGCAGTTGTATAGTATTCTCTTATGGATATGTCATAATTTGTTTAAAACTCCAGTGGCAAGATGATTAGGTTGTTTCTGGTCTGTATTGTCAGCTTTTTGTCACTGTGAACAAAATACCTACAGAACAACTTGGAGGAGGAGAAGTTTATTTTGAGCTCAGAGTTTTAGAGGTTTAGTCCATGGTTGGCTGATTCCATAGCTCTGAGCCTGAGGTCAGGTGGAGCATCATGGCAGAAAAGCATAGAAGAGGAAAACTGCTTACCTCATGGTAGCCAGGAAAAGGGGGTGGGGAGAATCCAGGGTGCCAAGATAAGAGCATGTCCCCAGTGATGCACCTCCTCCAGCCACACCCCATCTGCCTACAGTTACCAACCCGTTGGTCTGTTCAAACTAGGATGGACTGATTAGGTCACAGCTCTCATAATCTAATCATTTGACCTCTGAACACTCCTGCATTAACACAGGAGCTTCAGGGGGAAGGAGACACTTCATATCCAAACCATAACATGGTCTAGGATAAACAAGGCTGCAATTAATATCTTTGTAATATTTCTTGGAACACATAAAGAAGTTTGTCAGATAAACAAATAGAAGTAGAATTGCTAGGTCAAAGATTATGTTCCACTAGATAGTTATTTTTACTTTGTCCTTCACTGAGTTGAGATCATTTTATGCTCCCATAGACACTTATGAGTGGGCCTGTTTTCCCATATCCTCCCCAATAAGTATTATTTCCAGACTTTTAATCTTGGTGTCACTTAGATTATTCATCGAACTCATTGTACTTGTGTTAAGAAATGCAGAAACGAATCAGACAGGTCTGACTTTGCTCTTGTAATAATAATAAAAAAAAGCCACAGATTTCTGGATATATTTTCAAGGTATAGCTACAAAAATGGAAGAGGGATGAAAGAGAAAGAGAGGAATTAAGAATGACCTCAAGAATTCCTGCTTCTGAGCTTCTGATAAAATGGAGTTATCAGTATTGAGAAAGGAATACTGAAGAAATGGGAATTTTTAGGGGGACAGATCAAGAATTCAGTTTTGGATCTGTTAAGTTTCAGAGGTCTATTAGACATCTAAAGTGGAGATGTCAAGTAGCTAGTGAAATATATGAATCTGTTGTTTGAAACTAGAGGTATAAATTCAGCACATGGATGATGAGTAGGAGTTTGTCAGGGTGGGGAGCAACTTAGGTGAAGGGAGCCGTTGAGCACAGGCACAGGAATTGAAAACAGCAGTTTGTCTTTGGGGAACATAAGTATCCAGCTCTCGTTGGAGCTTGAAGTGCAAGAAGGATCACAGCAATGTGGCTGCTGCTGCAGAGGTAAGTAAGCAGGAGTAGGACCTCTGGGGGTCTCATGGAGCAAACCAGGAAACCAGCCTGACCTTGAAAGTGGTGGGCAATGAATGATCAAACTGATATTTTGGAATGATCATTCTGCCTCTGAGAGAAGCAATTCAGGGAAATAAATTTGGAGATAGTTTCAACAGTCCAAGCAACAGGCATGTTGGGGGCGCTGTGCAAAGGTAACGGCAGCAGAAAAAGAGAGAAAAGACTAGGCTGGGAATACCTGTATGGCAGGACAGATATTTCTGTGACAGATTGGGAACAAGGAGCTGAGGAATCAAGAGCGGTGAGGATGATTGTTAGGTTTTTATTTTGTTTTATTTTTGTACCTGGAATTGAACATAACACAAAACCACTAAGCCATATCCCCAGCCCTTTTTTGTATTTTATTTAGAGACAGGGTCTCGCTGAGCTGCTTAGGGCCTTGCTAAGTTGCTGAGACTGGCTTTGAACTTGTGATCCTCTTGCCTCAATCTCCTGAGTCACTGGGATTACAGGTGTATGCCACTGCACCCTGCTGATTCCTAGGGTTTTTTGTTTTTGTTTTTGTTTTTGGTACTGGAGATTCAACTTAGGGGTGCTTGACCACTGAGCCACATCCCCAGCCCTATTTTGTATTTTATTTAGAGACAGGGTCTCCCTGAGCTGCTTAGCACCTAGCTTTTGCTGAGGCTGGCTTTGAACTGGCGATCCTCTTGTCCCACAAGCTGCTGGCATTACCTGCATGTGCCATGTGCCCAGCCTGATTCCTAGGTTTTTGGCTTTTGAGAGTCCAAATGATGCAGCTGTCAAACACAAGGGACAGAGGATGCAGAAGGTGGGCTCTTATAAGTTGGAGACAGAACATGAGCTCATTATAAGTCCAATTTTGGGTATCTGAGTTGGAGATGACTGAGGAGCTGCCCACCATGTAGGTGGAAATTGCATATATTGGCCAAAAATTTGTGCTTGTGATGTTGGATTAGTATTCTTTTTTTTTTTTTTAATAAAGAGAGAGAGGGGGGAGGGAGAGAAAATTTTTTTTTAGTGTTTATTTTTTAGTTTTTTTTTGGCAGACACAACGTCTTTGTATGTGGTGCTGAGGATCAAACCCGGGCCGCACGCATGCCAGGCGAGCGCGCTACCACTTGAGCCACATCCCCAGCCCCTTGGATTAGTATTAGACCCCAGTTGCTAGTTAAAGTTATTAGAAAGGAATCTGGTTTCTCCTTTCCTCTCTGTCACCAAATCCTTTTGGCTCTGCCTCCACAATGTCTTAGTTCACCCACTTGTCTCTTAACTCCACTGTGATGCCCCTGTCTTTAGCTTGCCCTGTCTTCCCTGCATCCTAAGAATCATTCCTAACTGGTCTCCCATCTCCTACTCTGGTACCCTTTTAGACTGTTTTCCAATTAGAAGCTGAGCGAGCTTTTAAAAATGCATATTTTTTAAAAAAATTAAATTATTTAAATATCTTATATCATTTTCCTCCTTAAAAATCTCCCTTGGCAGTCAGGTATGGCACACACCTATAATCCCACCATCTCTAGAGGCTGAGGCAGGAGGATTCCAATTTTGAGGTCAGCCTTAGCAATTTAGCAAGACCCTATCTCAAAATAAAAAATAAAAAATAAAAAATGCTGGGGATGTAGATCAGTGGTAGAATGTCCCTGGGTTCAGTTCTTCATACAAAACACAAATAAGCAAACCTCCTTCACACAGCAAACATATCCACACCTTTAGGAATCAGCTCACATGTCACCTTCACAAAGAAACCTTCCTTGGTGGCTCAATCCTGAGAGTGGGGTAGAGCATTACCTAGGGGCACATAACCACTAAGCCACATCCCCAGCCCTTTTATTTTTTTATTTTGAGACAGAGTCTTGCTAAGTTGCTTAGAGCCTTGCTAAGTTGTTGAGGCTGGCTTTGAACTTGGGATCCTCCTGCCTCAGCTTCCCCAGTTGCTAGGATTGCAGGCCTGAGCCACTGGGCTCAACTGAGGCAGTCAGTAACTTTTAAGGTTGGTCTTGAAGAGAGAGTATAAAAAGCAGAAGTAAGTAAGAGCATCCCATGAAGAGAACCTAGTGCTACCCCAAAATATGGAGGTGTAGAATTTGTAGAATTGCAAGACATTTATGTAACTGGAGTGAAAAATGAGAGACGATGCAGGAAGTCCAGGCCAGGTTCTGAAGGATCTTGTCTGTATCCAAAGTTGGGACTTTCTCTTGAAGTCAGCAGAGGTCTTTAGGCACAGCAGCAGAATCTCGAGGTTACTCATTTGGGAAATGAAACCAGTAGGTAATGTGGAGGATGCATTGAAGGGAGGAGAACCTGGAGGCAGTGAGGATAGGAGGCAGCTGCAGTGGTTCTGATGTGAGCTAATAAGAACTTTAAGTAAGCAATGGCAGTAGAAATGGAGGGAGGGTGGATGATTTCAGGGATAATTTGATGATGGATGGGATGTGTGGGAGAAGGGCAGAGGGTGGAGTCAAGGCTGACTCAGAAATTTCTTGCTTGGGAGATGGTAATACTGTTACCTAAGATGGAGATATGATAAGAGGAGAATATTTAAGAGAAAGTCATAAACTCAGCTAGGTGCGGTGGCCCATGCCTATAATCCCAGAAGCTCAGGAGGCTGAGGCAGGGGGATCGTGAGTTCAAAGCTAGCCTCAGCAACTTAGTGAGGCCCTAAGCAACTCAGTGAG
Organism: Spermophilus citellus; assembly: GCF_964194105.1. Classification (NCBI taxonomy): domain Eukaryota; kingdom Metazoa; phylum Chordata; class Mammalia; order Rodentia; family Sciuridae; genus Spermophilus; species Spermophilus citellus. The sequence goes on along the minus strand of NC_138187.1, from coordinate 21,258,117 downwards.
TGAGACCCTGTCTCTAGATAAAATATAAAAAATGGGCTGGGGATGTGTCTCAGTGGTTCAGTGCCCCTGGGTTCAAACTCCAGTACAAAAAAAAAATAAAGTTATAAACTCAATATTTTAAGCAAGTTTAGTAAATTATATATAACATGCAACTTACCATTTTACCCATTTTAAATAGGCACCAAATGACACAATTTAATGGCAGTAAGTACACTCATAGTGTTGTGTAATTGCCTCTATCTAGTTCTAAAACATTTCCATTACCTCAAAAGAAACCCCAACCCTATTAAGCAGCCATTTCCTGTTCCCTTCTCTGATTATAGTTTTGCCTATTTTGGATATTTCATTTAAATAGAATCATACAATATGTGACTCCTTGTGTCTGGCTTCTTTCACTTAGAATAATGTTTTCGAGGTTCATCTACACAGGATGCATCAGGATTTCATTCTTTTTCCATGTCTCCATGTTTTTTTATTGTGGTAAAATATGTACATAAAATTTATCACTTGCAACCATTTTTAAGTATGTGGTTCATTGACAGTACATATGTATATATTGTTATACAACCTTCACCACTATCAATCTCCAGATGTTTTTCATTTTCCCAAATTGAAACTCCATACCCACTAAACACTAACTTCCCATTCCCCTCCTTCTAACCCCATACAAGTACCATTCTGGTTTTTTATTCTGGGATTGACTCCTCTAGGTACACCACGGAAGTGGGATCATAAAGCATTTGTCTTTTCCTGATTGACATATCTCATTAAATAGTGTTCAGAAGAGCCGGGCGCGGTGGCACATGCCTGTAATCCCAGCAGCTTGGGAGGCTGAGATAGGAGGATCTCAAGTTCAAAGCCAGCTTCAGGGAAAATGAGGCGCTAAGCATCTCAGTGAAACTCTGTCTCCAAATAAAATACAAAATAGGGCTGGGGATGTGACTCAGTGGTTGAGGGCCCCTGAGTTCAATTCCCATATCTAAAATAATAATAATAATTTTAAAAAATAATAATGTTCAGGTTAATTCATATGATAGCATGTGCCAGAATATCCTTTCTTTTTAAAGCTGAACAATATTTCATTGTTTGTATACAACACATTTTGTTTATCCATTCATCTGGTGACAGACACATGGACTATTTCCACCATTTGACTATTGTGAATAGAGTTTCTGTAAACATTAATGTACATGTTTTTTATTTGAACACCTGTTTTCAAATTCTGGGAGCCTATGCTTAGGAGTGAAATTGCTGGATCATATGATATTTCTATATTTAATTTATCGAAGAACTGCCAAACTCTTTTCTCATAGCACCTGTAACATTTTACATTCCCGTCAGTCATATATGAATGCACCAATTTCTCCATTTCTTTGTGAACACCTGTTGTTTTCCTTTAAAAAATTAATTATGGCCATCCTAGTGGGTATGAAGTATTATCTAATTGTGCTTTTGACTGGCATTTCCCTAAGGACTAATGATGTTGAACTTTTAAAATATGATTGTTGGCCATTTGTATATCTTTTTGGAGAAATGTTTATTCAGACCATTTTCCCATTTTTACATTGGGTTATGGAGTTGTCAGAGTTATTTATATTTTCTAGATACAGACACTTTATAAGACATACGATTTAAAATATTTTCTCCCATTTGGGGGTTGTCTTTTTATTCATTGCTGGTATTCTTTGAAGCACAAAAGTATTTTATCAATTCATTTATTTCGAGGTGCTGGAAATTAAACCCAGATCTCATGCATGCCAGGAAATTTCTTTATCTTTAGCCCACAAAAAATTTGTTTTATTTTGATAAAGTTCAATTGGTCTATTTAAAAAAAATGTTTTAGTTGTAGATGGACACAATACCTTTATTTTGTTTATTTAGTTTGTTTATGTGGTGCTGGAGATTGAACCCAGTGCCTCATGCGTGCTAGGCAAGGGCTCTACCACTGAGACACAACCCCAGCCCCAATTTGTCTATTTTTTATTTTTATTGCCTATGCCTGCTTCATTTTCATGAAATCATCACCAAATACAGTATTATGAATATTTGCTCTTATGTGTTTTCTTCGAGGAGTTTTATAGTTTTAACATTTAAGTTTAGATATCTGACCTTTGAGTTTATTTATTTATTTTTTTTTTTTTGCGGAGGGTGGGTGGGTACCAGGGATGGAACTCAGGGGCACTCAACCACTGAGCCACATCCCCAGCCCTATTTTGTATTATATTTAGAGACAGGGTATCACTGAGTTGCTTAGCGCCTCACTTTTGCTGAGGCCAGCTTTGAACTCGCAATTCTCCTGTCTCAGCCTCCCTAGCCGCTGGGATTACAGCTCCCAGCTAAGTTGATTTTTTTATGTGAGTTAAATTTGGGGTTTGGTACTCATGTGATCTATCCTCATTATTTGGCATTCTTCCCCTACCACCATTTGTTGAAAAGATGAATCCTTTCCCCATTGAGTGGTCTTGACACCTTTGTTGAAGATCAAGTAACCATACAAATAAGGGTTTATTTCTGGGTTCTCTATTATATTCCATTGATTTATCTGTCTATCCTTGTGTAAGGACCAGACTGTATCTTTGAAAAAGTAAAATTTGAAATCAGTAAAGTGAGTCCTCCAACATTTTTTCTCTTTCAAAATTGTTTTGACTACACTGGATCCCCTGCAATGCTGTATGAATTTTAGGATGGATTTTTCAATTCCTTTTAAAAGTCACCATTGGAAGATTGAGGATATAGCTCAGTGGCAGAGCACTTCCCTAGCATGTGCAAGGCTTTGGGGTTGATCCCAAGCACTGCAAAACCAAACCAAACCAAATAAAAAATACAAACCAGTATTGGGATTTGATACAAATTTGCACTGAATCTGTAGCTCACTTTGGGTAGTACTTATCAATATTGAGTCTTCTAATCCATGAACATGGATATCTTTCCTTTTTTAGGTCTTTTAAAAATTCTTGGGGCTGGGGATATGGCTTAAGCGGTAGCACGCTTGCCTGGCATGTGTGTGGCCTGGGTTTGATCCTCAGCACCACATACAAATAAAGATATTGTGTCCGCCGAAAACTAAAAATAAATAAATAAATAAATAAATATTAAAAAATTCTTTCTCTCTTTAAAAAAAAAATCTTAGTATACATGTTTTTTGGCCATCTTGGTTAAATTTCTTCCTTCTTATTTTATTCTTTTGATGCTACTGTAAATTGAATTATTTTAAAAAGTCCCCTTTTAGCTGTTTATTGTAAATACATAGAAATACAGCTGATTTTTGTGTGATGATTTTATGTCCTGCAACTTTGCTGAATTTATTAGTTCTAAATTTATTTTGTAGATTTGTGATTTTTCTTCATGTGATCATGTTACCTGTGAAAAGAGATAATTTTACTACTCCCTTTCCAATTTGTCAGACTGTTATTTTTTCTTCTTGACTGACTGTTTTGGCTAGAGATTCCAGTACTATGTCATATAGAAGTGGAAAGAGCAGACATTTTATCTTGTTCCTGATCTTAAGGACAAAGCTTTCAGTCTTCACTATTAGATATTATGTTAGCTATGTATTTTTTTAAACCTATCTATGGCCTTTATTTTTCTGGAGAAGTTCTCTTTCACTTCTAGTTTATTGAGTACTTTTTATCATGAAGAGGTGTTGGTTTTGTCAAAGATTTCTCTGCATTTGTTGAAATGCTCATGGGTTTGTTCTCCTTCATTCTATTAATTTGGTGTATTATAAGAATCAATGTTAGGGGGCTGGGTGGTGGTTCAGTGCCTAGCATGTGTAAGGCATTGGATTCAATTCTCAGCACCACATATAAATAAATGAAATAAAGGTCCATTGACAACTAAAAAATATTTTTAAAAAGTTAATTTTTGTATGTTGAATCGTCCTTAGATAAATCCCAGTTGGTCTTGGTTTGCAATCCTTTTAATATGCTGCTGGATTTTGTTAGCTAGTATATTGCTCAGGATTTTTGTATCTATGTTCATAATTCTGTAGTTTCTGTTTTTTCCTGTGATGTCTCTATCTTTGATATCAGGGTAATGATGGCCTCATAGAATGAGCTAAGAAGTATCCTCTCTTTTTTTCTCTCTTTTTTTAAGGGGGGGGGGTATCAGAGATTGAATTCAGGGGCACTAAACCACTGAGCCACATCCCCAGACCTACCTATTGTTGTTGGGTAGAGTGTTCTCTAGAGTTGCTTAGCATCTCTCCCTTACTGAGGCTGGCTTTGAACTCATGATCCTCCTGTCTCAGCCTCTCAAGCTGCTGGGATTACAGACATGTGCCATCCCACCTGGCTCCTTTTCTCTTTTTGAAGAGTTTATGAAAGATTGGGTGATTCTTCCTTAAGTGTTTGGTAGAATTCACCAATAAAAACTTTTTGTGTAGGGAAGCTTCTTTTTAAATTATTATTACTAATGTAATTTCTTGTTATAAGATGGTTCAAAAATAAAAAGAAAAAAAAAGAAAAAAAAGATGGTTCAATTTTTTTTATTTCTTCTTGATTCAATTTTGGTATTTTATGTATTTCCAGACATAGACACTTATTCATTTCATCCAGGTTATCTAATTTGTTTGCGTACAATAGTTCATAGTATTCTCTGATAAAATTTTATTTCTGTAAGGTTAGGAGTAATGTCCCTCCCTTGTTTCTGATTTTTGCAACTTGAGTTTTCTCTCTCTCTCGTCAATCTAGCTAAAGGTTTGTAAATGTTCTTAGTGTTTTCAAAGAATTAACTATGATTTTGTTGGTTTTCTACTCTTTCTATTCTCTGTTTATCCCTACAATTCATTTTTTCCTTTTATTTACTAAATTTATAATATAGTTTTATATATAAATTCATATATAGTTTATTCATTTTTTAGTTTCTTCTGGTGTTATTAATTTTTCTTTTTAAATGTAGATGTTTACATCTATAAATGCCCCTCTGGGCACTGCTTTCTCTTCATCCTTTATATTTTTGTATGTGACTTTTTTCATTTTAATTTCTCTCAAAGTATTTGCTAATATCCCTGTGATTTCTTCTTTGAATCATTTGTTGTTTAAGAGTTTGGTATTTAATTTCCACTTTGTGAATTTTCCAGTTTTTGTCTAGTTATTGATTTCTAGTTTTACACCATTGTGGTTGGAGAATATACTTTGTATTTTTCTAATCTTTTAAATTTGAGATTTGATTTATGCCTCTTTTAACAGTCTATTCTAGAGACTCTTCCTTTGTATTTGAGGAGAATGTATTTTGCTAATGTTGAGTAGAATGTTCTCTAAAATCCTAGGTCTAATTGGTTTATAGCATTGTTCAAGTCCTTTATTTCCTTGTTGATCTTCCTTTTAGTTGTTCTATCCATTACTGAAGGTGAAGTATAGAAGTTTCCAAATTTTATTGCAGAACTGTCTCTCCCTTCAATTGTGTCAATTTTTGCTTCCTCTATTTTGGAGCTTTGTGCAAATGTTTATAATTCGTCATCTTGATGAAGTGACCCTTTCAAAAACATATGATATTCTTCTTTTGTACACCCCCCCCCCAAATTTTTAAACACTTGCGATCAAACACAGGACTTTGTACTTACTAAGCAAACATTCTACAACTGAGCTATATCCCCAGCCCTTCTAATTTCATTTTGAGACAGAGCCTCACTAAGTAGTCCAGGCTAGCCTAGAACTTGTTATTCTCCTACCTTGGCTTCCTGAGTAGTGGGGATTACAGGTATATGCCACTGTGCCTGGCTACTCTTTGAACAATTTTTTACTTAAAATCTATTTTGTCTGATATTAGCATAGCCTCCCCTGCTCTCTTTTGGATACAGTTTTCATGCAGCATTTTTTTCTATCCATTTACTTTAATTTTCTTTGTTTCTTTGAATCTAAAGTGAGTCTCTTCTAAACAGCATACTGATGAATCCTGTCTTCTTTTGTTTTTGAGTCATTCTGATATTCTTTGTCTTTTCTGTGTGCTTGTTTTGTTTGTTTTGTGTTGGGGATTGAACCTCAACATGTTAGGCAAGCACTCTACCACATTCTAACACTGAGCTACATACACAGTCATATATTTTGAGATGAGATCTTATTAAGTTGCCCAGTCTGTCCTGGAATTCATGATCCTTCTGCTTCAGCCTTCTGAGTAGTCGGTATTACAGACATGTACCACTAGAACTAGTTAATCTCTGCCTTTAAATTTTTTTTAGTTGTATATGGACATAATACCTTTATTTTTATTTATTTATTTTTATATGGTGCTGAGGATCAAACCTAGTGCCTCACATGTGTGAGGCAAGCGCTCTACCACTGAGCCACAACCCCAGCCCAAAACTTTGCCTTTTAATAGGAGAGTTTAATCCATTTACATTTAAAGCAATTATTGATAAGGATTCATTTGACCATTTTGTTGTTTTCTGTGAAACTCATGTCCTTTTTTTCCCTAAATTCCTCCATTATGTCCTTCTTTTGTGTTTGTTTTTTATAGTGTACATTTTTATTCTCTTATTTCCTTTTTGTATACTTTATAATTAATTTCTTAGCTGTTAATTTTAGAATTACAATTGACATCTTAAATTAAAATAACCTAGTTTAAATTACTATGAATATAGCTTAAATACTATTCAAAAACTGTCCTCCTGTGGCACATACTTGTCATCCCAGCAACACAGGAGGCTGAGGCAGGAAGATCGCAAGTTTGAGGTCAGTCTGGACAACTTAGCAAGACCCTGTCTCAAAATGAAAAATAAAAAGAGCTGAGGATACAGCTCAGTGTGGAATAACCCGATGCTCAATTCCCACTAGTGAAAAAAAACATCCAATTCTCCTCCTATATAGCTCTATCCTTCATCCTTTATATTGTTATTGTCATAAATTACTTCTTTATACACTGTATGCCCAAGAACATAGACATAATTATTTTATATGTGGAAGAAAGGAGATATTACAAACACAAAAACACAAAGATTCTGGCTTTTATATTTACCTATATAGTTGTCTTTTTTTTTTTTCCTGCTACTAGGGATCGAAGCCAGTGGTTCTCACTGAGATACATCTCCAGTTCCTTTTATTTTTTTATTTTGAGACAGGATCTCGCTATGTTGCCCAGGCTGCCTTGAACCTGTGATCTTCCTGTCTCAGTCTCCCAAATTTCTGGGATTATAGGCGTGTACCACCATGGCCAGCTACCTATGTGTTAGTTTTCATCCAACACCCACCACCTTCCCACCCCCCCCACCCCCTCATCTTTGAGTTACTTATCTAGTGTGCTTTCACATCACTTGAAGGACTTCCTTTAACATTCCCTGGAGGGCATGTTTACAAGTGACACACTCCGTTGTTAATATCTTAATTCCTCTTTCCTTCTTGAAGGACAGTTTTTCCAAATACAGAATTCATGATTGACAGTTTCTTTTGGCACTTTCAAGTATGTCACCCCATTGTCACTTTTCTGGTGAGAAATTGGCCACTAATCTTATTGAGGATCCTTTGTACATTAGAAGTTGCTTCTTCTTCTTCTTTTTTTTTCTGCTTTCAAGATTCTCTGTTTAGCTTTGACTTTTGATGATTTAATTATAATGTATCTCAGTGTGGACCTCTTGGCTTTACCCTAGTTGGAGTTAAGTTTATCGGATGTGTGAGTTCATATTTTGTTTGTTTGTTTGTTTCTTTGTTTTCTAAATCAAATTTGGGGAGTTTTCAAATATGATTTCTTCAGATTGTCAATCTCTCTCCTTTCCTGTTAAGATGCCAATTATGATAATATTGGTATGATTTATGATGTCTAGCAAGTCTCTCAGGCTCTGCTAATTTTTCTTCATTCTTTTTCCTTTCTAGTCCTAAGATTGGGTAATTTCATTTCATTTGACCTATCTCCAAGTTCACTGCTTCTTTTATAGGTCTGCTATTGAATATATCTTGTTCATTTTTCATTTTCTTACATTAATCCTGTTTTTTATTTTATGTATTTCCTGATATTTTTATATCTTGGGGCCTTGGTGATCTGGGACAGGCAATTCCTAGAAATGATAAATGACTCATCTGCAAGTGTGCCTTTCATATGCGAAACAAATGGTCCAAAACCCATACTCCAAACCAATTCCTTTATTGAACTTTTACATTCTAAGGCACAATACCCCTGTAATAGTCACACCCTGGCCAGATAACAGACAATTTGGGACAGTCCCTAATCCCAGGAGCATGCTGAAATTATTCAAATTTGCCAGTCCTAAATCTGTTTATCCCAGTTTGCCTAGTCCTTCCCATGGAAACTACAGTAGATGCTGGGTGTGGTGGTGCATAGCTGTAATCCCAGTGACTCAGGAGGCTGAGGCAAGAGGATCACAAGTTTGAGACTAGCCTCAGCAACTTGGTGAGGCCATATTTTATTTCAAAATAAAAAGGGGTTGGGGCTGTAGCCCAGTGGTTAAGCACCCCTGGGTTCAATTCCTAATACCAAAAAAGAAAGAAAGAATATAATAAAGAAAGAACATAATAAAGGCTCTTGCCCACATTGTCTTCCTCTTTCCTCTGCCTCATGAATGACGTGAGAACTTTCCCTATGTGCTCCTGCATGGTATTTGGTGCCTCCTGTTAAGGATCACTTGATCCCAGGAGTTTGAGACCCTCCTGGGCAACATACTTATTCCTTCTTCTTCTTTTATTTTTTAGCAGTGCTGAGGATTGAACCCAAGGTCTCACACACGTTAGGCAATCACTCTACCACTGTTACAGTCCCAGCCCTAGTTCTTCCTTCCTGACAGTCATTTCCATGTCTGTATATCTTAACTGATTAAAACAAATCTTATATAAATCTTATATGTATTTTGAATATCAGTTATTGTATTTTTTAGTTCCAAAATTTCTATTTGGTTCCTTTATTTTTTTTTAAAGAGAGAGTGAGAGAGGAGAGAGAGAGAGAGAGAGAATTTTTAATATTTATTTCTTAGTTCTCGGCGGACACAACATCTTTGTTGGTATGTGGTGCTGAGGATCTAACCCGGGCCGCACGCATGACAGGCGAGCGTGCTACCGCTTGAGCCACATCCCCAGCCCCCTATTTGGTTCCTTTTTATAACTTTTTTCTACTGATATTCTTATTCTATATTTGTCTTGACACTCTTCTCTTGGTTTCCCTGAGTTCTTTGTCTATGATTTCCTTTAGTTCTTTGAGCACATTATAAACAGTTGACTTGAAGTCTTTGTCTAGTAAGCCCCAAATCTCTGCTTCCTCAGGTACAGTTTCTACTTATTTTTTTTTTCTTGTATTCTTCCTGTATACTTCCTATTTTCCTCCCCAAACAGAATATTTTGAATATTATGAGGTGGGGAGAAAGAGAGAGCGGGAGGACGGGAGGGTTGAGGAGAGGGACATGTGGGAGAGGAAAGGACAAGGATTTTATCTATCTATCTATCATCTATCTATCTATCTATCTATCTATCTATCTATCTATCTATCTATATTAGGGATTGAACCCAGGGATGCTTAACCACCAAATCACATCCCCAGACCTTTTTAATATTTTATTAGAGACAGACTCTCACTAAGTTGCTTAGGGCCTCACTAAGTTGCTGAGGCTGGGTTTGAACTTGTGATCCTCCCGTCTCAGCCTCCCCAGGCACTAGGATTACAGAGTGCACCACCATACCTGGCTATTTTCTAAAATTTTTGAGACAGGGTCTTGCTGAGTTGCTTAGGGCCTTGCTAAGTGGCTGTGGCTTTCTTTGAATTCATGATCCTCTTGCCTCAGCCTCCCAAGGTATGTGCCACCATACCTGGCTATATCCCATCTTTTTTCACCAGGTTTTTTGGCAGTTCTAGGGAAAAATAGGCTATAAAAAGCCTCCACTCTGATTTAAATTTTTTTTAATTGTAGATAGACACATACTTTTATTTTATTATTTTTATACGGTGCTTAGGATCGAACTCAGTGCCTCACACATGCTAGGGAAGTGCTCTAGCCCAGAGCCACAATCCCAGCCCCTCTACTCCGACTTTTGCACTATTTTCAACCATATGAAATCGGGTGTCTCTACGACACAAAGTTAGCTCTTGAGGCTAACTATTATGCTTGCCTGCCTCAGTCTGGCTGGGCACAGAATCACGAACCAGTCAAGCAGGAACAAAATTTTATTTTTGAAAAAGCTGCCAATACTCCCTAGGCGCCGGCAAGCCAAAAACCGGTCCACCCCCGCGTCTACCAGAACCGGGGCCCAGGACCTCCCCTGGAATTCCCTCCTACTATCCTTCCCCAACCAATGGGAACTCTCCAGGAGTCCCATAACATGAGTCCCGTAGCAGGCCAAGGTGAACAGCAGGAGTCCAATTTCCAATGTAAATCTTAACATAATCATATCATCTCAATGGCTACCTGGCGTCACCTTACAACCGAAAGTGCCATGCATCATATTATTTGCTTGTGGCTCCTAGCATCTGCCCCCTTCTGTTTAATTAAGCAACAGGCAATGTGGCTAGGGACCGTGCCTGTTAGGTATGTCCAATTCAACGTATGGTTCTTACCCGTCATCGGAAAACTGACCTCTAGGCGTCAGCCTCCTGTCTTAGGTTGATACCACTGCAACTGAATCATATCCGTCACTGACTACCGGTCCAGTATATAGCCATACCTGTGGATAGGCCTATGCAACAGTGGGGGGGTGAAGTTCTTTGCCTCACCTCAGTTGGCCCCCAAAATTAGACCATCACTAGTAGAAGGGAGGAGGATATAGAAATGCCACGACATCAAGTCAATAGACGGCTCTTTAGGAAAAATTGCATCACTGGTGACACTACAGCAAAGATACGCCAGCACTACCATAATTCGCTGCATCAACAGATAGAGCACAATGCATACAAGTGATACATAGTCCAGGCAAGTTTTGTAAGCAGTTCAAAGTGGAGGAATCTATCAATATGTCCATTTCCTCCCAAAATAAATCGACTTAGTGATTGAGCATTACTTGTTGAGTTATTATTCATTGATGCATCAGTTTATACAGTTTGTTGTGATAATTATTGAAGAAGTTGTAGTTTGGTTTCATCTTTGTCTTCACCGGCACTGGGATGAAAATAGGGATTGACAATGATGTTAAGAAAAGAGAAGAAAAAAAATGTAACATTTCAACAGGTATTAAGAAAACAACTTTTAGAACAATTTACATTATCCTGAACAGAATTATTAAATATAATGAAAAGGAAAGGTGAAAGTAAACAAACAGATCTTTTAACCTGCTTATTTGTACACATATTAAAACAGTCTTCAACAGCTGTTTACCCAAATTAAATTAAACCATTAAAATCACGTGAATAATAAAAAAAATTTGGGATCCATATTTTTATGAGCGCTCCTCATATATGATATATGGACATACGCACATAGAGACATACAACACAAAACAGAAATGTGCACACGTAACATACAACATATAAGACAATAGTAAAGGCCTTGTAGATTACCTAGGTGAAATCTCCATTGCAATGTTTAAAAACTCCATAGTCAAAAAATAAAACTGATCAGAAAAACATTAATTTATGTCTGTATGAGCTCAAAATTAAAATGGAACTTTATGATGCGGGAAAAGCAATAATAAAATAGATACTGAAAAAAGCATCCTGGTTGATCACTGTCGAAGATGTAAGAATAGCCAAGCTGGAGTTCTGGATATCAGCTGTTATGGATTTGAGTCAAATCATATTTTTCTGTAGAAATTGTTTTGGTTAATCTCTCTGGAATCCAAATCGGCTGCTGTTCCTCCTGTGGAAAAACACAGACAGAGCCCCGACTCCAGACTATCACTGGATCCGGACCTTTCCATTGTCCTGTTAGAATATCTTTCCAAAGTACCTTAGGCTTATGTACATTTTTTGGATACAAATGTCTTTCCGCAGCACTAAGTCCCGATGAATCCAAATTTAAAAAGTTTAGAGTAAAAAGGGTTATTTTAAGTTTATCTTTGGGGGATATATACCCCTTTCCAATTCCCTCCTTTTGTTTTAATAAGTACATTTTAATAGTTTGATGAGCTCTTTCAACTATGCCTTGTCCTTGTGGATTGTATGGAATTCCTGTTATGTGAGTAATGCCAAATGATGAGCAAAATTGTTTAAAAGAGGAGGAAGTATAACCAGGACCATTGTCCGTTTTTAACTGTTTTGGAACGCCCACAGTGGCAAAATTTTGTAAGCAATGAGCTATAACATCTTTAGTTTTTTCTCCGGCATGAAGGGAGCCCATCAAAAATCTGGAAGAAGCATCAACTGTAACATGTAAATATTTTAATTTTCCAAATTCTGGCAAGTGTGTGACATCCATCTGCCAAATATGGTTAGGTATCAGTCCTCTAGGATTGACTCCAAGATTAACTTGTGGTAAAAATGTCACACAATTTTGACATTTTTTTATTATATGTCTGGCTTGTTCTTTAGTTATTTTAAAACGCTTTTGTAAAGTATTAGCATTGATATGGAACCTTTTATGAAAATTTATAGCTTCTTCTATTGTGGAGAAAATATGTATGTCATGTGTAGATTTATCTGCTAGTTCATTGCCCATACTAAGGGCTCCAGGCAATCCTGTATGTGCCCTGATATGACCTATAAAGAATGGATCTTTTTGGTCCCAGATTAGACTTTGTATAGCGGAAAACAAAGAGAAAACAGTAGAAGAAGGTGAAATCCTACCAGCATCTTCAAGGGATACTATAGCATTAACTACATACTGACTATCAGAAAATAAATTAAATACAGAATCTTTAAACATCATAAAAGCTTGTAATACTGCATTAAGCTCTACGTTTTGAGCTGATTGTTTGGGTACTAAAAATGTAAAAGTTTGATCAGGAGTAACTACTGCTGCTGTACCATTGTTTGACCTATCAGTGAATATATTTGGAGCATTTATGATAGGTGTTTTTCTTGTCATTCTTGGAAAAACTACAGGATGCTTAGACCAAAAAGACAACAAAGGATTAGATGGTAAGTGATTATCAAATGAAACACTAGTTTTACACATGATGATTGCCCAAGTATTTAACTCATTAGCTAACTCATCAATTTAATCCATAGTATATGGAGTAATAATTTTATTGGGAGAAATCCCAAACACTCCCTTTGCTGCTTTTATTCCTTTGAGTATTAATTGTCCTACAGCCTCAGGATATCTAGTAAGAATAGTGTTAGGAGAACAAGATAAATGTATCCACAATAATGGACCTTCTTGCCAAAATACTCCTGTAGGATTATTTTTTTGTTGGTAGTACAATAAATAATAAAGGCAAACTTACATCAATTCTATCCAAATGCATATTTTCCATATATGTTTCAATGATTTTTAATGCTTTTCTTGCTTCAGGCGTTAACATGCGGGGTGAATTTGGATCTGATGGACCTTTTAGAATATCAAATAAAGGTCCCAACTCTCCTGTTGGTATGCCTAGATAAGGCCTTATCCAATTTATGTCTCCCAATAACTTTTGAAAGTCATTAAGTGATTTGAGTTGATCTACTCGTATTTGAATTTTTGGTGGACGGACCATGGTTGAGGATAATAGAACTCCTAAATAATTAATTTGAAGATTTAATTGTACTTTATCTATTGCTATCTCTAGATTATAATTTTTCTATAAGTTTGTAAGTGTGGCATAACATTCTAGCAATGTGTTTTTATCTTTATGTGCCAATAACACATCATCCATACAGTGAAATATTTGTAGTTCAGGATTTTGATTTCTAAGTGGCTGGATTGCTTTATTAACATAAATTTGACACATAGTTGGGCTGTTAGCCATCCCTTGAGGGAGTACTTTCCATTCATATCTCTGATCAGGACCTTCATGGTTCAGTGCAGGGATAGTAAATGCAAAATGTGGACTATCCTCGGGATGAATTGGAATTGAAAAGAAACAATCTTTAATATCTATAGCTAAAACATACCAGGTTTTTGGTAAAGCAGACAATTGGGGAATCCCTGATTGAGCAGGTCCCATAATAACCATCTCATTATTAATGGCTCTTAAATCTTGTAATAATCTCCATTTACCAGATTTCTTTTTAATGACAAAAATGGGAGTATTATGGGGGGATATGGAAGGTTGTATATGTCCTTCTGCTAATTGTTGTCTGACCAAGTCATGGACTACTTGTATCTTTTCTTTAGTCAGGGGCCACTGAGGAACCCACACTGGTCTTTCTGATTTCCAAGTAATTTTGACTGTCTCAGTGGCCCTTTCTGAAAACCCAATCCATGTCTATTTATTTCTTGATCTATTTGAATAGGTGCTGTCATACCTTGTTCTTGTTCTCTCAATCTTTTTTCTTTCCTACGCCTTGTTTAGCCCTAGTAGTGGGCGCGTTAGGATTGATGTTATTTGTTAAAGTCAATCCTAATTCATCTAGGACATCTCGTCCCCATAAATTTACGGGAAGATGATCCAATACATAGGGCTGTATAGTTCCTTCACGTCCTTCAGGATCCCTCCAATCTAATACCATAGCACTTCTATGGGGATTTGTTGCCACTCCTAGGCCTCGAAGCGTTTGAGTGGCTTGTTGTAATGGCCAATGTTTTGGCCATTCTTGACGAGATATGATGCTGAGGTCAGCACCTGTGTCCAGCAGCCCATTAAAGTCATGTCCTTGAATATTTAATTTTAGCATTGGGCGAGAATCTAAATTTAAAGACAGCATAGCCCAATCTACACCTGTGGAGCCTAATCCCTTGGAACCTCTTTCTACATTATAACTGGAAAATTTATCATGCAGGCTGGGCATTATTAATAACTGTGCTATTCTATCTCCTGGTGAAATTACTGATATACCTCTTGGAGAACTAGCTATAATTTTTATTTCACCCTCATAATCAGGATCAATTACCCCAGGACTTATCATAAGTCCTTTTAGTGTAGAAGAACTGTGACCCAATAATAAGTCTACTGTTCCCTGGGGAAGAGGTCCTTTTACTCCTGTGGGAATGATTTGAACTCCCATCTCTGGAGTTAGTACTGCTCTGGCAGAGGCGCAGATGTCCAACCCTGCACTCCCTCTAGTTTGTCTGATGAGGGATTTAATGGATAATGAGTCCTGGGCACTACCTTGATGGTGCTGCTGGGTTCCTCCATTGCCCCGTATATTTGTGGTTTTGGGCCCCGGGGCATTGGGCCCTCTAGTCCGTTTTTTGGCAATGGAGCCTGATACCTTTCTCCACGATATCGTGGGTAAACACTTGGTCCTTGTCCATTTTTTGATAACGGAATACCCTCTATGGTGGTTTGAGAACGGCATTCATTAGCCCAATGTTTCCCTCTATGGCATCGTGGGCAAATACCCGGTATTCTATTCCTTTGATACCTAGTTTTGTTAAACCCTCCTCTTATGGGGCAACTCCTTTTAAAATGTCCTGTTTGATTACAATTATAGCATGTTTTTGGCCTGGCATCTAAAGCCTGTTGTACTGCTGCTAAGACTTGCCCTTGTTCATTAATGTCTCTACATAATTTAATATATGTGTTTAAATCTTCATGTCTCCATGGTCTAATGACCTCTCTGCAGCAACGATTTGCTTGGTCATAAGTCAGTTGTTTTATAAATGGCATTGCCTGTTCTGTATTTCCAAATATTCTAGAGGCTGTCTGAATAAGCCTATCTACAAATTCAGCGTAAGGTTCATTAGTTCCTTGTATTACCTTAGATAATTGACCTTGTAAATCTCCATGCCCCTGTAAAGTGTTCCATGCCCTAACTGCATCTACAGCAATTTGTGCATATACGCCAGGGTCATATTCAATTTGCTGTCTTTGACCCTCATAAGGTCCCTTTCCTAATAACATATCTAGATTTCTTTGAGGGTAACCGGCTTCTGCATTTCGCCTAGCTGTCTCCATGCAAAATTCCTCATTGGCAACCTTCCATAACAAATATTGTCCTCCATTTAGCAGAGATTGACACATGTTAGCCCAATCTGCTGGTGTCATGTCCAAGTTGGTAACAGATTCGACCATGCTTACCATGAAGGGAGCTTGCGGCCCATAGGTTGTTACAGCCTCCTTTAATTGCTTTACTGTTTTGAAATCTAAAGCACGGTGAATTCGTTGCCCTCCTGCCTGCTCAAGTACTGGGCATGCTAATCTTTGGGGTCCTGCCTCAGAATTCCGTCCATCAACTACGGGAGTTGAGGGCCGCTCAGCTGTAGATGGAGCTGTTGGTTGAATTACGCCCTCTGGTGATAGAACGGAGTTAGTAGCAGCCTCCTGTTGTAATTCTCCACCTGATGGCTGTTTTTCCTCTAAGCTTTCTTTCTTTAAATTTTCCTCTGTCTGACTAGCTTGAGAGACCTTCTCTTTTGCTTGACCTAGCGTTTTTTCTACCATAGTTTGGACCTCTAACAATTTACTTAACAGTTTTTCGGTTTGTTTTTTACTAGATTCTAATCTACTATAAAGGTAACGTAACCCAATAAGATAGGATAAAACAAAGCCGAAGCAGAATGAAACAAAAACGGAGCAGAGAATGGTTATATCAATTTTCTCTTTCTCAGGGCCGAATAACTTCAAACCTTGAGCCAACCATTTTTCCCAGTTTGCCTGAGAAAATTCTAGGGCTAGGGAGCTTGAAATAAAAACAAAATAAATCAAAACAAGAACACATTGTTTTTTGAAATGGTCACCCATTCTGTCGCCTTCCCTCAGGGGCGAGCAATTTTACTCACCTCTAAGTTTCAGGCGTTCCCCGTCCGGGCCACCAATTGCCTCAGTCTGGCTGGGCACAGAATCACGAGCCACTCAAGCAGGAACAAAACTTTATTTTTGAAAAAGCCGCCAATACTCCGTACGCGCCGGCAAGCCAAAAATCGGTCCACCCCCGCGCGCGTCTACCAGAACTGGGGCCCAGGACCTCCTCCGGAATTCCCTCCTACTATCCTTCCCCAACCAATGGGAACTCTCCAGGAGTCCCGTAACATGAGTCCCGTAGCAGGCCAAGGTGAACAGCAGGAGTCCAATTTCCATATGAATGTAAATCTTAACATAATCATATCATCTCAATGGCTACCTGGCGTCACCTTACAACTGAAAGTGCCATGCATCATATTATTTGCTTGTGGCTCCTAGCACTTGCCATTGGATCCCCCAGCACACAGGGACCCTCCAAAATGATTTGTTAAATAAATGGAGCTTTTCAGTAGCCATTTAAAAATATTAACCTTGACCTTGGCCTCAGTGTATGGCCACATTCTTAGCTCTTTTAAATTTTTTATGTAAAGACAGGGTCTCCCTGAGTTGCTTAGGGCCTCACTAAGTTGCTGAGGCTGGCTTTGAATTTGTGATCCTCCTGCCTCAGCCTCCCAAGCTGCTGGGGTTATAGGTGTGTGCCACCATACCTGAGGAGAAAGCAAAATTCTAACTCCTACCTGCCTCCTGAGCTTAATGACAGGAGCTGTGTGCCCTTCCAGACCCTCTTTCTCCTTCTCCATAACATATGCATATTATTCTTTTTTCCCATTTAATATGTATATTTTGGAGATCTATCCACATTAGCAAAGATTTATATCTAGTTTATTGATCTCCTTTACAATACACAAAGAATACAGAGTGAAGTAAAAAAGGGAAGAGGCTTCTAACAAAAAGACCTGACTTCATTTTTACATTTCACAATACAAATAAAACTGCACTTTTCCTTTCTAATTTATCTCCTCCAAAACTATTCTCTGTCTGATAAGAATGGGGAGCAAGTCTTTGTTGTCATGCTGTTAGAAAACTTCCCGAATCATAACCCTGTGATCTCCTAGTGAAGTAGAATACATAATATAAAGACGGTCCCCTTGCAGGGCACGGTGACCCACACCTGTAATCCCAGAGACTCTGGAGGCTGAAGCAGTTAGATCACAAGTTCTAGGACAGCCTGGGCAATTTCATAAGACCCACCCTTAAAACAGAGAAGGACTGGGTGCACACTTAAGCAGCATATAAACAAAAATTGGAACAATACAGAAAAGATTATCATGGCCCCTGGGCAAGAATGACAGGCAAATCCAAGAAAGATTCCATATTAAAAATAAATAAAAAAAAGGAGGTTGGACTGGGATGTATCTCAGTGGTAAAGTATCCCTGGATTTATTTATAAATAAATAAATAAGCTCCCCTCCCTCCATTGCTGTCTGATCATCATTCCTCGCTAAGTGGGCACCATCATGGGACAAGCAGAGGTCTCATCATTTGGAGGACAGGCATCAGTGGCATGTGACTCCCATGCATGCCTTCATTCCAGGAGCAGGTTCCATAAGCATCATCCCAGGAAGAGGAGGGCCCATCACTTACATCATGACAGGGTCTTCCATGTGGGGTGCTGGCATCTTACCAGGCTGAGGAGGACTGGTGGGAGGTGGGATCTACCAAAGGAATTGCAGAGAAATGAGTAGGAGAACGCTTCCTTGTTGTTGAATACAGCCGTTGCTGCATCAATCACGCTCTGAGCCTACTCTTCCACCCATTTCTTTTTCTTTTCCGTACTGGGGATTGAACCCACGGGCATTAACCACTAAACTCAATTCCCAGCCCTTTTTATTTTTAATTTTGGAACATGGTCTTTCTAAGTTGCTTAGGACCTGGGTAAGTTTCTGAGGCTGGCTTTGAACTTGTGATCCTCCTACCTCAGTCTCTCCAACCACTGGGATTACAGGCCTGCACCACCATGCCCAGCTTCCTCCATTCATTTCTGATAGGAGTCTCTCATATTCTCTTGTGTTTCCTATCATTGCCATGTTTCTTTCTCACAGAAGAGCATCATGGGTGAGGGATATATCACAGTAGTTGCAATAAAACTTGGGCCTGTTGCTCTACAGACCATTGGCCACTTGGTTCTGTGCTGCCTGGAAAATCTGAACCTAGATTTTATATTAAACATATTACCTGGACACAAATATTATAGAAACTAAGAGCATAGACTCTAGACTTAGATGACCTTTGTTTAAATACTTGCTCTGCCACTTATTAGACAGGAATTTTGCAAATTCCTCTCATTTTCTACATCTAAAAAGGGGTAGGAGGTGGGGATAATAATAGGAGGTTTTTCATGAGGTTTTCATTTGAGATGTAAATTAAATAATTCCTGAAAGGCATGTAGTTCTGTGTTTAGTATACAGTAGCTTTCATTAAAAGACCTATTTGGAACAGGAAATCCAAATAGAAAATTAAGAAAACAATGCCTTTTACAATAACATCAAAAAGAATAAAATAGGACTGGGGGTGTAGCTCAGTGGTAGAATGCTTGCTTGCCTAGCATGTGGGAGGCCCTGGGTTTGATCCCCAGCACTACAAAAAATAAAAATATAAAATAAAATACTTAGGAATAAGACAACTCATAAAATGAAAGTAAATATTTGAAAATTATATATCTGATAAGACTAATTTGCATGATACATAAAGATCCCTATAACGCAACAACAAAATTGCAAATAACCTAACTCAAAAATGGGCACAGGCAGACATGGTGGCACATGACTGTAATTCCAATGACATGAGAGGCTAAGGCAGGAGGATTGCAAATTCAAGGCCAGCCTCAGCAACTTAGCAAGGCCCTAAGCAAATTAGCAAGATCCTATATCAAAATAAAAAATAAAAATAAAAATTTTAAAAAGAGCTGGAGATGTGGATCAGTGGTAGAGTTCCCCTGGGTTCAATCTCCAGTAAAACACCCCCTATGCATACACACACACTACACACAAAGGGCACAGGATATAGATACTTCTCCAAAGGAACAGAAATAGATAATAGATATTGTGGGGAGCCATTCTAACACGTGATTGGGTGACTCCCGTTAAGGGTCTGAGGCGCTTTGGCTATGTTGAAGCTTTCCCGGCCCTTTCCTGATGAGAGAGCCCATCCGTGTGGGGGTGTGCCTGACCACTAACCCCGGGGACCCAATCACTGACCCTGACCTTGGAGTGCAGCCACCCCTCAACCTTCATTGGATGGAATTCTCCCCTGAATCTCTTGTTCCCCAATAAAAGGCTACTCCCCGGCGTGTTCACTCTCTCTCTCTCCTGCTAGCCCTGAATAATCCTTGCTGCCCTGCTGGGCGGCTAGAGGTGGGAACCAGAGAGGTGAGCCGTCACGGACCTAGCAATATAAATAAGGTAACTGAGTCTGTGTGTTTTATCTCGATCTCATCTAGCTAACTTTATGCCTAGAACCTCATTAATGAAACCATTGCGCAGGCCACGTGGTGAAATTGGCGCCCAACGTGGGGCATTCTAGATTAGTTAGATTGAGTGGGAGCGCGCTATAAAGATAAGGGTAAAAATAAAGATAAAGGAAGAGGTGACAATTGAGTCACAAAAGTACCTGGAGATATTGAAGGAAAGAGACGTTAAATTACTTAAAATGGGAAATTCAACTTCTACAGATAAGGAAATGTAGATACATTTTAGACAGTATAATTAATCAGAAAGGAAAACAGATAAAGAAAACTCAGTTATTACAATTCTTAAAGATTGTAGGTGAATATTGTCCTTGGTTTTGTGACCAAGGGTCTCCAAATTTACTTACTTGGGAGAAATTAGGAAGAAAGTTACAGAGTCTGTCTTTCTAATGAACTACCTGGAGGCATAGAAAATATTCAGAAAACTTGGACGGCTCTAGAAGTTTGTCTTTTTGAATATATGGGCCAGAGTTCGTGGCCCCCGAAGACCTTTTAAAAGGCATTCAAAGAGCTGTTAAGTCTATTCAAATGGAAAATCAGCCTGAAGCTAAGTTAATTCCCTTTCCCTTAAGCCGTTTAAAAACAAAGGCACTAGGGGCCAAGCCAAAGGTTAGAAATGTGAACTTAAACTCGCAGCCCCATGCGGAGGATTCAGATGGCACGGATCAGCCCGCCTTCTCGCCGCCATCATTTCCTCCTAGCAGGAGCCGAACAACAATACGGGGAATTCAACAAGAGATCGCACAGTGTGACGTCACTAACGCCGACCAGGACAGCCTGCGATTTTTACCAGGACAGGGACAGAGATCCCAGACAGTTTTCTTAGGACCTTCAAAGACAGTTGAATTAGATCCTGAAACGCGGCCAAAACAAATCCCTACTGGGATTTTCGGGCCACTTCCTGATAATACTATAGGTTTAATTTTGGGACGTAATAATTTAAAGGGAGCCATTGAGGTAATACCTGGTATGATAGATTCAAAATTTAAAAGACAGTTATATGTTACTGTAAAATACAAATCCAATTATGCCCTAAGGCTCACCCCAAAGGATACTTTTGCTCAATTAATATTACTGCCTTGTGTCTCAGAAAGGCACCTGCCGGTAGATTCAGTTTCTAAACCGCCGGACAGAGTATACTGGCCACAGTTAGTACAGCAAGAACGCCCTTTATTGAAACTTAGAATTAATAATAAAAACTTCCTAGGGATAATAGACACAGGGGCTGATATCTTGGTATTGTCCAGTAGATTCTGGCCTAGGAACTGGCCTTTACATGTAGCACCAACTAACCTAGAGGGAATAGGACAGGTTTCACAGCCTGCTCAAAGTGCCAACTATCTCTGTTGGGAAGATTCCAATGGGAACAGTGGAGTATTTAAGCCTTATGTGTTAGAGTCTTTACCAGCTAACCTATGGGGAAGAGATATTTTAGCCAAAATGGGATTGTTATTAGTTACTCCAAATTCTATAAGGTCAGTTGAGGAAATTAATCAGAAGTATTTTCCTGGAGATGATAAGGAGACCCTTCAGGAAGAGTATCTGTTTACAAGCCAGTCTCCACGACAAAGATTAGTAAATGCTCCAAGCCAAGATTTTTACTAGGGGCCCTGAGTACTTCCCCGATCCCTAAGACAGCTGAAAAAATCACATGGCTCACAGAGGAGCCTATATGGATTTCTCAGAGGCCCATCTCAGGGGAAAAGCTTAAAATAATCCATAGATTAGTTGAGGAACAACTTCAGGCTGGTCATATTGAACCAACGCTTAGTCCTTGGAACACACCTATTTTTGTTATTAAGAAAAAGTCAGGAAATTGGAGATTACTACAGGATTTAAGGGCGATAAATCATGTAATTCAGCCTATGGGATCATTACAGCCAGGACTTCCCTCCCCCACAGCCATCCCTTTAGATTATAGCTTGATGGTAATAGATTTAAAAGACTGTTTTTCTCTATAAGGTTACATCCTGAAGATTGTGAAAGATTTGCTTTCACTGTCCCAGCAATTAATTTTAAGGAACCTGTTAAAAGATATTGCTGGAAGGTACTCCCTCAGGGAATGCGTAATAGTCCTACACTGTGCCAAAAAATACGTTGATCAGGCAATAGATCCCATAAGAAATAGCTTTCCTGATGCATATATTATTCATTTTATGGATGATATATTATTGGCTCATGCTAATCCAGAAGTACTTTCAGAAATTTTTACTCAGTTAGAGACTTCACTTACAGCAATGGGTTTATGTATAGCTCCTCAAAAAATTTAAAAGGTGTCTCCTTTTCAATATCTAGGTAAGATAATTCAAGGACGTACAATCCGTCCTCAAAATCTTCAGATAAGAGTTAAGGAGTTACATACCCTTAATGATTTTCAAAAACTATTAGGAGATATTAATTGGCTGAGGCCATCCTTAAAACTAACTACTTCTGAGTTAAATCCTTTATTTCAGATATTACAAGGAAATCCTTCTCCAACCTCTCACGTCAGCTAACCCTGGAGGCCAAAACAGCTCTAAGGAAAGTGGAAAATGCAATTAAAAATGCACAGCTTACTAGAATAGATCCTAAAGAAATAGTGTATTTATTAATATTTCCAATTGAACATACCCCAACAGGAGCCATATGGCAAAGATTAGGAGTTATTGAGTGGATTTATTTATCCCACTCCCCTCAAAAAACATTAATTCCTTTTCATGATTCTATAGCTCAATTAGTAATTAAAGGTAAAACTAGGATTTTACAATTAATTTGATGTGAGCCTGATATCATAATTATTCCGTTTTCTGTTCAACAGACTAATTGGCTTTTTCAAACTTCTAACTCATGGCAGATAGCTTTTGCTGATTTTCCTGGCCAGATAGATATCCATTATCCTCGTGATAAGATTGTACAATTTGCATCATTAACGTCACTTATTTTTCCAAAAATTGTATGAGCTTATCCAATAGAGGAAGCTTTATCAGTGTTCACAGATGCTTCCAACTCAGGTAAGGCAGGTTTTTTCAGCTGTGTTCACACAGAGGTAATACAAACTTCTTATACTTCTGCCCAAAGAGCAGAGCTTCAAGCTCTGATTTGTGCCTTAGATTACTTTTCAAATGAGCCTATAAATATTTCTGACAGCTTGGGTTCAATCTCCAGTAAAACACCCCCTATACATACACACACACTACACACAAAGGGCACAGGATATAGATACTTCTCCAAAGGAACAGAAATAGATAATAGATATTTCTTCAAAGAAGATAAACAAATGATAAATAAACACATAAAACATGTTAAATATAATTAGTTATTTGGGAAATGCAAATTAAAACCACAATGAGATACTATTTCCAGTATACTAGAATGGATATTATCAAAAAGATGATAAGTGGGTTGGGGGTGTGGGTCAGTAGTAGAACACTTGCCTAGCAGACTGGAGGTCCTGGGTTCAATCCCCAGTGGAAACAAACAAACAAACAAACAAAAGGGGGTAGGGGAGAAAGGAAGGAAAATTGTTGGTAAAGATGGAGAATTTGGAATTCTTGTGCATTACTGAAAGGAATATAAAATTGTACTGCCATTTTAGAAAACACTTTGGTAGTTTCTCAAAAAACTAAACTTAGAATTAAACTATAATCCAGTAATTTTACTCCTAGGAATCTACCGAAAGGATTTGAAAACAGAGACTCAGATATACACTCGTATACAAATGTCCATAGCAACATAACTCACAATAGCCAAAAGGTGAAAATAATAGAAGTGCTCATAAACACTTAGATTACAGTCTATGTACATTTTTAGTGTAATAAAAAAATAAGAAAAAATAAATAAACTAGGCAGGTCCTTCTTAAAAACAAAACAAATTTTACCATCTAGTAAGGCTAGTAAGGGGATTTGGATGTTTAAAAAAAAATTACCTATTTGATGATAGAATAGTGTATTGCCACCAGTAGATCAAAGACACATCTGTACTCATATTTCTTTTTTTTTGTTGTTGTTTTTTGTTTTTTGTTTGTTTAGTCGAAGGTCCCTTACTGGTCCTGCTTCCATGAATGGTCAAAACCAAGAGAAGGGACTGGGATTGTGGCTCAGTGGTAGGGTGCTCACCTAGCACATGTGAAGCACTGGGTTCAAACCTCAGTACCACATAAAAATGAAATAAAGATATTATGTCTACCTACAACTAAAAAATAATAAATATTAAAAAAAATAAACAAAAGAAAAGGGAGGGGAACCAGCTGGCACAGGGAGAGATCATCTCCACAATATTCCATTTATACACAGAACTAAACAGACAAGCACAGAGTCACTATTAGGGTTAGAAGTTGGCAGCATGGGATGGGGAAGAACAGGTGAGAAATAGGGGTGTCATTAAAAATATACAGCCCCCCCCCAACTGGGTGCCTGGGAGAAGACTTGGTTTGTTTCAACCCAAGAGGAATAGAATATCAAAATCAGTTTGGGAAGGCAGAATCTCAGAGATGAAGGGAGGAGGAAGGCCCAGGGGATAAGGGGGCTGTTTGGCAACTGGGGTGAAGGAAATGCCTTTCCCTGCTGGGATTCCCCCAGGCCCTCCCAGCTGGCAGGAAGTGGGCAGCTGCAACCCCCTAGGGCAGGTCTGGGACTGCCAGATGCTCAAGGTAGGAGGCTGGAGGGGGCTCACAAAGGCTTGCCCTCCAGAGAGATGATGGCCCTGCCCCCCAGTTTTTCAGCCAGGGTGCAGCAATCCTTGACCGCCTTGTAATAGTTTTGCTTGTAACTCGAGCTTGATCCCTGTCAGCTTCTTCTTGTTGAAGCCCTTGGAAATGACAGATAATTTTGCTCTTAAGGGATGCAGATCCAGGGGCCCAGAAGATAAACACCAGGTCTTCCTTCTTGCTCTCCTTGGTCTCGTAGGCTGTGTCTCATACTTGCAGCACTCTTCCCAATAGCCAAGATATGGAACCAACCTAGGTGCCCACTGACACATGGATAATGAAAACATGATTATTTACATGATGGAATATTATTCAGCCATAAAAACATGAAATTCAGTCATTTGGAACAATATGAATGGAACTGGAGGACATTAAGATAAAAACCAAATGCTGCATGTTCCTACATATTTGTGGAAGCTACAAAATTGATGTCATAGAAGTACAGAATAGAATAGTGGTTATTAGCCAGGAGCAGTGGTATACGCCTGTAATACCAGCTACCTGTGGGGGCTGAGACAGGAGGATGGCAAGTTCGAAGTCAGCCTCACAACTTTGTGAGTCCCTGTCTCAAAGAGAGAGAGAGAGAGAGAGAGAGAGAGAGAGAGAGAGAGAGAGAGAGAAGAATAGAGGTTCATAGAGTCTGGGAAGAGTGTAGGGGAGGGGAAGGAGGGATAAAAGAGGATGGTTTGTGGATATAGGGATACAGTGGATAGGAAGAATAATTTTGATGTTC
The DNA here is from genome assembly GCF_964194105.1 of Spermophilus citellus. NCBI lineage: Eukaryota > Metazoa > Chordata > Mammalia > Rodentia > Sciuridae > Spermophilus > Spermophilus citellus. The sequence goes on along the minus strand of NC_138187.1, from coordinate 21,232,542 downwards.
TATAGCACAGCAGGGTAATTATGATTAATAACAATTAGTTGTATGTTTCAAAATAGCTAGTAAAGAGGATTTTGAATGTTTCAAACACAAAGAAATGAGATATATTTATATCTATATATATCTATATATATAGATATATAGATATCTATCTAGATATCTCTATCTATCTATCTATCTATCTATCTATATATCTGAGGTGACGTGCAAATTACCTTGATCATTATACATTGTATACATATATTGAAATGTTACACCATACCCCTTAAATTTGTACAATTACTATGTGTCAATTAAGAATAAAAATATATTTTAAAAAAGAATTGGGGAATATAGCTCAGTTGGTAGAGTGCTTGCGTAGCAAACAAAAGGCCCTGGGTTCAATCCCCAGCACCACAAATAAATAAATAAAAAAGAATTAAAATAGTGGTTGCCTTTAGACCTGAGAGTTAGGAACTGAGTGGGAAAGGGAGTTAAGAAAGTTTCTGGGTGCAGAAAGTGACTAAGGTGTTAACATTACATTTTTTCAGAACTCTTTATACTGAACTTCTGTGAATTTCACTCAATATTAAGTTTTACCTCAGTAAAAAACAAAACATGATTAGTTACTACTAATCCTTTCATTTACTGTTCTTGACATGTTTGAATAAAGTAACATTTAAAGGCCATTAAATGAGTTGGCTGTGGTGATGCAGGCCTGTAATCCCAGCCATTTGGGAGGCTGAGGCAGGTGGATCACAAGTTGGAGGCCAACTGCAGCAATTTAGCATGGCCCTCAGCAACTTAATAAGACCTGGTTTCAAAATAAAAAGAGTTGGGGAAGTAGCTCAATGGTAAAGCACTCCTGTGTTCAAACTCCAGTACTGGAAAAAAATAAATTAATTAAATGTTATACCAATTTAAGCCTTAGCTAATTTAGTTATTTTTCTCCCTCTTCTCACTTGTCTGGGGTCTTTAATCATTAAATTTAAATTTAATTTAAATTGTTAAATTTAACAATTTTTGTTTTTATGTATTTTTTAAATTTTATGTCAGTTTTCTTAATTTATGGGTTTTGTTTTGGTACTGGGATTGAACTCAGGGGCACTGGACCACTGAGCCACATCCCCAGGCCTATTTTCTAGTTTATTTAGAGACGGGGTCTCACTGAGTTGCTTAATGCCTCGATTTTGCTGAGTCTGGCTTTGAATTCGCCATTCTCCTGCTTCAGCCTCCCCTGCTGCTGGGATTATAGGCCTGCACCACTGTGCCTCGCTTAATTTATGGGTCTATGTTTGTAAATCTTTTTCTTCTTTTTGGTAGTATGAATTGAATCCATGGATGCTTTACTCCTGAGCCATATCTCCAGACAATTTTATTCTTTTGAGACAGGGTCTCCCTAAATTTCTGTGCCTTGCTAAATTGCCGGGCTGGCCTTGACTATGTGACCCTCCTGCCTCAGCCTCCTGAGTCATTGGGATTACAGACATGTGCAAACATGCCCAGTTGTTTGTCTATTCCGAACATATCTCTTCTATTCCAGGTTTAGAAACATGATCTCATATTTGTTCCATTATTTTTATAGTTTGTGTGTGTGTGTGTGTGTGTGTGTGTGAGAGAGAGAGAGAGAGAGAGAGAGAGAGAGGGAGGGAGGGAGGAGAATTTAACTATTGATTAGCTGGAGATGGTGGGCAACTTTCTTAGTATTGCCAACTCTTAGTTTTCTTATCCATTAAGTAGGGATAATACTTTGTTCTTCATATGTTTGAATAGGCCATTAAATGTTTGACCTATTTATTTATTTTTTTCTTGTTATTTTATTTTATTTTTTATTAGTTGCTGGAGACAATACAATGATCTTTGTTTGACCTATTTAGAGGGTAACAATTGCTTTATTATTATAAATATTTTTTGCAGTACTTGAACTTTGGGGTGAACTACATCCCCGGTCCTGTTTAATTTTATTTCAATTCTGGGTCACATTAAATTGCCCATGCTGGCCTCAAACTTGTGATCCCCTCCTTCCTCAGCCTCCTGAGTCACTAGGATTACAGGTGTGTGCCACTGTGCCTGGCTTCCAGTGCTGGAGATTAAGCCCAGGGCCTCTTGTATGCTAGGCAAGTGCTCTAGCACTGATGTCCACCCCCACTCTATTATGTTATTAATTGTGTGTTATGGCATTTGACATTTTACCTTAATCCTTTGTGTATCTGGCTCTTTCATTAAGCCTGTCTTCAGTGATAGGAAATATGGTTTCCTCCAGTGCCTATCCAGGTGCTTGGCATTTAGCAAGTGTTTAAATGTTTGTTTAATGAATGGATTTGTTGGTTGAATGGATGAACAACATAGAATAAAAACCAAGTACAAGATGGGCACCGTGGTACATGCCTGTAATCCCAGCGGTTTGTGGGGCTGAGGCAGGAGGATTGAGAATTCAAAGCCAACCCCAGCAATGGCCAGGTGCTAAGCAAATCAGTGAGACCCTGTCTCTAAATAAAATACAAAATAGGGCTGGGGATGTGGCTCAGAGGTTGAGTACCCCTGAGTTCAATCCCTGGTAACAACAACGACAACAACAACAACAACAACAAAAGTATAAAAGGGGAAATGAATAAATATGAAGCAGTTTTTATATGAAATTAAACACAAAACTAAAGTAAAACTAGGGCAAAGAAAAAACTTAGATGTAACTATTTAATACCTATATGGGTTCTTGTTCAAGTATGGGCTCCAAAAGGACTGAGGTTCTACTGATTGAAATAGTAGAAGTTTAAGTGAGCAGGCATTTTTCTTCAGAGAGTCTATAGTCAGATTATAGTTCCAGGAGGCCAGGGATCAGAAATACTTTGCCCACCAATGTATTCCTAGCTTGCAACATAGAACCTGGTGGCCAAGAGATGTTTATGACTGGATGAAATGCTTTCATCAGATCTTCAAGGCTTTTTTTTTGGGGGGGTGGGGGCGGTGGGTGGGGGCAGGGGGCAGGTACTAGGGATTGAACTCAAAGGCACGCAGCCACTGAGCCACATCCCGAGCCCTATTTTGTATTCTATTTAGAGACAGGGTCTCACTGAGTTGCTTAGTGCCTCACCATTGCTGAGGCTGGCTTTGAACTTGTGATCTTCCTGCCTCAGTTTACAGAGCCGCTGGGATTACAGGTGTGTGCCATCACGCCCAGTTCAAGGCTTTTCTAAATTATTTATTTATTTATATGTGGTGCTAAGAATCAAACCCAGTTCCTCACACATGCTAAACAAGTGCCCTTCTACTGAGCCACAATCCCAGCCCCTCAAAGGGTTTTTTTTTTTTTTAATCCTTCAAATAACCTAGAAGGAAAAAATAAACCAAAAAAACAGATCTCTGGGAAAAGCTTTATGCAGGCCAGAGCTCTGGGAGGAATTTATCAACATGGAATGATCAAGAAACCCTCCCTCCATCTCCTTTAAGGGACTAAGTGATTCTCAACTGGCTTTCTGATTCTCACAGGTTAGGCTGTGCCAAGCTTGATTCATAAACCGACTTCTGTCACCTACCATCTGTGTGACCTTCATTAAATTATTTAGGCTAGAGAGCAGGTTTCCATAGTAACATTCACCTTGAAGGCCTGTAGGGTGGATTTCTTCAAAAGGGATGATATAGCATTGGAGTGTTAAGGTGTACAACTAACGTTATGTCTTCTGTTCCCCCTGCCGCACGTGCTTTTTTCCCTTTGTAAAATATCTGTTCACAGGGAGGGCCATGGGGCACACCTGTAATTCCAGTGACTCCAGAGGCTGAGGCAGGAGTTAACATGTTGGAGGTCAGCCTGAGCAACTTAGCAAGAACCTAAGCCACTTAATGAGATTCTGTTTCATAATAAACATAAAAGGTGGGCTCTCCTGTAGTCCCAGTGGCTCGGAAGTCTGAGGCAGAAGGATCCCAGGTTCAAAGCCAGCCTCAGCAACAGTGAGGTGCTAAGCAACATGGTGAGACCCTGTCTCTAAATAAAATACAAAATAGGGCTGGGGATGTGGTTCAGTAATTGAATGCCCCTGAGTTCAATCCCTAGTACCTTAAATAAATAAATAAGGCTGGGAATGTAACTCAGTGGTAAACGCCCCTGGGTTCAAACTCCAGTAACAAAACAAACAAAACAGCCATTTGTTCATGGCAGTAGATGAGAATTCTCTGGACTCAAGTCCATTCCTTGTTCTAATCAGTTTGCCTCTACTAGTCCACAGAATTACTTAGTTTAGCCACATAAAAATATCAATTATGATCATTTACAAAAACTCTGTCCAAGTATGCATAATGACTTCACAATACAAGAATAATGAGGGAAATTCACATTTGCTGCTCTCCTGTGGTGTATCAGTACTATACTGGGCACTTTGATGCCTATCTTACCCTGAAATTAGACTTCTCAGTATATAAAAGAATTGACAAAGATCTAGCCAGATGGGTATTAATTTTGTAACTGGATCATAGCACGCATTTAAAAAACTGTTAACTGAATAAACTGTTTGGGTTTTTAAACTAAATTTCAAAAATGGTTAAGCATGGGCAGATGTGCTCCTAGCTTTGTAATGGGACTAGAATTTGGTGAGTTCTCTGGGGAACCTCCCTGTACAACTCCAGCATGTTTTTCTATTTTTTATTTTGAGACAGGGTCTGGCTAAGTTACATAGGGACTCACTAACTTGCTGAGGCTGGCTTTGAACTTGAGATCCTCCTGCCTCAGCCTCCAGAACCACTGGGATTAGACCAAATCGTCTGCGGACCTCACCCAGTGAACCAGAATCTTGTGGGAAAGAAATTGGTATTAGGAAACTTGGGCTGAAGTTCTGGTTGAGGCTTAACTGGATTGAGTGACTTGGGGTAAGTCTCTAGCCTCTCTGGGCCTTAGCTTAGCATATGAAAAACAAAGGAGGGGGTTATTATTGAGCTTGTTCAGTTATTGAATATTTCCCAAACTTATATTCTAAGGTTCCCTATCAGTCATGTTTATTTTTCCTTTGAGATAAAAATACTTCCTGTGCTTGGAACTTCAATGAAATCAATCAATGACATTTATAAAGCACCTATTATATACGTTCTAGGAGACTTCAGCCTCAGCAACAATTTGAGACTGTCTAAAAATTAAAATGAATGAATGAATGAATGAATGAATGAATGGAGCTGGAGATGTAGTTCTGTATGGGACTGCCCCTGGATTCAATCCTCAGAAGACTTTTTGCCGCTCAATGATTATGGTACCCTTGGCAAAAATCATTTGACCATCTATGCAAAGGTTTTTGCGCCATAAAACTTTTGCAATTGGTGGTACAGAAACCATGTGGTATCTGCCTGAAGAAAGCTATGGTTAAGATCGGTTAAATGCTCAGTATTTGTCCACTGGCTGTGTGCTCAGTGGGCACGGGGCACATGTTTTTCCACGCTTTGCCTCCATGGAACCAGTGTGACAAGCTGTCCATTCCCAAAGGGGCATGGACAGAATCAGGACTTGAACCCAGAGTTCCTGGCTCCATGTGTCATGCTATTTCAGGTCAGAGAGTCTCATCTCTAAAATGTGCTCAGAAGTGAAATGAGAAGGTCGCTACCGTGCAGCCTGGCGGCTCCAGGCTCCTAGGCACTTAGGAGTCACTAAAAGCCAGCGGCTATACTTAAGGTGCAGACTTTAAGAATTCCGAAGGTGCCAGAGCAGCGGATCTCTAACTCTCCCAGTCCGGAAGGACCGAGTTCTGAAGCGGGAGCCCCACCCCACCGGGCGGACCCTAAGTCCTTCCCCGGAACCTGGGCGCGGCTGGCCCGTGCTATTGGCGCGGGTGGAGGACGAACAACAGAAAAATGCCTGCGACGAGATTTGCGCGGAAACTCTCCAGGGTCTTTCGGGACAGGGGCCTGGACGTTCTAAGATGGCTCTACCAGTAGTTCCCTCGCCTCTCTGGCGTTTCCTCGTCTCCCGCGGAGTTGTCCCCGCCCCTTGGTCCCTCGGTTAGGTTTCCTTTTGGTAGGCCCCCACCCTGACTTAGGCGAGACGGGCAACTGCGCATGCGAGCCCCGCTGCGGGGGCGGGATGGGCGGGGAGTGGGGGGGGGAGGGAAGCGCGGAGCCGACCCCGCCCCTTCGCGGCTCCACGCGTGACGTCGCGGGGGGCGCTGGCCTCCGCCCGGCTCCGAGCGGTGAGAGCTAGCGGCGGGCGGGCCGACTCGACACCGCCAGATCCGGAAGGGATGCGGGTGTCGAGATTCTTCCTAAGGGGGCTTTGGGGAGGAGGGGAGGCCCAGGTGCCCCACCAGCCCCTGACCCCAAGGCTCTGCCCTACCCCCTCCTGTTTTTCCCTTTCCAGAAATGCCTGAATGGGTGGCTGGGCAGGAGCTGAGCATTGGTGACACCTGCATTTCCGTGGCTCCCTCCTTCTTCCTCCACCCCATACATTTAACTCCTCGAGGCTGTCGCTTCTTGTGCTTCTTGTTCGGAACAGAGTACTTTACTTGGAAGCAGGAGACAGGAGACCAGTTACAGACGCTGGCTTTACCACTTCTATGTTAAAGTCCTAGAGCTTCAGTTTCTTTCAAAATATTCTAGCCTTGCCTCACCTGGTTTTTGAAGATCAGTATGGCAGAGAAAGGAAACAGACATCTGTTGAGTACCTGCGTGGCCAAGTGAAAGCAGATAACCTGTCTGCGACATTTAATCCTATGATTTGGTGTTCTTAAAACTCCGATTAAGTTCACAGAGGTTAACTGACTTGGTTTTACATAGCTAATGAGTAGCAGAGCTACCAGACCAAGTAGCTCCAAAGGTGGGACCTTCTAGTGAAATACTCTGGCTGGAGCTGTTCTTTCACCAAACACTATCCCAGAACAGTGGCTTTCCCTTTCTCTGGCTGAGAAATCTTCCTTTCATTCTCCTTTTTCCAGCATAGAATGCTCTGCTTTACTTCTGCCTTGATTGTTTCAAAAGTGAAATTCAGCAGATATTTATTAAGTGATACAGAGAGATGAATTTTTGGAGTCAAGACCCTTGGATTCTTGTCTGGGTCCTGTCATTTATTGGCTGTGTGGTTTAGGGCAAGTGCCTTGTCTTGTCTGAGCTTTAGCTTCCCTTTGTATAAAATGGGTGAGTGCCTCCTGACCAGTGGGCTCTTGTCCAGTTCTCCCCCATTGTCCTCCGCAGGCTCTCCGCAGAGGTCCATACCCCTCTGCTCCCCATGGGCAGCTGCCAGGCAGGGCACAACTTGCATCTCTTTCTGGTCCACCACCCACCTCTGGTTTGTGCCACTTTGATCCTGCTGCTTCTTGGCCTCTCGGGCCTGGGCCTTGGTGGCTACCTCCTTACCCACAGGACTGGCCTGCGCAGCCCTGACATCCCTCAGGTGAGTATCCTCCGGCTCACCCTTCCCCTGTAGACCTGCTCCTGCTGCTGATCTCATCTCACCTCTCTCCCATCCTCCTTTTGAACACAGGACTGGGTGTCCTTTTTGAGATCTTTTGGACAGATGACCCTGTGCCCCATGAATGGGACAGTCACAGGGAAGTGGCCAGGGTCTCACGTCGTGGGCTTACTGACCACCTTGAACTTCGGAGATGGTCCAGACAGGAACAAGACCCAGACATTCCAAACAAAGATTCCGGGTAGTCAGATAGGATTGAAAGGTGAGATTGGGAAGGATTGGGGGCCCAGCATTGGAACACTGAGGGCCAGGTCCTGCCTCTGACCTCACCAACCTGGTGACCTTGGGAACTTCTCTGCACTGTAGTCACTCCTACTAAATTAAGAACTCGATACTGGGGCCAGGGTTGTGGCTCAGTGGTAGAGTGCTTGCCTAGCATGTGTGAGGCACTAGGTTCAATCTCTGGCATCACATAAAAAATAAATAAGTAAATAAACAAATAAAATAAAGGTATTGTGTCCATCTACAACTAAAACCAAAAAATTTAAAAAAAAAAAAAAAAGAACTCAATACTTATAGTGAACATGCTGTCTACAGTGTAAGTTCTCCCTCTCTCTTTTTTGGTACAGGGGATTGGACCAAGGGGCCTTAACTACTGAGCCATATCCCCAGACCTTTTTTGAATTTTATTTAGAGACAGAGTCTTACTGAGTTGCTTAAGGCCTTGCTAAGATGCTGAGGCTGGTCTTGAACTTTCAATCCTCCTCCCTCAGCCTCCCAAGCTGCTGGGATTACAGGCATGCACCACCACATCTGACTTACAGTGTGGTTTCTCTGTTTTGTCTTTCTATTTCCAGTTCTGCAGTTCTTTGATTCCATCCTTGGAATTGTGATAATATGGGCTAGGTTTGACTCAAATGTTTTTTCTCATAATCATCTCTTCTTAGAGGCACCATTTTCCCTCAGGGATATCAGAGACTATGTTCTGTTCAATTAAACTAGTATCTTAAGTGCCTATTGTATGCTTAGCATAGCTCTGTGTGCAGAATAATATTAGACACCATTATTTACCAAACAGCTTATAATCTTTGGGGAAAATGATGAGATGAATGGTCTAGTAGGCGCCATCAATTTCTGGGTGACATCTGATCTCAGTTTTCTTATCTAAAAAAATGGGGAGATAAAGCCGGGTATGGTGGCACATGCCTATAATCCCAGCAACTCAGGAGGCTGAGGCAGGAGGATTGCAAGTTCAAGGCCAGTCTCATCAACTTAATGAGGCCCTAAACAACTTAGCAAGACTCTGTCTCAAAATAAAAACTAAAAGGTTGGGGATGTGGCTTAGTGGTTTAAGCACCCCTGGGTTCAATCCCTAGTACCAAAAAAAGAGAGAGACACAGAGGAGAGAAGGGTAAAATTTTCAGATTTCAATACTCTCATTCTAAGATTCTCCTATGAGTCACATGTGTCTGTGTATGTTCAAGTGTACACGTATGTGAACAAAGAATAAGAATAAGATCTGTTTTATGCCTATCAGAATGGAGAGGAACAGCCCTGAAGGAGACTGGGGAGAGGTGATGGTGGGCGGAGGGAGCTGGCAGGGATAAAGTCCAGGAGAGTTGGTGGAGAAGGGGGTTGGAAACAAATTGCTCAAAAGCCAGGGTTTTCTCCACTCCAGCTTGTATGTCTTTTGCAGCCATCCCCAAAGATATTGGTGAAGTTGCTTGTCCACATTCCCATTCCCAGCAGGGAGCCCCTTCCTGAGGGAGCTCCCTTCCTGAGGACCACTGGAGGGTTTTAGTGATGATGAATAGCACATTTTTTTTTTTTTACCTGTGTCATTGAAAATAGACCCATAGTGCTGCAGCTTCTGCAGGCCTTTCCTTCCCTGATCTCCATGAGCCTAGGGAGTCCTCTTCCTCTTTGTCATGTGTTTGGAACTTTGGAGAAAAAATAGAATAGGCTCATTAATGGGTCCTTGGGATCTCATTGAATAAATGTTGGGGGTAGGGAACGGGCTGAATAGAATTTGCAGATTAGAGGCTGGTAGGTGTGTAAGTGTGTGTGTGTGTGTGTGTTTGTGTGTGTGTGAATTATGTTAATTTCCATAATTTAAAAATTAGGAGGTTTCACAAAAGAATCCACATTTCCAGTTCTCTCTCTCTCTCTCTCTCTCTCTCTCTCTCTCTCTCTCTCTCTCTCTCTCTCGTACCAGGAATTGAGCCCAGGGATGCTTTACCACTGAGCTACATCCCCAGCCCATTTCATTTTTCTATTTTGAGACAAGGCCTTGCTAAACTGCTGAGGCTGGCCTCAAACTTGTGATCCTTTACCTCAGCCTCCCAGGTAGCTGGGATATAGGCGTGCACACCTGACCATTTCCAGCTTCTCTAACAAAACTCACAAAAGGTTACATGGTGGCCTTTTGCTGTTTTGTAATTGGCTGCTGAGGCTGGAAATGCTAATGATAGATTGAGATGGGGTGAAGTGGTAGGTTGTTGAGGGAAGCGAGAAAAAAAAAAGAAGAATAAGGAATGTATCAGATATTTACAGACTTGGGGCAGTTTTTCCTATTCTGCCTTTTTTTTGTGTGTGTACTGGGGATTGAACACCAGGGTACTCTACCATTGAGCTGCATCCTCAGCCCTTTTTATTTCAAATTTTGAGACAGGGTCTCACTAGGTGAAACCAGGCTGGCTTCAAACTTGGGATTCTTCTGCGTCAGCTCCCCCAAGTCGTGGAATTATAGGTGTGTGCCACCATGCCTGGTAATTCTTTCTACTTTTAAAAAAACATTTAACTGCTTTATTTATTTATTTTTTAGTTGTAGTTGGATACAATACCTTTATTTCACTTATTTCTTTTTATGTGGTGCTGAGGATTGAACCCAGGGTCTCGCACGTGCGAGGCAAGTGCTCTACCCCTGAGCCACAGCCTCAGCCCTTAACTGCATTATTGAGATTTGATTCACATACCATATAATTCACCTACTTAAAGTATACATTAAAATGACTTTGAATATATTCACACTAGTGTGTGATTATCACAATTCATTTTAGAACATTTTCATCAACCAGAGACTGTTCATCCATTAACAGTCATTCTCCTTCTCTCCCCCCACCCCAATCACCCAGCCCTGAGCAACCACTAATCTACTTTCTGTCTCTGTAGATTTGCCTATTCTGGACACTTAATATGATATGTGGTCTTTTGTGACTGGCTTCTTTCACTTAGAATAAAGTTTTTAAAGTTCAGCCATTTTATAGCACGTATCAGTATTTAATTTCTTTTTATGCTGAACAACATTGAATGAATATACCACATTTTCATTTATGTGTTCATCATTTCACATTTGGGTTGTTTGTAGGTTGGGTTAATATAAATGATGTTGCTATGAACACTGTAGGTTTTGTGTGGACATGTTCTCATTTCTCTTGAAATAAACATGAGTTGGGCATGGTGGTGCATGCCTCTAATCCCAGAGACTTGGGAGACTAAAGCAGTAGGATTGCAGGTTTGAAGCCAGCCTCAGCAACTTATTTGAGACTCTGTCTCACAAAGAATTGGGGATGTAGCTTAGTAGTAAAGCACCCTTGGCTTCAATCCCTAGTATTTACCTGCGTGTGTGTGTGTGTGTGTGTGTGTGTGTGTGTACTTACAAGTAGAACATAAGATAATGCTATGGTTAATCTTTTGAGGAACTTCCCAACTGTTTTCCACACAGCTATAGCATTTTCTATTTCCACCACTATGAGATTTCCATTTTCTCTACAACCTCACCAATACTTAGTTATTATCTGTCTGTCTTATTATAGTTGTCCTAACCAGTGTGATTCTGATTTGCATTTTCTTGATGGTTAACAAGATTGATAATGATATTTCATATGCTTTTGGCCATTTATATGTATCATTTGAAGAAATATATATTCAGAGTCTTTAACTGTATTTTAAATTGGGTGATTTGTCTTAATTATTGAGGTATGAGAGTTCTTTGTGTTTTCAGTGCCACTGCACCTAGCTCCCTGTATTTTCTTCTATAGTTTTTTAATTTTTGCGTTTAGGTCTATGATCCATCTTTAGTTCATTTTATGTATGAAGCTCAACTTCATTCTTTTTGCATGTGTCTATCTTTAATTGTATAACATCATTTTTTGGAAAGATTGTTCTTTTCCCCCACTGAATGGTCTTGGCACCATATTGAAAAATCAGTTGGCCCACTGTGGTGGTGCAGGCCTGTAATCCCAGCAATTTGGGAAGCTGACGCAGGAGGATTCCGAGTTCAAGGCCAGCCTCAGCAATTTGGCAAGACCCTGTCTCAAAATAAAAAAAAATAATAATAAAATAAAAGGACTTTGGAACTAACTAGCTTATTGGTAAAGTGCCCCTGGGTCCAATCCCCAGAACCAAGAAAAAGAAAATAAATTGACCAATTGACCATGGATACATTGTTTATTTTGAGAGTCTGTTGTATTCCACTGATCTATGTCTGTCCTTATGCTAGTGCCACACTGTTTTGATTTCTGTAGCTTCATAGGAAGTTTTGAAGTCAGGAAACGTGAGTCCTTCAACTCAGTTCTTTTTCAAGATTGTCTTAGCTATTCCAGATCCCCCGAGTTTTCGCATGAATTTTAGGAATAGCTTGTTAATTTCTGTTTCTGCAAGGAAGCCCTATTCTTTTTTTTATACCTTTATTTTATTTACTTATTTTTATGTGGTGCTGCAGATCGAAACTAGGGCCTTACACATACTAGGCAAATGGCTCTATCACTGAGCTACAAACCCAGCCCTACCCTATTCTTTTAATAATGGTTAGAAACAAAGATTTTTACGGGGGTAGGAAGAATCATCTGTGATTGTATCATCCATGTAACAATTATTGAGCACTTACTAATATCAGACATGGGAAATTCAGAGATCTGTAATACATGGGTCCTCCCCTAAAGTTGCTTACAGTCTTGCAAGGATAAAGATTCGAATAGAAATAAATACCTTTCAGTATGTGAGGCAGAACGTAAGGTACAGAGGGAGTACTGAGGGGCCCATGGAGCAGGGATAGCAAAAAAGGACTTTCCCAAAGATACAGTGCCTAGGCTAAAGCCTGAGGAATGCTTAGTCACATACAGTTCAGCCAGAGGAAATGGCAAACATAAGGACAGCATGGCATGTTTAGGAACTTCCAGAGGTTCAGTTTGGCTGGTATATACAGGAGAAGGAATGTTGAATGAGTAGTAGGAGATGGGTCTGAAGACAGAGGCAAGATCCCGTGGAGGATCTTGTGTGCAACCCAAGGTAATGGGGCTTTATCCAGCACATTGGGCATACTTAAAGATTTTGACCAGGAAAGCAGTAAAACTTTATTTTATTTATTTATTTTTTAAAGATCACACTCTGTTAGCTGACAGGAAGACCAGTTAGGAAGTGACTGCAATAAAGCAGTGATGAGAAAAGCTGAGCTAAGCCAGAGTGTGAGTTGAGAGAGACATTAGAAATCTGGGATTGGTAAGACTTGGTGACTGATTCCATCGGGGTGATGTAAAGAAAGGGGAAAAGTTTTTTACCAAATTTTATACATATATTTTTCAGTGGTAATTATGGTGTCTATACTGATTTGTGTTTGTCTTTTTTTCACTTACATGTAAGTGGTTTTTCATAATACTACATGATCTTCAACATTGTGATAATGACTATAAATTGATCCATTAAATGATCAGGCCCGCATTTGTTAATGCTTTCCTTAGTAAACATCTATTATTTCCCAATTCTTGATAAAATCACAATAAATATTTTGATATGCTTTGCATTTTTGTTTTAATCCTTTCCTTAGCATTTCCATAAGTAGAATTACATAGTCAAAGAATATGCCTCCCTTGCTTTTTTTTTTTTTTTTTTTGGTAGTGGGGATTGAACCCAACAGCATTTAAACTCTGAGGCAGCCCTTTTTTATATATTTTATTTAGAGAAAGGATCTCTCTAAGTTGCTTGGGCCTCACTAAGTTGCTGAGGCTGGCTTTGAATTTGTGCTCCTCCTGCCTCAGCCCTGCAAGCTGCTGAGATTACAGGTGGATGCGGTGCTGGCTTTTTTGGGGGGCGAGGGCGGTATAGGGATTAAACCCAGGGACACTACACCACTGAGCCCCATCCCCAGCCCTATTTTGGATTTTATTTAGAGACAGGGTCTCACTGAGTTGCTTAGCGCCTCACTTGTGCTGAGGCTGGCTTTGAACTCACTATCCTCCTGTCTCAGCCTCCTGAGCCAGATGTGCTGGCTTTTTAAAATTTTTTAAAAAGATTTTTTAGATGAACACAATATTCTTATTTATTTATTTTTATGTGATGCTGAGGATCAAACCCAGTGCCTCATACATTCAAGGCAAATATACTACCACTGAGCTACAACCCCAGCCCCGTGCTGGCTTTTATAAAACTCATTTTCTTGTGGGATGAGCACATACAGAAGTCTAGAAAACAAATGTAAAAGTGGTCCGCACTTGATGGACATATTCTGAGCCCACTTAAATTGCCATAGACACAGATAAATAATAATCTAAACAGTGCCTACCTCCTCACATCTTCAAAAATTCCTGTATTCATCTTTTTAATTTTTACTAATTTAATAGGCAAAGGAATTACCTGATTCTTTTAATTTATTTTCTCCTAATTGTTAGTGAGGTTGAGTTTCTTCTAATGGATTTATTGGACATTTTCAGGTCATTGGTTTACCTGTTTGTATTCTTTGCTCATTTTTTTTTTGTATCATATTTTCTGTTTCATTTAAAAAAAATACTTATTTTTTAGTTTTAGGTGGATACAATACCTTTATTTTACATTTATGTGGTGCTAAGGATCAAACCCAGTGCCTTGTGCATGCTAGGCAAGCACTCTACCACTGAGCCACAACCCCAGCCGACCTCCCATTTCATTTTTTGAGAAACTACCATACATTTTTCCACAGTGGCTATACCATTTTACATTCCCCTCATTTTTTTGTCTTTTTCTTCTTGATTTGTACATCTTTATTCTATTAGATTGTAAACTTTTCTGTTAATTAAGTGCATTATAGGTGTTTTCAGGCAATCTGTTAACTTGATTTTTTTGTTTTTAATTTATCTTTTGTTGTATGGAAGTCCTTAGCCCTTATGAAGATGGGTATATTGTTCTTGTCCTTTACTAAAGATTTTAGATTTTCTGTCCTTTGTTGGAAGGTCTTCCTTAAAATTAGGAAATAGTCTGTATTTTCTTTTAATAATTGCTTAAAATTTATTTTAGTTTTGTACGATTATTTAATATATCTGCATTTATTTTATAGTGCGAGATAACAATCTAAATCTATGTTCTTTTCAACATGGAAATTTTCCCCAAACCATTTACTTAAAAGGCTATCCTTTCCCCACTAATTTAAAATAGAGTAGGGGCTGGGGCTGAGACTGAGTGGCAGAGTGCTTGCCTAGCATGTGTGAGGCACTGGGTTCGATCCTCAGCACCACATACGAATAAACAAATAAAATAAAGGCATTCGAATGTCCATCTACAACTGCAAAAAAAAAAAAAAAAAGATTAAATAAAATAGAGTATAAACTTTTTTTTAATCTTTATTTATTTATTATGTGGTGCTGAGTATTAAATCCAGGGCCTCACACGTTCCCAGTCCTTTTTAAAATTTTTTTTTATTTTGAGACAGGGTCTCGCTAAGGCCAGCCTCAGACTTGTGATCCTCCTGTCTCAGTCTCCAGAGTCACTGGGATTACAAACATGAGCCACTGTGCCCATCAGGTGTGAATCTTTTAATGAATTTTGGCACCTAGTGGGAGTTGCTCTCTTAAAAAGGACAGGTTAATTTATACACAATGACACGGGCAGTGTGGGTCTGCCTGTCTCACTACGATCTCGTGAGGTAGTAGTATGATGGTTGAGTTGATTTTAAACTAATTTCAGCTAATTTGTGTTTATATTGATAGGCAGCCATTTTCATTTCTCAAAGATATAAATGGCATTGTGTACAGAGTACTTTATTGAATGAGATTAATGCCAAAACTCCTGGTCTTGTAGGAAGCTTTAGGAACAAACAGAAGTCTGAAGATAGCTTCTTTTTCCCCATCTGCTCTCCTGTGCCTCTCCCAGGATCTTCTGCGGGAGAGCTGATCCTCATCACAGCCAGAGTGACCACAGAGAGGACTCCAGGAACCTGTCTATATTTTAGCACTGTTCCAGGAATCCTGCCCTCCAGCCAGCCACCCATATCCTGCTCAGAAGAGGGAGCAGGAAATTCCACCCTGAGTCCTAAGATGGGTGAGGAGTGTGTCAGAGTCTGGAGCCACGAGGGCCTTGTGCTCACCAAGCTGCTCACCTCAGTAAGTGCCTCAGGTCCATCCTCAGGATTTTGTAGAATGGTGGGTTGCTGTGTCTTTGAGGTTTCAGAAGGCTATTTTACCTAGTAGAAAAAGTACAGGCTTTATAACCCTGCCTTAGAGGCTGTGTGACTTAGGTAAGTATCTGAACCTCTCTGAGTCTGAGCTTCCCATCTGTAAAACAAAACCATATACTATATCTTCATTCTATCAAACAAGGATTGAATGAGAATGACAGCAAAGTGCTCAGCACAGTGCCCCATACATAATAGAGATTTGATAAAGGACAACTATTTACTGTTGTCTTTAATAAGATAAAACATGATCTCTATCTCAGAGGAATTCAGAAGCTGTAATAAGAGGCAGAAGGGGCTAATTGCTATCATAGAAATGTGAGCAGAGTGTTATTCAAATACCAAGTATACAGCAATTTAACTTGAACATTTACTAAGAGCACTTCCCAGGGAAGGTGGCACTTACGAAAGACAATTGTGTATAGTTGTTTATAATATACAAAGTTTATAATGTACAGAATGCTTTCAGGTTCATTATCTCATTTGATCTTAAAACAGCCTTTTGAGGTAGGTGTCATTATCCCATTTTACAGATGAGGAAACAGGTTTAAAGAGAGGGAGTGAATTGCCTAAGGCCACATAACTAGTTAAGTAGCAGAGCCAGGATTGCAATCCATGTGTTGTGTTCCATCAGGACCTTTAAAGAATGAAGGTTTAGGGGCTGGGGATGTGGCTCAAGCAGTAGCGCACTCACCTGGCATGCGTGCGGCCTGGGTTCGATCATCAGCACCACATACAAACAAAGATGTTGTGCCCGCCGATAACTAAAAAATAAATATAAAAAAAAAAAAGAATGAAGGTTTGGCTGGGGGCCTGTAATCACAACCACTCAGGAGGCTGAGGCAAAAGGATCATAACTTCGAGGCCAGCCTCAGCAACTTAGCAAGCCCTTGTCTCAAAATAAAAAAAAATAAAAAGGGCTGGGGATGTAGTTCAGTGGTAAAGCAACCCTGAGTTCAATCCCCAGGATCAAAAAAAAAAAAAAAAAAAAAAAAGAAGAATGAAGGTTTGGACAGAGAATACAGTAGAGTTCCAGAGAGGGAAGGTACAGGAGCACAGTGTTCCAAGGGATCAAAAAGTGGTCCGTTTTCTGAGGGGCTCCAAAATGAGGGGCTTAGGTGACTTAGAAGAGGCAGGAGAGACCACAGTGGCTGATGAGGCTGTGAAAGCCAGGCTGGGATGCAACACCTAGCATCATAAAGGCCAGTAAAGGCTCTGAAGGAGAGAGAAGCCCACACTAATGCTGGGTAGAAGAAACTGGCTGAGAGATGGAGGGAGACAGTTTAGATGGCTGCAGTACCCTCTGCTGTCACATTTAAAGAGACCCTGGGCGGAGCAGAACCTGGCACTGCTTGCAATCTTTCAAATGTAGATAATTGTGAATTTTCCTATCTCTAGGAGTCATTTTGAGAGTTAAGGTTGGTGGCTAGGCAAGAAATTAGTTTGTAAACCATCCAAGACAAATGTTAACTTGCATCAAAGTAATGTCTTCCCTCTAACCGCTCCCTCCCTGGGTGCTGAGAGGCCTCCCCCTCTTGGGGGCTTCTCTCCACAGCTCTTGGGCTGGGGTCAAGATGTCTTCCAAAGGGACAAGTTCCCACTGTCCCCTCTCCATCATTTCTCCTTCCCACTTTGCTCCCTCCCCTAGGAAGAGCTGGCTCTGTGTGGCTCCAGGCTGCTGGTCTTGGGCTTCTTCCTGCTGCTTCTCTGTGGCCTTCTCTGCTGTGTCACTGCTGTGTGCTTCCACCCGCGCCGGGAGTCCCACTGGTCTAGAACCCGGCTCTGAGGGCACTGGCCTAGTTCCTGCCTTGTTCTCAGGTGAGGTTCTTTACTCTAGTCCTGTGGGAATATGAGAGGGCTGGGGGTGGCAACTGTAACTGGGGTAGAACAGATCCTTGGAATCTATCCATAAATATTGCTCTGTGTGAGTCCTCAAGAAGCTCCATCTATCCTCATAGGGAATGGGAATCATTTATACCATAAGCATGCAACCTTTTTATTATTTTTCCTTTTTTTTAATTACAAAATAGTTAACATTCCTGTAGAAAAGTCCCAAAACCTCAAAAGTACAGTGTGGTAAATTATTATAAAGTAGTTACTCTTAAAATACCTGTATCCTAGAAGCCCTTATCCTCTGGTCCCTTCCTTCCTGGTAATGACCTTCTTCTCCCTAGAAGGAAGTACTATTTTGCTTTATAGCTGATCACCAAGTATGCATTCCAACTATGCATGAGATTTGGTTTTATTTATTTTTGAAGATGGAATCATACATATTATTTGGTAACTGATTTCTTTCAAGTGACATTCTGATTTTAAGATTTACCCATGACTGTAGTTCATATCCATGATTTTTGGCAAGAATGGTGAGTTAAGAGGGTTCATCTTTTATGATTCCTCCTGGATATGCATGATGTTTGCCTTGCTTTTGTCCTGAAATTCTTTTTTTTTTTGGTGGGGGGCACTACTGAGGATTGAGCTCAGTGGCATTCAACCACTAAGCCACATCTCCAGCCCTATTTTGTATTTTATTTAGAGACAGTATCTCACTGAGCTACTTAGCACCTCGCTTTTGTTGAGGCTGGCTTTGAGAGATCCTCCTGCCTCAGCCTCCCAACCTGCTGGGATTATAGGTGTGCTCTACTGTTCCTGGCTTGTCCTAAAAATTTTTTAAAAATATTTATTTATTTATTTATATGTGGTGCTGAGGATCGAACCCAGTGCCTCATACATGCAAGGCAAGTGCTCTACCACCGAGCTACAGCCCCAGCTCCCGTCCTAAAATTTTAATACAAGTTTAATATAAGTTTTGTAAATTTGATTAGAACATCTGAAAAGAATCTAATTAATAATGCCCATTTACTAGGAACACACATTTTACATGCGCTCTTCCATTTATTCATCATTGCATTTATAAAAGGTTGATTCTACTAACAAGATATTTGGAGGGAATTAGATTTACAAAGATAGCAGGGGGTGGAGGACATATCTGCTAACTAGTTCTCATGTCAACTCATCAAAGGAAAAAAATATTTCTGCAAGAAATCTTCACCCTGTCAGGTCAGTCTCTTAATTTGAGAGCCATATGTTATGCATTCAGCTCTTAAACTGTTCTCAGCTCTAGCTGCTGCTGTGCCTTAGGAAATGACTGTAGGAGGAGTGGAAACAACCCAGCCAGAGGAACTGGAAGTTCAAGATCAATTTTGCAAATTTTGCTTGGGGCCAACCCTCACTGCCCCAGACACCTACCTGGGACAGGAAATGATGGAGCCTTCTCAGGCTTGGACTGGGAAAGAAGAGCTTTCTGGCCTGTGGCAGATGCTAGGGTCCTGAGGCTGCCCCAGTGGGATTGAGTCTATACCCGTCTGTCTCTAATTGTCACTCTGTCTGCTTCTTCATCAGTCTGTACTCACCCCACCTAAGGAGTCTCTGACCTGTCCTGTTTTGTTTTCCTTTCTCTCCAGGTGTGAATCAACTTCTTGGGCCTTGATTCTGAGTCAGAAGAGACCTTACAAAAAGTGAAGAGCTAGAATTTGGGAGAAAATAAAAGGCTTTTTTTTGTGTGTGGCCTAAATTGGGGATTGGAATTGAGGTAGGAATTTTAGAGTAAACAGGCATGGGAGGTTTGGAGGGACTTTTCCCTGTTGACTCCTGAGTTTGGGATACAGGTTCGCATAGAACATATACACAACTCTTTCCAGGTTGTGACTTGGCTTTGGAAAACACCTGATTTTGATCCTAGCTCTGCCATTTTATGCCTTTCTTCCATGAAATAAAATTGATAATTACAGCTGTTTTTTGGAGGGTCAGATAGTGGAAATGCCATCACATAAACGCACTGCGACTTTGAGTAAGTCATGCAATCCTGCAGTGCCTTAGTTTCCTTAAAAAATTCGACCAATAGAATTTACCCAATATTCATATGCAAAGATTCCTCACCCTTGGGGACCCATGTCCAGGCTGGATGCTTACTAACCTCTGGACGGTCCACTTTCCCGCCTTTTCCGCTCCCGGCAGCAGCTTTCCCTTACCCCTCCCAGCTTCTACGCTGCACGCAGGCGCAAATCACGGCCTCTTTCCTTCCATCCGCACCCCTCAAAGCTTCCCCTAGCAACAGGCTCAGGCACAGAGCTAAGGCGGGGCAAACGCATGCGCCTCAGCTTTCTCCACCACCAGTCGTCGGACCGCGCGCTGGGCTCCTCCCCCTGCAAGTCTACCCCTGCTCCCCTCCTCCTCCCACCCAGGGTCCGCGTGGCGGGGCGCGCGCGCATTCTGGCTGGGTGGCTGCCTGGCTCCCGGGCACCGGCCTTAAGGAAAGAGGGGCGGGGCTGCTTCTTTGGGACCCCGCCCTCCCTGGCCCTGCGTCTCTACCGCGCCTGCGCGCTCCCGCCCGGTCTCCATCTTGGAATTGGGAGGAAGAGGGAGAGGGAGACCGGGACGAGATCGGGGCTGTGGTGCCGAGAGAGGCTTGAGACGGAGAAGAGGAGAGGGAGAGAGGGCGCGGGGACCGTCATCAGCGCCTTAGCTACAGTCTTTCAGTAGTCCTCCGGAAAGAGGAGGGGGGAGGGAGGAGTCCAGGGCGGGAGTGGGGGCTGTCACTCTCGGACCCCGGCGTGAGTGGGGCCGTGCTGCCGGACGTCCTAGGGGTGGGCCCCCTGTAGGTGGCCGAAGACCTGGGGCTCAGGCCCTTGGGTCCCAAATTTCCGGGCTTGGCCCCTTGCTTCTCAGATACCCAGGTATCAGTTCTCATATTCCAGGTAGCTTGAACTCGAGTCCCAACCTCTTTAAACCTGGGTCTCTGTTTTATAGAATTTCAAATATCTTGGGGTTCAGGCCCCCGCGTGCACCACTATTCGGGGTTCATTCCCCAGGTGTTCAAATATCGGATTCATTTTATCCCCGTGCAAATATTCGGGGTTCATACCCCACAATCAAATCCGGGATTCAGCAACTGTCGCCCTCGAGTTGGGGGAGGACTGGACCGCGAGGTCAGATCAGGTTGTCACCCCCTCCCCTCCAGGGGAGGCTTCCCGGGTCCGCCCCTCAGGAAGGGCGAAAGCCGAGGAAGAGGTGGCAAGGGGAGAGGTCTCCTTGCCCCTCTCCCTGCTTGGCAGAGCCGCTGGAGGACTCCAGGCGGAAGCGGAGGCGCTGGGGCACCATAGTGACCCCTACCAGGTGAGACATGGGGTGCAGGGGCGCGGGTCCCTGTGTCTAGCACTGAAAAGAAAGGGTGATCCTTTCTGAGAAGCTGGGCCTGGATGGGCTCTCTCCTCAGGATGGGGAAGCCTGGCTGGTCAGTGGTCAGCCTCTGCCTAGCCTTGCCTTCTGTTGCCACCCTCTGCCACTTCCTCTTTCCTTCATTGTGCCTGGTTGATGGGGAACCCAGGTGGGTGACAGGGTCTTTGATGTCAGCAGGGGTCACGCCCTAAGGTGACTGAGCTAATCAGATGGGTTTGCAGCCTTCATGTCCTCTCACCCTGTTCACTTTGCCTCTCCCAGCCACCTCTTTTCCTCCATGATTCCCTTTTTTCCTGCTCTGGGGTGTTGATTCCTATGCCTCTGAATCCCGTGGTGGGTCTGCTTATCTGCTTTTCAGGCTTGGTCTGGTTGGGTTTCTCGTCCATGCAAAGAAGTGTGGGTGGGAGGGGGTGCTTGGCAATACTCCCCCAGCTACAGTTACCTTCTTTTCTACCTCTTATTATGGTATAATCTCATATATTTGTCAGTGGGTTTATCTTTACAAAGTATTTTTGCACCCATTCTCATGTGACACCACCACCATTCACCTTTATTGCTGTCTTCCCGTTTTACAGTTAAGAACATTGAGGCCCAGAGAGGTTGCCCAAGGTCACATAGTGTCAGAATGGGGATTTTTATCCAAGAACTCCATCAAGTCTTGCTCCCCTGATCTATACCTGTTTCTTGCTATCTCTTTTCTTCTGACCTGGACTTGGCCAGGGATCCATAGGAGAATGAATTGAGGTGAGATTTAAAAATGGGAATGAAATGAGCTTCCTTTCCAGGAGGGCTGTACTCAGGAGCTTTGCCTGATTGGAGGCTCTGGCTCCTGCCTCTGCCTTATGGATTTTTGTATCCACTGTGACCTTCATCTTTACCCTGATCCCAGTCTTTGGCTTGGATTTCTAAGAAGGCTCTCTGTTCTAATAAATGAGGGCCATAGTGGCTTCTCTTAACAGTTAAAGCCAAATCCCCCAAAGGATTAAAGCCTTGTGGCAACCCTGGGGGCAGAGAAGGAAAAATCCATATGTTGAGTGTCTGCATAGTGTTCCTAAGTATAAGATCTCATTAAAATCTCACAACAGTCCCATGCTGTAATCCATTTAATGTAAGAGAAGACCGAGAAGTATTAGGAACTTATTCAAAGCCCTGTTGCTGTACATTGCAGATGGGATGTGCTAGTGGTACAGCTTAAACACAGGCAGATTTGGGGTTCCTTGTCTGCAGGGCAGAGATAACGTTATTTGTCTTAAAGGGTGGTTGTGATTTAGCACAGATCTTGATGATTGCTCAAATGTTTGTTATTGTGAGGAAGAGGACCTGTGTGATGTTTTGCCAATGGCTGGCACCCCTTTCGTGTGGCCTGGGGTTTTGGATTGGCAGTCTTGGGCTCAGTGCTGGTAAAGAGGTCAGGAAGATTCCCTTGGCAAGTTGTGAGCACCTGCCTTTGCGTGTGGGTGTGCGGTGGGGTGAGAGATGCTTGGCACCATTGCTGGCAGAAGGGAGAAGGGGGCCTGCTTTGAGCAGCCTGGAAGCTGCTGAGGGCTGGGCTGAGGGCAATCAATCAATCTCCCAGGCTATTCTGAGCCCTCAGCACCCTGGGGGCCCACTGGAGAGTCAGGCTCCCTCCTTGCCCTCCAGCTTCCAGTTGGGCTGAGGAGACAAAATTAACAACACAACAGGAAACAATGCATGACAGAATATAATTACATGCTAAAATTGTTGGGTGCTTTTAAGTAACTAAAATTCTGCCCTGGGAGTCCAGCTCTGCTGAAGGCTTCTTTGTGCCTAAATCCTGATAAGTGTTTAGCTAGGAACTTCCCCTAGAAGCCCCTCTAAGGTCCTGGTTCTAATGCCCTTCAGGAACTCTCTTTGGGTGTTTGAGTACTCTGGGAACTTTCCCCAAAAGCTGGTCAGTGGAGGCTTCCTGCAGGAGGGTGGCTGAGCTTGGAGTGGCAAGCTGAGGAAATATTGAGCATGCAGGTCTGATAAGAGGAGAAGGTCCTATTCTCTGACCTTGGATAATTCTTTTTTCCTCTGTGCCTCAGTGACTTCACCTGGGAAATGGTGATCCTGATCCTGCCCTGCTGGTTTCATAGGGCTGTTCTGAAAGCCTGGTGGTGGTGGTGGTGGGGTGAGAGATGCTTGGCACCATTGCTGGCAGAAGTGAGAAGGGTGGTGGTGGTGGTAGACCAACTTTGGGCAAGTCCCTTAACCTTTCTGAGCCTGTTTCCTAATCTGTAAAAAAGGGGTAATGATAATACTTTCCTCATAAGGTTATGGCGAGGATTGAATGAGATGATGTGTGTGAGGCGTTTACTATCCATGCCCAGTAAATGTTGTTTGTACCCAGTAAATGCCTGTACTTGGGTGTGTTGCTCAAGCAGTTGGACTGGATAAGGGGGGCAATCCATTTATATTACTGTCTTTCCTGTTCTAGAACTCCTCCTTGCTGCAGTGTCTTCTACCCTTTTTTAAGAGTGAGTCTCTTGGCCCCCATGAGCCAGTCCCCACTTACAACAATGGCCGGATTTCCACCATCTCCGGCTTGGCTGTTTCCTGTTCTTTTTCAGGGTGTGAGAGGTTGAGGGAGGAGGGGGCCGCAACATCAAGGGGAAGAGGAAGGTACATGGAAATCAGTGGGGTTTGGGACTTGGGACAGGACATGTGGGGATCTGGCAGGGAGGCCTGTTTCTCTTTGAGGGAAAATAACAGGTATAGGGAAATGGAAACTTGTTGAGAGTGGTGAGAGGATGCTTAGCTTCCCAGAGTCTTCCTACCAGTTTTAGGGACTCCAGGGACCCGGCCCCCGTGATCTGGTTGCCAGGGCAACTTCATTTTTTTTGGAGCTTTGATGTTCTTCCTAATCTCCCCTTGCCCTTCCTCAGCAGTGCCTCCCCCTCATCAGTGAATGAGGGGAGGAGGAACTTGAGGGGGCTCCTTCCTCTTCCGGAAGGCCCCGTCCTTGCTCTAAGATTCCCATCTCTATTCTCTAGGCCAGGCCCCACTCTCAGGGGCCCCAGGGGCCACCATGCCAGCCGGGGGCCGGGCCGGGAGCCTGAAGGACCCAGATGTAGCTGAACTCTTCTTCAAGGATGACCCTGAAAAGCTCTTCTCTGACCTCCGGGAAATTGGCCATGGCAGCTTTGGAGCTGTGTACTTTGTGAGTGGGGTTTTGAGAGGGTAAAGCAGGGGAGAGGACTCTATTCTTAACTCTATAGATCTCTAGACAGCCTTCCTACGCCACTCTAACCTTCCCTGCCCTCTTCAACTCAGCCAGCAAGCCTTCTCTGCCTTGTGCTCAGTGGGGGTCTTCACTACCCTCTGGTCTGATTCTCTAGGCCCGGGATGTCCGGAATAGTGAGGTGGTGGCCATCAAGAAGATGTCCTATAGCGGAAAGCAATCAAATGAGGTGAGTCAGGCTCACTAAGACCATCTTGGTTAGGAGGGAACCCCAGTTGCAAGGTGCATACTGGGTGACCTCCTTCTACTCTGGCCTCTTCCTAGAAATGGCAGGACATCATCAAGGAGGTGCGGTTCTTACAGAAGCTCCGGCATCCCAATACCATTCAGTACCGGGGCTGTTACCTGAGGGAGCACACGGCTTGGGTGAGCTGGCTCTTGTACTCTGTCCTAATGTTTATCCCTACTCAGTCTTATCTTGTCCTGGTCCAGTCTAAGTGCGCCCTGTTCAAAGATCTTTGAAAGGAGAAAGTCTTTCCTGACTACTGTATTCTTAAGGCCAACCCTTGAGTAGCAGGATTGATCTAAAAGGAGAGGTTGGTCCAAGGAATGAAATAGACTGTTAGCAGCCAGAAAAGTGCATACGGGCTTGAGGAGGTAGAGATTGAATGGGGCTTTAAAGGGATCCAGATGGGAGTAGTGGTGAGTGTCTTGGGCTCTTTCTAGGAAAGGCCTGACTGTAGGATCTCTCCTACTACCATCTCATTTTCTCTGGTTGCCCTTCCTCATGGGGTATTGCCTAAGTCAGAGATAGGTAAGGAAGCTCTGTTTTGAATCTCTGCCTAAGGGAGCTGGGCCAGGAATGGTCAGGATTTTCTGATCTAATGCTTACCCCTTCCTTAGCTGGTGATGGAATATTGCCTGGGCTCAGCTTCAGACCTTCTAGAAGGTAAGTGACAAGATAGCCAATATATGGGGATCAAAAAGAACAGAGAAGCTATAGTGGAGGGACAAAGGGAGTTTATTCCAGTCCTAAATGTGAGCTTCCTTAACTTGATATTTTCCCTCCCTCCCTCCCCCCTCATTAGTGCACAAGAAGCCCCTTCAGGAGGTAGAAATTGCAGCTGTGACCCACGGAGCACTTCAGGGCCTGGCGTATCTGCACTCCCACAACATGATTCATAGGTATAGGAGTACTGACAGTGGCTGGGTACCATCATCTGACTGACACCACTCATTTTACTGGGTTATAGTCTTCTTCGAAACTGCTAAATCCCCTGCCTTGAGACACATATTTCATCCCTGAACTTTGCCTCTGGCAGGGATGTAAAAGCTGGAAACATCCTTCTCTCAGAGCCAGGCTTAGTGAAGCTGGGGGACTTTGGCTCCGCGTCCATCATGGCACCTGCCAACTCCTTTGTGGGCACCCCATACTGGTGAGTGAGAGTGGTGGTAAGTAGAGAAAGCTGGGGTGTTGGGAGTAGGTGTTGCTGGGGTGGTTTAAAGCCTTTCTCTCCTGACAATTCTCCCAGGATGGCTCCGGAGGTAATCCTGGCAATGGATGAGGGGCAGTATGATGGCAAAGTAGATGTCTGGTCCTTGGGGATAACCTGCATCGAGCTGGGTAAGGATGTCCTCCTGGCTGCTCCCTTATCCTCTTTCTTCTCCTTTGTGTTATTATCCCCATCCTAGGAGGATGGGATCCCAAGGCCTTCCAAGCTTCTGTACATTTTGATTCTACCATGGATTCCCAATTCAAGCAACTCTCAAATTCTGCCAGTTTTTTTACCTAAATATTTTGTAGTAGTCATCACTCCTTTGAGTGTCCGCTGTGTGGCATGCACTGTGCTAGGTTCTGAGGGCATGGTAGTGAATGAGGTTCCTGCCCTCATGGAACTTACATTTGAGTTGAGAAAGCCAGACATGTTTTCTCTTTGTGTGATGAAAGCTGAATAGTGAAGCTCCAGGAGTGGTACAGACATAAAACAATGGATTTGACCTAGTTTAGGGGCTGAGGAAGGCCTCCTTATAGCAGAGATGTTTAAACAGACCCACAAGACAAATAATAGCTGCTGGAAGGGTAGAGGGAAGAAGGTTCCAGAGCAGCATGTACAGATAAGAGCAAGCACGGGCCACTGAAACAATGTAATGCAGAAGAGTAAGAAGGCTCAAGAATTAGGCCCAAGTGAGTTCATGAGCACTTATTAAAGCCATGTCAGGGTTCTCATCCCTGCATCCCACATTACTAAAGCAACCATTAAATGAGGTAAAAACTTCCAACTTATTGCCAGTTGTCCAAGAGTTGCTGTTAGTTGCTCTTACCAATAATTTCCTGGAGTGCTCTTTTCTACTACTGGTTTCTTCTCCCTTTTAGTCTGTCTTGAATACTGGTGCCAGAGAGATTTGCCTAAGCTCAGTGCAGTCATTTCACTCCCTACTCAGCCATCAGTGACTCCTCATTGCCTGCAAGACTGAAGCCAGTGGGGATCATTGATGGGGTCCTTCCTTATACCAGACAAGGGGCTCTGCTCCTAGAAGCTGGCTCTCTCCTTCACAGGATCTATCCCCTGGTTGTGAAATTTCCCACTTTCTTGCCTTGGTTTATATCAAGCCCTGTGCCTGAGATCAGATATTTGGATGTGCCATTTCCCTCCATTTCCACAGTCCATTTACTATTTGTGGCCGGGGTCAGTGGGTCATAGAAACAGGTCACATAGAAGAAAAAGCTAGATCAATTCATTGTATTCCTACTTTTTGGTAGAGACATGGATCCAGAGAAATAGTTCTACTGTTGGTGGGGCGGGAACCACATCAAGCCTAATTATAAGTAGCATACTTAGTATCAGAGAAGCATTGTGGAAGAAGATATGGCACACTAGAAACTGGCATTCCCATAGGAGGGAGGCTTAGCTCCAGCTCATTGTTAATGTAGGAATGTAGACTCAGTTTCACCAGGTCAAATTTTTTAAGAGAAATTTAGATTATTATTGAGGTATTATTCGCAATTAATTTTTAAAAATCACTGTTAAGGCCAAAAGCATAAAT
The DNA here is from genome assembly GCF_964194105.1 of Spermophilus citellus. Lineage (NCBI taxonomy): Eukaryota > Metazoa > Chordata > Mammalia > Rodentia > Sciuridae > Spermophilus > Spermophilus citellus. The sequence goes on along the minus strand of NC_138187.1, from coordinate 21,205,308 downwards.
AACAAAACATTTTTCTGGGTCACAATTTCTAATATAAAGTCTACCTCCCAACATCCCTTTTTCCAAAAGACATTCCCTGAATTCTCTTGGAAGGTACTAGCTCAAAGGCCCATTACACTGTCAACCTTCCAGGTGTTCACCTTTTCCTCCCTTACTCTAGTTAACACCTTTAACTCAGTGTTACTTGTTCAGTTCTAATTAATCTTTTTAGATTGGAAGTTCCTTGAAGGCAAGGAAGTTCCTTGAAGACCTGAATCTTGTATTTCCTTATCTTCCTGTACCATAATATTTAGCAAGTTTTTTGTTCTTATTTGGTACCCAGTAAGTATTAGTGGGCCAATAAGTGAATGGGCTCCCTTCTGCCTGTTTTTGGTGCTTTTGTGTAGGTTATTTTCTTTGATCCCTGCTCCACCCGTGTGCAACAGAGAGGATGAGTGTTGGATTTTACAGATGAAGGTATTGAGACTGAATAGGATTATGAGCATTGCTCAAGGTCATGTAGCAAGAGAACTGGGATTTGACCCCAAGTTCTCTGTGTTCTCCTTTGCTCACATGCCATCTCTCACCTTTTACCCCTTGACCTTTTTCTAGCGGAACGGAAACCACCACTGTTTAACATGAATGCGATGAGTGCCTTATACCACATTGCACAGAATGAATCCCCCGTGCTCCAGTCAGGACACTGGTGAGGACTGGGATTCCTGGGCCCAGGGGTTAACCATGGAGTTAGGCTGCCTGGCTTATGCCCTCCTTACCTGTCTTCCATTTTCTCTGACATCTAGGTCTGAGTACTTCAGGAATTTTGTTGACTCCTGTCTTCAGAAAATCCCTCAAGACAGACCAACCTCAGAGGTTCTTCTGAAGGTGAGTGTTTGCTGGCCTACAGTATCTAGAACTGTAGCTTGGTAGAGCCGTAGAAACCCTCAGTGAAACGAGAGGTTCCCAGTTCTTCCTCTGTCAAGGACTTTTTTTTATGAGTTTCCACTTCTAGCCCCTATACCTGATAGACTTTCTGTTTTGTAAGATTTTGTCTTCCTTAATTTATGAAGTAATAATTGTGCCTTAGTTTATTAACTAATACCTTAATTTATTAAATAATAATTTGTTTTCCCATCTTTTATTAATCAAAGATGTATATAATTGCCAACCAGAGCTTCAGGTCAGCATGCGATAACAAGGGTTACCACACTGATCTGTTCTAATTCAAACCCAAAGCCCGTGTAGCCTTATCATGGGTAAATGTATGATTTCCCTTAGGTTTTGAATTGGCAAAATTAGTGGGGCCTCTTTGCTTTCACAGATCTAGGGGAACCTTAGTAGCCCTACTTGGGAACTGACTTATACTATCTAGTTTGACCTTCTTGTTTTATAATTGTGAGAAACTTTATGAGGCCTAAAGAGACCTTGTCACATGTCTAAGGTTTCATAGCATTTTGATTATTGGAGCTGAACTAGAATCCAGATCTCTTGACTTACCTATCAGCTATTCCTGGAGGAACTTGAGACTGGAGAGTAGACTGGGTGGTGGAGAAAATTGTTGGAGGAGGAGCAGTTGAGACAAGGCCAGCATCATCCCTTAGTGGGTATGGGCCTCAGGGCAGAGGAAATGCCAAGAACCATGGCTTATGGGGGAGTTAGCAGCAGCCCTCAGTGTTCTCTTTCCCCAGCACCGCTTTGTGCTCCGGGAGCGGCCACCTACAGTCATCATGGACCTAATCCAGAGGACTAAGGATGCTGTGCGGGAACTGGACAACCTGCAGTACCGCAAGATGAAGAAGATACTGTTCCAAGAGGCACCTAATGGCCCTGGCACTGAGGCCCCAGAAGAAGAGGAGGTGACCCAGCTTGCCCTGCCACCTTCCTTAACCCCCATGCTGGGCTTAGCCCCACTTTCCCACCTCTCTTCAGACCCTCAGTCTCCTTGTGCTACCTCCATGCACACTCCCTTTGTCCTTCCCCTTCCCTGCCCAACAGCCCACGCCCTGTTCACAGGAAGCAGAGCCCTACATGCACCGGGCGGGGACACTGACCAGTCTAGAGAGTAGCCACTCAGTGCCTAGCATGTCCATCAGCGCCTCCAGCCAGAGCAGCTCAGTCAACAGCCTAGCAGATGCCTCAGACAATGAGGAGGATGAGGAAGAGGAGGAAGAAGAAGAGGAGGAAGAGGAAGGCCCTGAAGCCCGAGAGATGGCCATGATGCAGGAGGGGGAACACACAGTCACCTCCCACAGCTCCATCATCCACAGGTTGCCGGTATGTAGCAGGCCTGAGGGACAAGTGGCTGAGTTCCCAGCTCTTCCTCTCTCAGCCTGATTGCTCCTCCTTTCTAAGTCTGAACAAGTCCCCTCTGATAACTCCCTTTGGGCCCAGTGTCTTCTGAACCTCAGCTATCCTTTCCACCTTACACTACTCTAGGGCTCTGATAACCTGTATGATGACCCCTACCAGCCAGAGATAACCCCAGGCCCGCTCCAACCACCTGCAGCCCCTGCTCCCACCTCCACCACCTCTTCTGCCCGCCGCCGAGCCTATTGCCGCAACCGGGACCACTTTGCCACCATCCGTACTGCCTCCCTGGTAAGTGTGACCATCCTCACTCATCTGGTTCACTGTCCTTTTATCTAACACCTGGATGTTTCAAATTAAGCCCAGCAAGGGCTGCTCCTTGTGTCCCATGATTAAATCCAGATTCTACTCTCTATTACTGTCTCTTGCCTTCTCTCGTTGGCCCTTCTGCTCTCTTCTACCAGCACACTGTTTTGGTCCCATTACCCAGTCTGGGTATTCATAGCTTAGCAAACTCTTCTGTTTTTTGTGGCCTGGCTGAATTAACATCTGGGGGTGTTCCCAGGCTTTATTAGCCAGTCAAACGCTTCATGCCCTTGTTCACAGTCACATCCAACCTGCTGTGGTACTCCTGAAAGGTGTTAGGCTAGCTTGATGAATCTCTTGCCACAGAGGGAAGGTGGATCTGCTTCACTTCGGTCATTGGCTGCCAGGCCCACCCATACCCCTGCATTTAATGTTTCCTGCTGTCTTGGAGGGAGAGGGTCAGATCCCATTTGGGAAATGAGCCACTGTGGCTCAGAGGTGCTGCTTCCCTACGCACCTATGGTGGGTCTCAAGTCCTATTAGAAAAACCTTGGTCCTCTCCTAAAGTCAATTCATGGCAATCTTTTTCACAGTTCACAGGAAAAGGTGTTAGAGTTTTCATAAAACCTAGCTTTTCATTCATGCCTTTAATAAACCTTTAGATCACATTCCCTTGAAGCTTGATTTAAGTACTGATAATCCCCTTAGAGGCCAGCCAGTCGGTAGATCTGATATGTTCTTATATCCTCTCCCTGTGGCTAGTAATTCAGCTCCTGGAGTGCTTGTTGTTTTATGAGACCATACAGAGAGGTCTGTGACTTTCAAGGTCTTGGCCAACTAAAGAGCAGTTGAGGATGGGACCAGAGGTCAAACTTTGGAGAAGACATTCAGGACCAGTATTCCTGTTCCAGCATCTCAGGATCCATATCCCAGCTTAGCTCCTGGGACCATAGTTGGCTCCTTGTGTTGCTGAAGGTGAAGATGCCAATACTTCATATTCCCAAGTATTTGAGATGCTTTCCCTATGTATCAAATTTGTCTACACAGCCCCCTGTAAGGATGTGTTATTGCCCCATGTAGCAGATAAGGTAAGAATGCTTTGAGAAGTTAACCTGCTTGAGATCATATGGTTGATAAATGGCAGAACTGGGATTTGAGCCCGGGTCTGTGTTATTCTGTGTTGTTTTATTTTTAAGTTTTGAGAACAGGGTCTCACTAAGTTGCTGAGGCTGTCCTTTAATTTGCCATCCTCCTGCCCCAGCCTCCATACTCTACCTAGCTGTCTTATTCATTTTTTTGAACTATTTTTAATTGTTCATGTTTTTGTGGGAGGTCCTGTGCCTTTTATCATATGATCTCACTAACCCATGAGTTGATAATGTCTCCATTATCCTCTTGAGGAAACAGCTGAGAGAAGCTTAAGTGTGAGGAAGGTACTCAATGAGAACAAATCCAGTGAGTCTGAAATCCATGATCTTCCTGGGAGCATGAAGGTGATGGGGCCGGGGCTGGCCTCCACTTATTCTCTCTCCCACCCAGGTCAGCCGTCAGATCCAGGAGCATGAGCAGGACTCAGCCCTGCGGGAGCAGCTGAGTGGCTACAAGCGGATGCGGCGACAGCACCAGAAGCAGCTGTTGGCCCTGGAGTCCCGGCTGAGGGGTGAACGTGAGGAGCACAGTGCACGGCTGCAGAGGGAACTCGAGGCACAGCGGGCTGGCTTTGGAGCTGAGGCTGAAAAGCTGGCCCGGCGGCACCAGGCCATTGGTGAGAAGGAGGCACGAGCTGCCCAGGCTGAGGAACGAAAGTTCCAGCAGCACATCCTTGGACAGCAGAAGAAGGAGCTAGCTGCTCTGCTGGAGGCACAGAAGCGCACCTACAAGCTTCGGAAGGAACAGCTAAAGGAGGTGGGCTAGGACTGCCACAGTGGGCAGGCTGATGGCAGGCCAAGTGGGCAGGCAGGCCATCTGTGACCCTGCTCTCCAATTGATCTCACCCAGGAGCTCCAGGAGAACCCCAGCACACCCAAGCGGGAGAAGGCCGAGTGGCTGCTGCGGCAGAAGGAGCAGCTACAACAGTGCCAGGCAGAGGAGGAAGCAGGGCTGCTAAGGCGACAGCGCCAATACTTTGAGCTGCAGTGTCGACAGTACAAGCGCAAGATGCTACTGGCCCGTCACAGCCTGGACCAGGACCTGTTGCGAGAGGTAGGGTACCCCACCTGCCCTTCTTCTCTAGCCCAGTCACAATTCCCAGAACCTCTCCTTTTTCATTTGTCACTCTTGAGTCTTCTTCCCCCTCTGCCCTCATGGTGCTGTGGGTTAGCTTCTCTTTAGTACTCCTCTTGCTTTCCATCCCCACAGATCCTACTAGAATGTCCTTAGGTCTGTGTTCCCAGATCAGACAAGAGCTGACAGCCCTCATCTTTACCCTACTCCCATCTCCCTGTGCCAGGCAGTGCTGGGCTTTTACTTGCTAAACACCAGCAAGGTTCCTTGACCAGGCCCTGGGCCCTGCCTCCCTTCTGCCTCAGGACTTGAACAAGAAACAGACACAGAAGGACTTGGAGTGTGCACTGCTGCTGCGGCAGCATGAGGCCACCCGAGAGCTGGAGCTACGGCAGCTCCAAGCCGTCCAGCGCACACGGGCTGAGCTCACCCGCCTACAGCATCAGACAGAACTGGGCAACCAACTGGAGTATAACAAGCGACGTGAGCAAGAGTTGCGGCAGAAGCATGCAGCCCAGGTTCGCCAGCAACCCAAGAGCCTCAAAGTACGTGCAGGCCAGCGCCCCCCTGGCCTCCCCATTACTGGGGCTCTGGGACCACCCAGCACAGGCACCCCTAGTCAAGAGCAGCCCTGCTCATCTGGCCAGGAGGCAGTCCTGGACCAAAGGATTCTGGGAGAGGAGGAGGAAGCAGTGCCAGAGAGAAGGATTCTGGGAAAGGAAGGGGCCACCTTGGAGCCAGAGGAGCAGAGGATTTTGGGGGAAGAATCAGGAACCCTTAGTCCTAGTCAACAAAAACATAGGAGTCCAGTTAATGATGAATATTGGGATCTGCCTGAGGAGGAGATAGAGGAGCTTAGAGTCCCCTCACTGACATCCCAGGAGAGAAGCATTATTGGCCAGGAGGAGGCTGGGGCGTGGGGGCTGTGGGGGAAGGAGGATGGGAGCCTTCTGGATGAGGAGTTTGAGCTAGGCTGGGTCCAGGGCCCAGCACTCACTCCGGTCCCTGAGGAGGAGGAGGAGGAGGAAGAGGGGGCTCCAGTTGGAACCCCTAGGGATCCTGGAGATGGCTGTCCTTCCCCAGACATCCCTCCAGAGCCTCCTCCACCACACCTGAGGCCTGGCCCTGCTAGTCAGCTCCCTGGACTCCTGTCCCACGGCCTCCTGGCTGGCCTCTCCTTTGCAGTGGGCTCCTCCTCTGGCCTCTTGCCCTTACTGCTACTACTTCTACTCCCACTGTTGGCAGCCCAGGGGGGAGGTGGCCTGCAAGCAGCTCTGCTGGCCCTTGAGGTGGGCCTGGTGGGCCTAGGGGCCTCTTACCTGCTCCTTTGTACAGCCCTGCACCTGCCCCCCAGTCTGTTCCTACTCCTGGCCCAGGGAACTGCACTAGGGGCTGTTCTGGGCTTGAGCTGGCGCCGAGGCCTTATGGGTGTGCCTCTGGGCCTTGGGGCTGCCTGGCTCCTAGCTTGGCCAGGCCTGGCTCTACCTCTTGCAGCTTTGGCAGCTGGGGGCAAGTGGGTGCGGCAGCAGGGCCCCCGGATGCGCCGGGGCATCTCTCGTCTTTGGTTGCGGGTTCTGCTGCGCCTGTCGCCCATGGCCTTCCGGGCCCTACAGGGCTGTGGGGCTGTGGGGGACCGGGGCCTATTTGCACTCTACCCCAAGACCAACAAGGATGGCTTCCGCAGCCGTCTGCCTATCCCTGGGCCTCGGAAAGGCAATCCCCGCACTGCTCAGCACCCACTAGCACTGTTGGCAAAGGTCTGGGCTCTGTGCAAAGGCTGGAACTGGCGCCTAGCTCGGGCCAGCCAGGGTTTAGCCTCCCGCCTGCCTCCCTGGGCCATCCACACACTGGCCAGCTGGGGGCTACTTCGGGGTGAAAGGCCCAGTCGGATCCCTCGGCTGCTACCACGCAGCCAACGCAGATTTGGGCCCCCTCCCTCCCGCCAGCCACCTCCAAGCACTGTAGCTGGGCGGAGATCCCGGACCCGCCAGTTCCGGGCCCTGCCTCCTTGGAGGTAACCAACTGCAGCCCAAATCTAGAGCATCAAGCATCAAGCACTTTATCTCCCACAACTCAGTGACGTTTCTCCAGTTCCTAGTCCTTCCCTCCCTTCACCTCCTCCTTCAGTATGTTCCCTCCCTCCCCTAAGCCCAGCCCTTTGACCTCTAGACAGGCAGCCAGCCTCCACTGCAGAGTCCAGAAGTCACACTTTGTGTTCTGCCCCCCTAAGTTATTGCTGTGCTCCTGCTGTGTGTGTGCTCATCCTCACCCTCATCAACGCAGGCCTGGGGCCAGGGGTGGCGCTGGGTGGGAAGAGTCATGTTTTTGTTTTTGTTTTTTTTTTCTCCTCTTTGATTTTGTTTTTCTGTCTCCCTTCCAACCTGTCCCCTTCCCCCACCAAAAAAAAAAAAGAAGAAGAAAAAAAAGACAAACACAAATAAAATATCTGAGCGGAACTATACCTTTGGCCCAGGCTGCCTCTGTCTGCTTTGTCCTGCCGCCTAGCCTCCCTGGTTTGCCCCCAATCTGGACCCTTGGCCCCCAGCTCCATGACCTCTTCACCCCATCTACGTTATCTCAAACCCTTTCACTCCTCAGTCTCATCCTCTCTGCCTCATAGCTTCATTGCACCATGACCACCACCAGCCCTGGGCTCTGGGCCCCTGAGGAACTTCCACAGAACTTGTTGGTCCCATAGTTCTCCTGTTTGTGGGTCCCTTCCAGAGAGCCCTTAGGGTCTAGGTCCTTTGGTCATCTTGTTCCCTGCCTTTTCTCCCAATCCACTGCCTACATGTTCCCTTCTGTTCGGGAGCTGCATCTCTCTCCTACATCAGGCATTAGCCTAGAGGGTTGGGGGATGGTGCTGGAAACCCTCCACAGTTGAGGGTGGTGAGCCGAGGGGCCAGGCAGAGTTATGTGGGCTCTGGGACTGGGATTGGTTGTGGGCTTGGAACGGGACCTGAATGCATAGGGGCTGGGCTGGAATGTGGATCTGGTCAGGTGGCAGCTGCTGGCCTGTTGAACTTGTCAGGCCCTTTCTGGTAATCTCCCTTTCCCCTTTCCCTTCTGTGGCTCAAAACGGAGCAGTCCCAGTCCCTTCTATCCATTTCTCCGCTGAGTGCTTCTCTTTTCCTTCCTTCTCTCTTGAGGTGCTGGACCTGGGACCTCCTGTCTGTTCTTAGTTGTGTTGCTGCCTCCTGTGGGTGTTTTGTGTTAACTCAGTCTCCTCATTCCTTTGCACATTCTTGTATTTGCTCACAAGCTGTCCCAAAGTCATGTTTTCTCCCTCTGCATGGTCAAAGCTGCTTTTGTGCACTCAGTCCTCTAAAGATTCCCTGTCTGCGAACTCTGACATTCCTCTTGGTTTCCACCCAACTCTGGACGAGCTCTTGAAACCAGTCTTGTTTTCTCCACATCTCTTGCCCGTTGAGACCTTCCTGATTTCTCTCAATACAATCCCATCTCTCCATGTCTGTCTGTATACAGCTCCCCCCGCCCCCTCTGTCTAACATGTTTTCTGTTTCTCTCCCTCTCCCTGTCTCTGCTTCTGTCTCCTCTCCTCCTTCTCTTCTCCCCCTTTCCCCTGGTTATTCCTCCTTTTTCTCCTCCTCTCCCCTCTCCCTGCCCCCATTTCCCCTTGATCCATCCACTGCACAGTCTAAGGAGCTGCAGATCAAGAAGCAGTTCCAGGAGACGTGTAAGATCCAGACTCGGCAGTACAAGGCTCTGCGGGCACACTTGCTGGAGACTACGCCCAAAGCTCAGCACAAGAGCCTCCTTAAGCGGCTCAAGGAAGAACAGACCCGAAAGCTGGCGATCTTGGCCGAGCAGTATGACCAGTCCATCTCCGAGATGCTCAGCTCACAGGCGGTGAGGCCTGGGGGCCCGGGAGGGAGCACAGTAGAGGCTGGCCTGTTTCCAGCTTAGTTATGGGCAATGGAAGGTAGGAGGTGTGAACAGAGCTGGGGCTTTGTGTACATGGGAAACCTGGATACTCTTATGTTTGTAAGTTTACTGTTTGTAAACTCCACTAACAATGGTTTATGTTATTTCATATTCTTCTCAATGGTTTTATTTCTTTTAGTATTTTCTTAAGGTCTTAACAAAGCCATCCTGCCTACTCTACCAAGAACCACCAAGGAAAATGGCTCTGATTTTTTTCCTGGGCCTGAGTTAATTTAATGTGTACACAAGGAGCAATTTACCATGAGTGTGGCCCTCAGGCCAATTAGTCAAACTTCAGTTTTGGAAGGTTGCAGTTCTAAAAACTGACCCCACACAACACTGGAGTGGGCTGCTTAAAATGCACATGAAGTGCAAAGAATCGGTCCCCCATTCTGTCACCCAGTCCCACCTCTCAGAGATGACTTATTAATGATTAAGTGTATTTAGATTTTTTTCCAATGCATTTTTGGAAAATTATATAAATACTTTAACCAAATGGAATCAATTTACATACAGTTCTCTAACATCTTTTGTCCACTTAATATTTCTTGGACATCTTTCCATGTCAGTACACATCTCATTTTTTTTTTTTTTACAGTGTAGAATTTTCCATGGTATGGCTGTACCATAATTTGTTTAACCCATCCCTTATTGGTGGACATTTAGGTTGTTTCCAGTATTTTGCTATCACAACGCTTCCGTGAACATCTCGAGCACATGTGCAAGTATACCTGGGGGATAGATTCCTGCAAGTGTAATTGCTGTGCACAGGGTATGACCATCTTCCATTTTGATAGATGTTGAGACCGCTGCTTCTTGCAACCTTAGGGCCCAGGCCTACCTAGGGCAGGGGAGGATTTTGGGGGTGGGAGAGGAGGTCCCTAAAACTCGTTCTCCCTATCCTCCAGCTCCGGCTTGATGAGACCCAAGAGGCAGAGTTCCAGGCTCTTCGGCAGCAGCTTCAACAGGAGCTGGAGCTGCTCAATGCTTACCAGAGTAAGATCAAGATCCGCACAGACAGCCAGCATGAGAGGGAGCTGCGGGAACTGGAGCAGAGAGTAGCTCTGAGGCGGGCATTGCTGGAGCAACGGGTAAGGGGCTTGGCCTCCAGGATGCGGTAGGGAGGGCAGGCTCCCTACTCTGGGACTCTAACCCCTGTTCTGGGTGCCCCAGGTGGAAGAAGAGCTGCTAGCCCTGCAGACAGGGCGCTCCGAGCGAATCCGGAGTTTGCTTGAGCGGCAGGCCCGTGAGATCGAGGCCTTCGATGCTGAGAGCATGAGGCTGGGCTTCTCCAGTATGGCTCTGGGGGGCATCCCAGCTGAGGCTGCTGCCCAGGGCTATCCAGCTCCACCCCCTGCCCCTGCCTGGCCCTCCCGCCCAGTTCCTCGCTCAGGGGCACACTGGAGCCATGGCCCTCCTCCACCAGGCATGCCCCCGCCAGCCTGGCGTCAGCCGTCGTTACTGGCTCCTCCAGGTCCCCCAAACTGGCTGGGGCCCCCAACACAGAGTGGAACACCCCGTGGTGGAGCCCTGCTGCTGCTAAGAAACAGCCCCCAGCCCTTGCGGCGGGCAGCCTCAGGAGGCAGTGGCAGTGAGAACGTGGGCCCCCCTGCTGCGGCAGTGCCTGGTCCTCTGAGTCGCAGCACCAGTGTTGCTTCCCACATCCTCAATGGTTCCTCCCACTTCTACTCCTGAAGTGCAGAGTGAATGAGCAGAGGAGTGGGGCAAGGGCAGGGGTGGGCAGAGCCTGATCCTGGCAGGCAGTAAGCTTGAGGCCCACCCAAGGGTGGTGGGGACAGGATGTTGGCTCCAGCTCCCCTCAAACCTCCTCATCTCATGAGCTTCTTGGGGCTGGCCAGTGGCCCCAGGCCAGCTTGGGTATCGGTGCCCCAAGGCTGACTGGGAACCCTGCTTCCCCACCATGGTGCCAGGGTCTCCCTCCATCACCGCCTGGGAAAGGAGGGAGATGTGCGTGTCAAATATTCATCTAGTCCCCTGGGGGAGGGGAAGGGTGGGTCTAGATATATTATATTCAGAGAACTATACTAGCCTTGCAATGGGGCCATGGACTGGGGACGACAGGGCCCCCAGACCTGGGAAGTGGCAGAGCGGGTCTGGGACCCGAAGCAGGGAGAATAGGAGGCAAGGCCTTCCTTGGAAAGAAGGATCAAGATGGGGTCTTGGGGTCAGGATGCCTGGGTCTCTCCATTCCCCCGTTGCTGTCTGACGTCCTGTGCCGTCTTGTCCTGTTGGGTTTTTTTTTTTTTTTTTTTTTAATTGGGGTCAGGGCTGGGGCGGGGGAACAAGGGAAGGACCTTGAAAAGGGCTGCTCCTGGGCCTGGGGGCAGTCATGGGAGCCCCTCTCAGCTGTGGGGCTGGCACAGAGCCCCAGGGCAAGCTTTTAATAAACTGTTGGTTATTCTAACAGATCCCAGGACTCACCCTTTCTGTCTTAGTTTTGTGAGAAGGCCTATTCAGAGGCAACTGATAGTGTTAACTTGTAATTTATTTATTTTGATACCAGGAATTGAACCCAGTGGCACTTAACCACTGAGCCACATCCACAGCCCTTTTTATTTGAGACAGGGTCTTGATAAATTGCTTAAGGGCCTTGCTAAATTGCTGAGGCTGGCATTGAACTTGCAATTCTCCTGTCTCAGCCTCTTGAGTTCACACTGGGATTACAGGCATGTGCCGTCATGTCCACCAGTTAACTTATATTTAAAAAGAAAATTTATGGGCTGGGGATATAGCTCAGTTGGTAGATTACTTGCCTCACATGCACAAGGCCCTGGGTTCAATCCCCAGCACCAGACAGAAAATTTATTGGGCTGTGTAACTAAATCCCATTAATTAATTAATTGATTGATTGATTATGGTACTGAAGATTGAACCTAGGGGCACATCATCACTAAGCTACATCTCCAGACTTTTTAATTTTTTTATTTTGAAACAGGATCTCACTAAGTTGGTGAGACTGACCTGGAACTTGTGATCCTCCTACCTCAGCCTCCTGAGTCACTGGGATTACAGGTGTGCACCACTACGCCCAGCAAAATTCCAGTGATTTTAATGACTGGATCCAGGATTTCAAGGGATGTCACCATTCTCTGCTTTCCTTTGGCAAAAATTCTCAGAAAGCCCCACTTCACACATACCCCTGGCAGCTCACACTTTTATATTTTACTTAGCAGCCTCAACAAGGAGATTTCTGACAGATGCCTGCAGGGCCCTCACTGATCAGTCAGGTCTAAGTCCTGTACCCACCCCTTTAAGGCTGACAGAATCAGCTCCTGGAAAAAGTGCCTGTGAAGTGGAAGGCATAAACACCAACTGTCCCCAAATCCATTTGTGCTTCACATCCTTTTTTTTTGGGGGGGGTTGGGGTACTGGGGGTTGAAACCTGGGACACTGTACCTGAGCAATATCCTCAGCCCTTTTCATTTCTTTTTTTTTTTTTTTTTTGAGTCAGGATCTTGCCAAGTTATGGAGGCTGGCCTAGAACTTGCAATCCAACCTCAGCCTCCTGGGTTGTTGGAATTATAGGTGGGCCCTGCTGTGCCCAGCTGTGCTTTATATTCTTAAGGCCATCTTTCTCCCAAGTGGGCATTACCAGACCTAGCTAAAAGCAGGGTCACCAGAGGGGTCCACCAACAGGTTGGAGGAAGGCTAAGCCAAACACTTCTCAGATATGGCCTGGTAGCAGACTTCGGGTGAAAGAGTCTAGAGGCTGGGATGACTTTGGGGAACCTGGGAGAAATGAAAGGGAGCTAGACCCCTGGTTACTAACAGTACCAGCTTTCTGGTCCTAAGATATAGGGAGTGAGAGTGGGGGACAGGTTCTAATGGTAATTACAAATATTCCTTTATTGAGTCTTTTAAAAAATAAATCCCTGTAAACACTTTAAACCAAGAATGTGAAGCTGAGAAGTAGTGTCTGAATAACTTATGTCCATGGGGGCTGCAGTCTTCTCTGGTCCTGGTCTGTGCAGGTTTAGAGTAGGAGGTGCCACACACACTTTGTACACATAGAAAGGGAAGCTTAGTTACTCTCTGCATCACTGCTGATGATGCCACGCATATGTGACCAGTCTGGGGGTGCCTGACGGGGCCGCTCCTCCTCTGAGTCCAGTGTTCTGCGGTACAGCTCCCCTGGCGGGACTGCTTCTCCTGAAGGGTTCCATGCTGTACGTCTGCGTGGCCGGCCTGAAGGCCAGGGTCAGGGATGGAAGATTAGTTGTCTGTGAAAATCCAACCCCATCTGCTCCTCCTCACTCTCCTTTTCATTTTCCTGGTGGCTTGGAGAAGAAGACTCACCTGAACTACTGATGATGTTGGAAACATCCAGGGAGGCTACCTCTGCTGCCTCTTCCCGCTGTTCCTTCAGGGCCCGACACTTCTCTAAGGAAGGGTTACCTGGGGCAAAAGAAGCTTGTGTCCCTTTCTCCCCAGCAGCCAGACCCCCTTGTACCTCCCAGGGCACGCACTGCCTCACCCTTCATTCCCAGGGCTTCCAGCTCAGCCCGGAGGACACTCAGACGCTCCTTGTGTGAGTGACAGGAGCCCAGCAGCTTCTTGTAGTTTCGATGAGCACCGCAGGCCCGGATGTAGCGTTTTAGCCTCATCACAGCTGGGTGGTCCTCTCCCCGGCGACCAGAGGCAGCCTATCAAGGAAAGAGTACCTGAAGACCAAGCCTGCTACCCTGAAGTCAGAGTCTCCCTCTTTACTGGTGGTGGCCTTCTGCCTCAGCTGTTCCCTCACCTTCCTGCCTTTAGGTTCTGGACTTCCATCCGAGGAGGAAGAAGAGCTTCGTGTCCTGCCTTTCTTGGAGCTCTTCTTAGATGAGCGGTTTTTCCTTTCCCCCTTGGGGCTCTCTCCTGCCTCACTGTCACTCACTTCCCTCTCCAAGTCACTCTCCTCACCGTTGACACTGCCCAGTTGGGCTGGTGATTGCACCTTCCCTTTGTCTTCTCCATCCTCATTGCTTCCGCTCTGACTCTGACCACCCTTACACTGGGTCCTGTCCTTGCTCTTCCAATGCACTAGAGGCTCCTCATCCTCCCCACTGTCCACTGCCTCTTTCTCATCCTCACTGTCCACTGCCTCTTTCTCATTCCCGCTGTCCTCCCAGTCTCTCGTTTGCCTCCCTGCCCTGCTTTTCTGCTTACAGCTTCTCCCCTCCCAAGCTGATCTTTCCCCTCCATTGCCTCTGGCTCTAGGCTTCCATTCCTCCTCCTCCACCCCCTTCTCCTCCCTGCTCTCTTTCTTCTTGGCCACAATCTCTTCCTCCTCACTCTCCTTTTCATTTTCCTGGTGGCTTGGAGCCCCTCTATTTCCCCCTGCCTTCTTTGATATTCTCTGGACAGGTTCTTCCTCACTATCCTCCCTTTCTTCTTTGGCCTGCTTCTTCCTGGCCGAGGCCTTGCCTGATGCTTGTTTGTTCTTGATCCCAGGTTTCTTCCTAGTCCTTCCCTTGTATTCTTTTTTCTCATCTTCCTCACTGCTCCCTTCCTTCCAAACCTTACTTGTTCTGACAGAACCTTCTTCCTCCTCACTATTCTCTATTCTCATATTTGCAGTCAGGTCTCCTTGCTGTTCCTCATCACTGCTCTCAACCACTTTCTTTAAGGCTCGACTTGGACCCTTCTCTTCCTTGGCTGGGCTGACTTCTGCTGCTGCCGTCCCATTCTTTGTTGGGGGTCCAAAGGAGTCAGGACTGGAGGCTGCAGAGCTGGACTCTGCAATGTGGAGAGAAAAGAGGGTTGGTATAGGTTTCTCCTGTCCATTTTCTCTCCATTTGGGATTGGTTACCTCCAGCCCTGCTCTGATAGATGGAGGGCAGTAGGAAACAGCCATGACTACACCCCAGTTTCTGGTTCCAGATGCCTGGGCCCATATAATGCCTTGGGACATAATATACAACAAATACCTTTTTTAAAAAATAACATTTTTTAAATTATCGATGGACTTTTATTTATTAATTTATATGTGGTACTGAGAATTGAACCCAGTGCCTCACGGGTGCTAGGCAAGAGCTCTACCACTGAGCCACAGCCCAGCTCAGCCCAACAAATACCTTTTGAATGAACCAGTGCAGAAGGCACAGATAGGAGGGAAGAGGCACTAACCTGACTCTGAATTGAAGCGGAACCTTTTGCTGTCTGGGTCACTGCAGGGGGTGGGAGGCCTCTTCACCTTTTTGTTAAGGTCTAGCTTCTCTTCCCTAGAACCAGCTTCATCCACCTTGAGAGCAAAAAGTATTAAGGTTGTGTCCCGCCCCACCCGGGCAATAAACCCCACCTCTGGTGGCCTCTGCCTGTGCCCTCACCTGCATCTTCAGCAGCTCTTCCTCCACCAGCCGCTTCAGCACCTGCTTCTCTTCGGGTTTCAGATGATTGCGGCCAACTTGAGCCAAGAACTTCCGCCGCACGATGGAGTGCGTGAGCGTGCTACGGAGACAAGTGTCAAGGCGCAGTCCCCGCTCCACCCCTGCCCTTTCCAACCCCAACTCCTGTCCCTTGTTCACCTGAGGTCAGGTCGGCCTCGGAAGAAACTCCGCGTGAACTCCTGCATCTCATTTTCTTGCGCCATTTTGCTCCACTTGGGATTGGCGGCTCCCGCCTTTTTTCCTGCCCGCCTTGGTCAGCGCGTTTGACAGTAGCTCGCGCACGCGCAGTGCCGCGGCACCGTAAGACCAGGTGCCGGTTGAACTTCGGTGACAGACCGCTGGGGCAGAGAACTTTGGCACACAAAACTTGTTTTCTCTGAAAAATTGAAGGGTCTCTCGACTCCTACCCTTGGTTTAAATTAATCATTTATAAAGTTCTTGTTAGAAACCGATTCGGCGCCGACAGCGTTTGGTTGTAACGTAATCAACTCGCGACGATCCCTTCCACCGTGGCGACGGACACCGACTAGACCTCTGTTATTATGAAGGTCAGAAGAAAAAAGGCATACTCTCCAAGAGACTAGGAATCTCTTTTCCTGGCTCCAAAACCCTAAGCACATTTAGAATCAGTAACGGCACCCTCCAGCGTCCGCCATCTTTATGACGTTATCGCGCCGCTGCTACGCCATCTTCAGCGCAGCCACTGGAAGCCGCGTTCCTTTCCCGGTGTTCCCCAGGAGGGCGGTCCGTGCGGACACGCTGCCTGCGCGCGGGGCACGCCGGGAGTAGTAGTCCGAGAAGGTACTGCTTTGCAGAGTCTCCGGAAGTGGGGGCGCGAGAGACCCGACGGACCCGGCCCGCCGTAGCTGGACGCCCGACGCTGGGGTGCTGCTCTGGGGCGGGTCATGAACGGGCCGGCAGACGGTGAAGTGGACTACAAAAAGAAATATCGTAATCTGAAGCGGAAGCTCAAATTTCTCATCTACGTGAGTGCTGGTGTGGGAGGTTGCGGAGTGCGAGGCCTGGGGCTGAGAGGACCTCAGTTTACCCATGTGTAAAGGGGGTGGGGCGAGCTGTCTTCGGGTTCCCGGCCCCTTTATCGACCGCTCTTGATCAGCGCCCGCCCTGCTCGTGATACAGGAACACGAGTGCTTCCAGGAGGAGCTGAGGAAGGCGCAGAGGAAATTACTGAAGGTTTCTCGGGACAAGAGGTGAGGCAAGTTGCAGGGACGAGGGCAGTGTGACTCCTAGGAATCCACCTTGTGGCCCCATCCTGGAGTAGGACCACAAATGCATGGGCTCTTAGTAGAATCCTTTGGACCCTCTAGGAGTGTCGGGAGAATATTGCTGAGATGGGAATAAACACTTCCTTCCCACTTCTTCCCTCAGTTTTCTCCTAGACCGACTTCTGCAATATGAGAACGTGGATGAAGACTCCTCTGGTGAGCAAGGTCATGAAAAACTGGAGGTAGACGTGGATTTTGGCACTTAAGCAAGTCTTCCTGGGTCCATCTTCTTAGGCATTGGAAACTGATGCAGCCTCCAGTGGTTCTTAAGCCTCCACCTCTACCATTTTTTCATTCAAGTACTTATGGAGCATCTACTGTGTTTCAAGCTCTATGTTTCAAGCTCTGTGCTTGGCGCAAGAAATATAACAGTAGCAAAGATGGACAAAGCGCTTGGTCTCTTGTAACTTTTATTCTAGTCGAGAGGAAATGAACTAGAATTTTAGGTAGCAATAAGGATTTAGATAAAAAACAGGATAATGCAGTGGTGATTTAAGTAGAACAAGAGTAGACTTTTTTTTTTTTTTTTTTTTTGGTCCAGGCTCAGATAGTAAATGTTTTAGACTTTGTGGAATATGCTTTCTTTAAGCAGTTACTCAGCTGGTGTGAAAGCAGCCTCAGCCAGTATTGACATATTTGGCTGTGTTTTGATAAAACTTTATGGACACTGAAAAGTGAATTTCATTTAGTTTCCACATGAAGTATGATTTTTCTTTTGCTTTTTTAATCACTTAAAAATCTAAAAGCCCACCAGGCACTGTGGCACATACCTGTAACACTAGTGACTTGGGAGACTGAGGCAGGAGGATTACAAGTTCCAGGGTTGACTTAGCAACTTAGTGAGTCCCTAAACAACTTAGTAAGACACTGTCTTGAAAGAAAGAAAGAAAGAAAAAGGACTGGTGGTAGCTCAGTGGAAAGTGCCACTGGATTCAGTCCCCACTAACAAAAAAAGAAAAGAAGCAGCAGCCAATTTTCTGAGTATAGGGTTAGAGCTTCCTAGGCAGAATAACAAATATAGGGGCCCTAAGCTAAGAACCAGCCAGGCTTGTCTGAGTAACAGGGATGAAGAGTATAGGGCATTGTTTTTCATATTGTTTTTAGTATTAACAATTAACAATGTTACAATACTGTTAACATATTTTACATTTTGATCAAATCTTCACATATACACTTATACAATCAAATTTAACAAAAACATTTTTAATATCACTATATGTAGTTCAACCCTGTTTTTTAGACTACTTTTTTCCCTACTTTTGAAGCTGGTTGCAAACTTCATGACCACTAGTGGATTGAAACCCATAATTTGAAAAAGCTGTAAAATAATGTTCTGTTGGACCGTACAACACCCATTATTCATTTACTACTATAGGAAAATTGTAGATAATGTTAGAAGTAGGCAGGGACCAGCGTACGTAGGTCATGACAGAAAGTTTGGCTTTATTTTAGCTCCTCATTCCGTGCTTCTCCCCACCCTAAAGTCTTTCAGTAATTTCCTGAAACTTCAGGATGGGGCCGTGAGAGAACCCAGCATGTTCATGATCAGAGGGGGTTAAATCTGGGGAGCTTTGCCAGAGATGTAAGCCTCTACTTTTATCCTAAAGGAACCCCATAGTTTGTTCAAGGAGATATCCATACATGATACTTCTCACAGAGTGTGAGGAAAACCATGACAAGTGAAAGTAGAGGGTTCTGAGAGCCAGCAATTAACTGGGCCTGAGATTCTAGATGACTTCTGAGAGAAGGTGGCATTCAATCTTGCTTTTGTGTGAAAGGAGGGTTGGGGAGTATTTATTAGTGATCAAACCCAGGGTTTGGCACATGCAAGGCAAATACTCTATCACTGAGCTACATACCTGGCCCTTTTCAATTTTGTTTTGTTTTTCAGTGGGGGTCTTGCTAAATTCCCGTGCTGGCCTTAAACTTGAGATCCTCCTGCCTCAGCCTCCCAAGAAGCTGAGATTACAGGACCATGCTATTCTACCTGACTTGAATCCACTATTTCAAAAGATTTGTCTGAGGGTCTGGGGATGTAGCTCAGTAGTAAAGTGCTTGTCTAACGTGCATGAGGCTTGGGATTCAATTCCCAGAACCACCACCAAAAAAAAAGAAAAAAGAAATCTGAGCAGAGAAATCAGCAACTGCATATATAATATTCATCACTTTTGAAGTAAATGATGGGTCTTCTAGGAAGAAGTATTGAACACAAAAAAAATTATATATTTGAGTAAAGAGGTTAGAATGATAGAGTACAGTTTTAGGAGTTGAAGTGTATAGTTTAGTGGTAGAACATGAGCTTAGCATGAGTGTGGCCTTAGGTTAGATCTCCAGGACTACACACACAGAAAAGACAGTTTTATTGGGATAGGGTTAGATTAACAGGACCCAGAGTATAGAATGTGGAGCAGGCAGGAGCTGAAGGCATCTTGGAGGCATATAGGAGAGAGTTACATAAAATAGTCAAGGAATCACAGTTAATTCAAGTCCCAGTCCTGTACCTTACTTTCTGAGCCTCAGTGACATCTGGAAAGTGGAAGTGATGGTTGTGAAGACCAGAGGCAGTAAGTGTAAAGGAGCTTGGCACGTAGTACATGTTTGGCAAATGTATTATGAAGAAGCCAGAGTAGGAAACAGATTGGGAAAGCTGTGGGTCTCCCCAGAATAGTACGTATGTGTGTGCCAGCTGGGGTGTCAGCTTCCTTCTAAAGTGATGAGGGTACAGCCCTCTGAAGTAGACTGGGAGCCCCCAGCCCCCACTGACCAGCCCTTCTCCTGCACAGACTCAGATGCCACCGCATCTTCAGAGAACAGCGAGACAGAGGGAACACCTAAGTTGTCTGACACACCAGCCCCCAAAAGGTAAGAAGCAGCCATGGGGGTGGGGGGTGGACCTGAGCCTCCCAGCTGCCTCTGACTTCCTCCTCCTTCCTTCTCCAGGAAAAGAAGCCCTCCGCTGGGGGGTGCTCCCTCCCCCTCCAGTCTCTCCCTGCCTCCTTCAACAGGGTTTCCCCTTCAGGCCTCTGGAGCCCCTTCCCCATACTTGAGCTCGGTGAGTTGGGGTCAAGGGTAGGAAGTGGTGGACTAAGATGCCTGGGAATAAGGTGGGCATCATTTGGGCAAAGGGGCCAGGCCTCCACATACAGTCACCCTAACTCTGGGAACATCTGTCTGGGTATGGCCAACAAGCATCCCTGGAGGGAGTGTTGGGGCTGCCCATCTTCTCTCTGGTGTAGGAACAGGGGACAGAATGACTGAGGAGAGCAGGTCCCAGGACATAGTCCTGCTGCTGTCCCTTCCCCTTCTATTCTCAGGAGCCCTGGGAGCCACACTCATCACCATCTCTTTTGTTTTTCCATTCTTCCTCCTGTTTGCATTTCTTCCCTTCACCCCTCACCCTGACCCATTCCATTTCCCATCTCCATCCCCCACTCCCACCAGCAGCTGGCTTCTCCCCCTTACCCCCCATTCCCTTCTGACTACCTGGCCCTGCAGCCGCCCGAGCCCAGCCCCCTGAGGCCCAAGCGGGAGAAACGACCCCGCCTGCCCCGGAAACTCAAGGTACCCTGATTTGGGGACGTTAGGGAGGGGCCCCATCGGCAGGACAGCTGTGTGAGGGAGGCTCGAGATGGGCTGGGTATCCATTTTTATTTGGAACTGCTGAGAGTCCAGCCCAGGACTAGGCACTAAGGGGCGGATCCAAGAAGTCCTGACTCAGACTTCTTTTGAGACAAATCTGGGGCAAAACCAGCCTTGGGGGGTTTGGAGTGAGGATGCCTGGGGTCCTGCCCTTACACAGTGGCAGCATGCCCAGGGTCTGCAGTGTGGTCCCAGGCAGGGTGCATTTGCACAGGTCGTGAGTGCTGTATGACACCAGGCAGCCTCAGAGCGGGGCAAAGTTGTGGGATCTAGAATTCAATTAGTACTGCCCCAGTATAACATGGTTATACAACTTTGAGCAGGTCTCTCTGATTCTGTAAGCGTTCTAGATTTTGCATCTGTAGAGTAAGTGATCAAACTAGATGGAATCATCAAGTGTTGGTGGAGCACCTGCTTCACACCAAGCACCATCCTAGGTGCTACATTACCGTAGTGAACAAAGCAGGTGGAACCCCTTCTCTTGTGGAACTCACATTCTGGCAAGATGGACAGAAGATAAACAAGATGAATAGGTGTCAGGAGAGAAAACAGTCAAGAAAAGGGAGGGGGAGCTCCAGGGTGGGTGGTCTGGGATGTACTTGAGCAGAGACTTAAAGGAAGTGAGAGCAAGCCACTAGGATCCCAGGGAAAGGGTTTCAGTCAGGGACAACCAGGCAAAAGCCCCAGGAGTGTGCATGCTTGGCTTGTTCAGGGATTTGGTGGGAGGGAAGTGGAGGAGAGTGATCACAGAGCAGGTCAAAGACGTAGGCAGTTGAAGGACAAGATGTAGGCAACTGTGAAGGGCCTTCCAGTTTCTGAAAGACTGTGGCTGGTACAGTGACTGAAATGGGAGCCACTGGAGGAGGCTGAGCAAAGGTGGCATCTGTTCCAATTTACATTTTGGTCACCTTGCCAACACTGCTATGTGGAGGCCAGCCTGGGTGCAGGGTTTAGGGACAAGTCAGGATGACAGTGATGAAGTGACCCACAGAAAACCTGGTAGCTGTGGAGAGAGTACAGAGTGAGACAGGTGTCCGTTTTAGAGCAGGGGCCACAGGTTTCCTGGGAGACCAAGTGTAGCTGTAACAGGGAGAGAGGGCCCAGCCAGACTCCAGGATGCTCGCCTGAGCAACTGGAGAAGTGGAGCGGCCTTTTTCTGAGATGGGGAGAGTTGTGGGAGGAGCAGAATCTGGAGGGAAGATGAGCTTGGTGTTAAAAGGCCACCTGGAAATGTCAGCATCGGATACATGAGCATGGGGTTCTCGGGGATGCCACTGGAAGTTTCAACACAGAGGTGGATGGGGAAGGGAAGAGGGCTGAGAGGGAGCCTCAGGAGTGATGAGGAGCCCACTGAGGGCCCAAAGTCACATTGTTCATTCAGATTGGTATCAAAGTTGAGTTGGGACCAGGGTGGATGGCTCTTGGCTCTGAAGTCAGAAGCAAAATAGGATGTTGTGTCTGGTGGTTAAGAGGGGGTGGGTTCTGGGGCTGGGGTGCAGCTCAGTGGTGCAGCACTTACCTAGCATGCCCGAGGCCCTGGGTCCCTTCCCCAACACAACAGCGGGCTGGTAGTACCCCTGCTGAAGGTTTTTACTTCTGGCCTGAAAGGCAGGAGTGGAGAAAGTAACCAGGACAGTCTGGAGCAGATGGGGGACTGTGGCAACGGCATAAGTGTGGGCAGTAGGAGGCTTCTGCTAGGAGTTGGGGCCTGAAGCAGAACAATGCCGGAGCTAAGTTCTAGATTCACAGGATCTTTCCTCTCACAACATAATGGTTGAGAGAGAGGCCCAAATCAGTCGCCGCATGTGGGGGAGGGGAGAGATCAGGGAAGTGCTCAGAGGAGAGAGAAGATTTGAGAGAACATTTGAGTGGAGAGTAAGTGAGATCTGGATAGTCCAGGCTAGTAGGAAGGGAGATGGAGACCAAGTGGAAATTGTGGCCTGTAGGAGGAGTAACGAGAGAACAATATTGAGAAAACAACAGGGTGGAGTGGGATTATAGAAAGAAAGATTGGATGCCCGGAAAAAGAGGTGGTCCGTTACTGTGAAGGGAGTCGGAGTCTCTGAAGATTGTGGGTGAGAAAGAGATGGGAGGTGGCAAGTATGAGCAGAGGTGGCACATTCAACTGGGGCCTGGCCAGGCGGGTGACATATGCCTGTAGTCCTAGCTACTCAGAAGGCTGAGGCAGGAGGATCACTTGAGCTCAGGAGTGCAAGACCAGCCTGGGCAACATAGTCAGACCCTGACTCAAAAAAAGAAAAAAAACGCTGGGGCCTGGTCTAACTTGGTAGTAGAGCACTTGCCTAGTGTGCACAAGGCCCCGGGTTGGAATCCTATCTCTTCCACCTCCCACGTGGTCTTGGGTATGTCGTTAACTCTGTGACCCTCACTTTCTTCAGTGTCCTTGGGATCATGAGAGGCTAAATGAGTAAAAGCGTGGAGATTGCAGCATAGTGCCTGAGCCCCAGCAGGCCAGAACCACATTAGTTCTTGGTCACACCGAGGAGGCCATTGAGGAAGTCCAGGCCAGGGGAGGATATGGGGAACAGGTAGGGATCAAGAGGTAGTAGCCAGAGGAGGGAGGCTCACATAGCTGCTCTTTTTAGTGTCTGTCCTGTGAGAGCTTAGCACAGTCTGGTTTTCAGAGCTGGGCCTCCAGTTTGCCATCTGTTCTGGCAGGCTCTTGTGCCTGCAGCCTGATTCACTCTAGTCCCCCATGTCACCCCAGGAGCAGAAGTCAGGGTGAGGCTCCTTGAGAAGCAGAGATCAGGCCATTAGGCCAGATGTGTTAAAGCAATTGGGAGGCCACCATGGAGTCGACATGTGACTATTTCCTGCCATATCCAGTCCAGGGCCACACTAGGCACTGCCCAGTGAGGACCTGGTAGGTCTGTTCCTTAAAACTTCCATTTCTAAGCCTCAGTAACCCTCCTCCCACCCAGGGTAGCCCTAAGGATTGGAGATCATTGACTGAAGTCACCTGGCACATTGTAGGTGCTCAGGTTGTGCCTACTAAGCATGAGGGCTGCCTCCCATACCCAGAGAATTGTTGTTAGGGAGACTTTTTGAGGACCTGCCGAGGTGGGACTGGAGGGTTGGTCAGGACAGAGGCCACTTCCCAGCCTCAGGATAAAGCAGGACTTGTGACTAATAGAGAAGGATGCTCCAGGTGGAGGGCTGGCCTGTTGTCAGGAACACTGCACTGCCTGTCCTGAGGGCAGGAGGGCCAGGGCCCTCAGGTGGAGGAGTGACATGCTCAGGTTTGTGTTCTAGAGCGAGCACTCTGGCTGCAGTGTGGAGGAGGATCTGGATCTGGGAGAGGCTGAAGGCAGGGAGTCCAGTTAGGAGGCTGGTCCCCTAGCACAGGTGAGCTGAGAGGAGGCCTGGCCCAGGCCAGTGGCTGCGGGGATCCCACGGAGGGGCCTGTCCCAGATGTAATAGAAACTTCTGGGGGGCGAAGAAGCCTCCCAGGCTCCTGGCTGGGGTGGCCTGTGATACCCTCCACTGAACCAGTGAGTCCTGCAGGAGGAGGGGGAGAACAGGCCTTGGTGGCAGGTGGAACCTGAGGGGCCCAGAGGCAGGAGGAGGTAGGCACTCCGTGCTGTCTCTGGCTCTGACTGGCTTTAATTGCTGTTACAGGGCATCCAGGGTGGCTCCCTGGAGAGGGCAGGGCCCAACCTCCCTTCCCAGTTTCCTATCAGTCACCCCACCCTCCCCCATCATCACACCTTCCATCACTGCCCCTCACTCCCAGGCACTTGCTGGTTTGGAATTTGAAGGGGCCAAGGTGGGGCAGGTCCCTGATTGCAGCACTGGCTGACTGGCTGTGTCCTTTGTCCCTTGAATGAGCCTTTGCCCCTTCCCCACTCCTCAGAACTGCCTTAAGGGGCGGTGTCTAGCCTCCTGGAGATCTGACAAGTCCTCCCTCTGTTTCTTTCCCCTGCTGCAGATGGCGGTGGGACCCCCTGACTGCCCTGTGGGCGGGCCACTGACCTTCCCTGCCCGGGGTCCTGGAGCTGGGGTTGGAGCCGCCCTGACCCCCCTGCCCCCTCCCAAGATGCCCCCTCACACAATCCTGAGCACCGTCCCGAGGCAGATGTTCAGCGATGCAGGCAGTGGAGATGATGCCCTGGACGGGGACGATGACCTGGTGATTGACATCCCGGAGTGACCACACAGCGTCTTCTGCCAAACCGCAGGCCAGCACCCCCTCCCTGTGCCAGCACACACGAGCCCCAGCTTCCTCAGAGATGTTTATTGACGCCCAGTTGCCATGCTTCGGCCACTGACACAATCAGAGAAGGCGTAAACATGCACGAGTGTCCCCCAGGAAGGTGGCAGGGGCCCTGCCCTCACATCCCAGCCCCATCTAGGGGACAGCTATTTAAATGAGTGGCCAGAAGCATCTGCTACCTCACAGGGAGGCAGAGACCCAGTGATGGCCACCCCTTTAGAAGGGCAGCTGTACAGGGCTAGGACTTTTGTGTATTAAAGGAGTGGCTCTTCTCTTGCGTGTCCTCTTCTCTTTTGGGAACATTCTCCTCTTCCAAACCTCCCCGAATCCAACCTCCTCCCGTGTGGAGAGGGGTGGGGCAGCCTGGAGAGGCTGGAGAAAGGAGCAGGGGTCCCTGGGGTGTGGCTCTGACAGCACTCCCCGCAGGTGTGCAGGCGGGGTGGTTTGCATATTTGCAGGTGATAGCGAGTCAGGCAAGAGGAAGTTGCATATGTGAATATAGATCTCCACAGTCCCTCACAAGACAGACCCACGGTCACAGAGACTCTCACACAAATAAGGTGGCGTGGGGTGGGGGCATCCCACCCTGTGTAAACGTGCAACACACTCGTGCGAGGGTTGGGTACTGGACCTGGCCCGAGGGGCCTGTGCCGGGCAGCAGCTGTCCACTCAGGTGGAGGGAGGAGCCCCAGCCGCAGGGGGCAACTCGCTGGTCAGGGTGTGCCAGCGCTCCAGAGCTGTGTCCAGCTGCTGTAGACAGTCGCTCCAGTGCTTTCGTGCCTCTCCTCGAGCGCCTGGCCCCAGGGACACACCACCTGAAGAGCAGACAGAGTCAGGGCCTGGCTTCCTGCCCATTAGTCCACCCTGGGCACCACCTCGCTGGGCTCGCCTCACCTATGAAGTCATTGGATTTGCCAATGTCGTAGTCCCAGACAGTGACTTCCAGAGTCTTGGTGGCTAGAATGGAGAGTTCCATCTCGTAGAAAAATTCCTGGGGACAAGATGAACCACACCTCCAGTGAGGCCCTTTCTAACCCCTGCTCTTGTCCCCAGTCCACTCTGATTTCAGTCCTCATTCCACACAGGATTCAGCGTGTTCCTCTGAATCTTCGTTTTTAGCTTATTGGCCTGGGGTGTGGAGAAAAGGGTTCTGATACTTGTCCCTGAGAAAAGGGTTCTGATACTTGTCCATGTTTACCTCATTAAATTCCGGGTTTAGAGTCTTCTTCTTCACACGTGTTTTATGCTTGGATTTCTTATCCACATCTGGTCTCAGGTACCTGGGGGTGGGAATGTGATTAGGGATAGGCCAACACCCAGAGGAATCTAGGGCAAGGCTCAGGGTCCCTGGGGAGGAGACAGTGGGCTATAAGAACAGGCCATGCCCCAGAGGATCTCCGGCAGGTTCAGGCTCCTGCAAAGGTGAGGGCTCACGTCTTAACATAAGGGTCAGAGTAGCCGTTGACGTCCATGGCAGCCAGGTGTGCACAGCGCATGATGCCCACCAGCAGCCCCCGGCGCCGAGAGCTGTAGCTGAGGCTCAGCAGGATGCGCCCGCGCTCCTCTAACAGCCCAGGTCCGTGCTCTGCCTGCTCCAGCTGCAGGGGACAGATACAGGGGTCTATCCAGGTCCTCCACCACCTCCCACCCAACTGTGGCCCCTGTGAGGCTCCTCACCTCCTTCAGGTAACAGGAGATGCCCCTTAGTGCCGCAGACATGGAAGAGGGTGAAGCCAGCTGAGGGGGCAAAGAGAAGCTTCTGGCAATCTGGCCTCTAGAGCTCCCTCCCCAGAAACCCCACAGCTCCCACACAGACCGGGACTTGGCGCTCAAGGCAGATGTTAAAATGCTTCTTCTGCGAAGGCTTGAGGCGGCGGAGGGGCACTCGGATCTCCCCGATAAACTCATTGTGGCTCAGCTTGTCTTCATCACAGACAGAGATCCTGGCAGGGAACTTCAGGGTCAGGGCCCCCGTACCTGAGCCCTGCTCCAGTGTGGGAGAAGGGTTCTCAGACCAGTCTCAGCTCTGCCCTAGAGCTTGCCCTGTTCCAGTGTCCCTCGCCCTTCAGGATCTGCAGAAAGCCCTCACAAATCTTAGGGACTGCCCCCATCCCCATCCAGGAGGCAAGATCTGTCTGAACCCCGCAGGTGTGTGTTGGTGGATGTGACCATAGGTGCAGGCTGTGAGAGCTACAAGGGCCTTGAGGAGTCTGGGACAGGCAACCAAGGACCCTTCACCTCCTTGGGCCCTCCTGTCCTTTCCACCTGGAGCAGGGCATCAAGCTGGCAGAGACATGTCAACCCAGCAATTAAGAAGTGAAGGTGAAAGGTAGCAGAATACAACAGTCACTAATATGGCATTATGTAAAAATGTGAATATGTAACAGATGTGATTCTGCAATCTGTATTTGGGGTGAAAATGGGAGTTCAAAACACAATTTGAGTCAAATGTATGAAAGATGATATATCATGAGCTATGTAATGCTTTAAATAATCAATAAAAAAAAATTAAAAAAAAAATTTCATCATTCATGTAGGCATTCTTTTTTGCAATGAAAATTTGTTGTCTTTACCAATAAAAGTAAAGTCTGTTTTTCTACTAAAAAAAAAAAAAAAGAAGTGAAGGTCTTTATTTCCATCTGCCCACTCTGTACTCATGCTGCTGCTGCTGTGACCAGCCATTGTGCTGAGCAGCTGTGGCATGTGGGCATGTTGAAGTCCCAGTCCAGCCACTTATTACCTACCTGTGAAGTCACTTAACTTCCCTTAGCCTCAGTTTCCATCTGTAAAATGGAGATAATGGGTACCCAAATCTGGAAGCTATGCTGAGGGTCAACTGACAAAGAAATGGAAAAACTGCTCACTGGTGAGTTCTCAGTAATTTTCGGGCCCCGTTCTCACATCTCAAACATGGTGCCAGCTTTTCTGGTTTCTGCCTCTGTCCCTCACTCCCCCAAAGTGATCTTTGTAAAACAGCCCTGACCATATCCCCTTCCCTGATGCAGACCCTTCTGTGGCTCACTCTTGTCCAAGAACAAAAACTCAGGCATCACTGCTTTCATTACCCCTGAGGGATTGCATCCCACATCTCCATCTCTTTGGAGAACATGACAGAACAAGTTCTCTGACCCTGAAAAATTCCCTCAGAGGTTTTAAGTAAACACAAGACAGGGAAGGCAGACCAAAGCACACAGATCCAACTTTGGTCAGAGCTTCTGACAAGGGGTCCCATAAAAGCTTTCTGGAGGAGGCAGAATTTGGACTGAGCTCCAAATGAGTGGGATTTAGGCTGGCAGAGAGGAAGCCGAGAGCTTCCAACAAAGTCAGGAGTTATAAAACTGACAACCAGAAGACGCTAGGTAGTCCTCTATGGGAGGAACAGCAGGAGGTACGCTGGGGGTGGCAAGGCCAGGAAAATATCTCAGCCTGCTGCTGATGGGGCTGGAGAGCCACCGATTGATCTTGAGCATCAGCAAGGTAAGGGCTTAATAGGACAAAAAGAGGTCACCCAACCAAAGAAAGTTACAATAACAGGTGTCCCAGAGGAGGTGCCAGGCTGGAATCCTTGGCAGCAGGGAGGCTGAGCCCTCACCTGAGCACCTTGTGAGTGATGTCATCGTCTGTGATCCCACTGTAGGTCAGGTCCTCATTCCACACAGGATTCAGCGTGTTCCTCTGAGTCTTTGTTTTTAGCTTATTGGCCTGGGGTGTGGAGAAAAGGGTTCTGATACTTGTCCCTGAGGCCCCTAGAGAAAGGCAGAGGCTGGGAGAATTTGGGTTGGACCCACAGACAGGACCAAATTGGGAGAAAGAGGATACTGTTACCTTGCAGGCTCCAGGCAGCAGGTGCAGCTTAACATAGGGATCAGCTAGGCCATTGAAATCCATGGGCTTGAGGCCCTGGAGGGAGGACAGCAAAGAGGATGGTGACTCCCAGCCCCTTCCCCCGCCCTCTGCAAAGCAGGATTCTGAAGGTGTGCAGCACCCAAGGGAAGGTGCCAAGGAGGCAGGAAGGAGCGGGGTCCACCCTGGGGAAGGGAAGGAAGGCTGGGACCCCACAGGGTCAGAGCCTGGCAGGCAGGGAGTGCCCACCTTGGCCCTGAGGATGCTACAGTGCAGAGTGCAGGAGGCCTGGTCATAGAGAAGGTCGAACTCCAGTGTGCCCAGGGCAGCTGCAGAAGAGGGAAAGGTGGCATGAGTCGGCATGCCAAGATAAGTGTGTGTGAGGGACCCATGGCTGGACGTGGATGTGCACGTCTCCATCTCTGTGGGCCCGTGAGTGTGTGCAAGAGGCTGAGTGGGCATGTGCATGTGTGCGTCTGGGTCCCTGGCTCCACCGCCACTGGGGCTGTGTGGGTGGTGGAGTGTCTCAGCAGAAATATTGAATATTAGCCTTGCTCAAGCTGTAATCTCCACCCGGACAGCAGCTGTGGTGGCAGCCCCACCATCCCTCATCCTTCCTCCCCGCTCCGCTAGTGCACACCCAGCAGGGCCTGTCCCCTCCCACAAGCCTGGAGGCCCCCCATTAACACCAGGAGCCCTTCAAGTCCCCAGACTCACTGGTATCGTCTGAATCATAGCTGTCCACCTCAGCTCGGTCCTCAGGCGTGGTGGCCCCAAGGAGGGCCGCAGGAGGGGCCAGAGCCAGGGGTGCCAGATGAGCTGGGGCCTCCCGGCAGCCCCCGCCCCCCGCTTCAGGTCCTGGTCCCAGGCGCGGGAAGTAGTCAGAGATCTGGCGGATAGGCCGGATTGGCCCGGGGCACACGTTGATGGCCATGTGCTCCTGGATATTGATGGTCATGCGGTCGCCCCTGCGGCCCCTCATGCAGCACCCCTGGCTGGGGGAGGAGGGTGTGAGGGCTAGAGGCGGCTGGCTGGCTGGCTGACTCCTCATACCTATGCCTGCTGGCTGAGGGCCAGGCTGAGCTTCCTGGTCTGTGGGGCCCTCTCTGGCCGCCCTTCCTAGGTGTCAAGGGAGAGGGCAACCTGTGCCAGTGAGTGGGCAGGCAGGAGGCCTGGGCCCTCCAGACCAGGAGCCTGGCTCCACAGGGGTTGAGCTGCCAGGCCACTCCCGGCACACAGAGCAGACAGATCCTGGCTCCCCTCAACCTTGCCCCCCACCTCCAGATTGTCCCTTTGTCATCTTCCAGGCTCAGTCCTCTCATGCTGGGCTCCCCTCTGTGCCTGAGCCCTGTATACCCCATAGCAACCCCCAGAGGTCCCTGCCTCTAAGCTCTGGCCATCCCCTGCACCAGGCGCAAGTCTGGTCCGGGTGTCACCCACCCCTCTGGGCTTCCACTTCCTGCTGAGCCTTCATTCTGCCCCGGGATCTGTCTGTCTGCCTGGTCCTCCTTGCCGCTGCCTCCTGTCTTTCCCGCAGCCCAAGGTGAGGACCTCAGCCTCAGATGCCTCCTCCTGACCGTGCCTCCCAAAGGGAGCCAGAAATTCAGCCGCAGGAAAGCTGCACAGCCCCGGAGCCCACAGGCTAAGGCGCTCACCCTCACCCTCACGCCCCCGGCCGGCCCAGCCCCCTGCACCTGTTTCTGTGCCTCCAACAGGTGCCAGGCACTGGGCGGCCGGCGGGCGCAGGCTGGGCGGCGGCGGCCGGCGATTCCCAGGGCGGCCAGCAAGAAGAGCGCGAGTCGGGCTGCGAGCGCCACGCCGAGCGGGAGGGAGCCGAGAAAGTGCGGGAGGAGGGGGTGAGGCGGGCGGAGGCGAGGATGCAGCCGGCGCGGCGGGGGCGGAGGGGCGCGGGCTGGGCAGGGGGTGGACTCTCCGGCTTACACCCGCCGCCCGCCACGCGCAGCCCGGGCACACTCAGGAGCGCACGCGAGTGCACACACAGACACGTGTGCTCGCGCTCCCGCACGGGCACGCGGGCTGGCACACACTCGTGTGCACGCAGGCTGGCACACACACAACTCGCCTGGGCATTCCCGTGCACACACGCCTGGACCCCACGTGTGCAAGCTCACACACATGCACCAACGAAGGCACGCGAGGGGCACACTCACCCAGGAACTTCGCATACACACACACTCGCCAACACGCGGGCTCCCTGCGCCACCAGGAATCAACCGCGAGAATTACCGGGTGTTTCCCAACTCCTCCCGGGAGACCCGGGCCCTGGCCTCGCCCCCTCGCTGCCTAACGAGCCCACAGCGCCGCCTCCCTCCCTCCCTCCCCCTCTCTCCCCTTCCTTTCGGGTCTCCCGGGCCAGACCACCAGCCTGGTTGCCATGGCAACACTGGCTCATTTCCCCCCCCCGCCCCCCATCCTCACGCCCCTCCCCCGCCGAGCTGAGAGCTCAAGAGGGAGGGAAGAGGGCGTCTGTCCTCCCCTCTGATAGCCGTAGGGGCGGGGCTTAGAGATCCGCAGTGACCTAGGGGCGGGCAGGGGAAGAGGGTCTGGTCCGCCTGCCGTCCCTGGCCCGGCATCTCCGGGTCGCCAAACTGGGCTGGGGAACCTCAGAGTCTGAAGGAGGAGACGAGACTGTGGCTTCCCCCATGCCTCCTCCATTTGGCTGTACTGGTATTTCTCCTGGTGACCCAACCCAGCCCCCAGGACCGCTGTTTCCTTCTCAGGGATGGCATCTCCTTTGGAAAACCACCCTTTCACACCCCACCCCTCTGCCATTTCCAGTTCTGCCCCTAAGATGGGCAGTGATCTGGACTCTGTCCTGAATGCCCCCAGAGCCCTGCAGTCTCCGAAGCTCTGCCACCCCACCCCCACCCAACGCTGCCCCACACCTGCCACCAGCCTGGATCCTGTAGCTTTTGATCTTCAAGATCATTTGCCCCAAACTTACCACCCCAAAAGACAAAGTCTTCACAGTGGCCTCCAAGGATCTCATCACCCACTCTACCCACCACAGGTTGGAAACCTTACCTGCAGCTCCCAGAACCCACCTTGACCCCTCAAGCCTCTGGAACTTCTCTCAGTCACACTCCACCTGGGAGACCTGCTCTTCCTTCAGGGGTCATTCTGGGTCAACTCTTCCCTAGGAACCTTCCTAGAGCACGGTGGCACCCCCCTTCCCTTCTGCCCCTCAGCTTCCAGATACCTCAGACTCTGCTCTGCTGACAATTTTGTCTGAGCCTGTTTACATTTCTGTCTCCCATCAGCCAGGGAGTTACGAATCGAGCAGGGGCTGATTCATCTCTGAGTCCCTGGTGGCCCAAACTGGTCCTGGAATTGTCAGCCTCACTCAATATTGAGACTTAAAACAGAGAATTTTGATTGCACAATTGTGAATATGCTTAACACCACCTAACTCCACACTTAAAAGTGGTTAAGGGCTGGGAGCTGGATACGTGCCTGTAATCCCATCTACCTGGAAGGGAGGCTGAGGCAGGGGGATCACAAGTTCTAAGCCAGCCTCAACCATTTAGTGACACCCTCTCTCAAAATAAAAATAAAAGTAAAAAGGACTGGGGATATAGCTCAGTGGTAGAGTGCCCCCGGAATTCCATCCCTGTACCAAAAAAAAAAAAAAAAAAAAAAAAAAAGTAAGGATGGTGCATGTGGCTCTGTGGTAGAGCAGTATTTATTTGCTTTCAAGAGGGTTCCATCCCCAACATCAAGAGAAAGTAGGAAAAGAAAAAAGAAAAAGATTAAAATGGTAACTTGTGTTACATGTAGATGTTATGGGTTTGTATTTTATCACAATGTATTTTAAAGTAAGAAAAATGTAGAGTCAAACTAAACTGAGACACCACCTTCACCTACCAATGGGCAAAATTCAAAGTGTCTTGTTAATACACAATGTGAGTGAGGCTGTGGACAAGTGAGTACTACTTCTGCAGAGGTCAGTCTGGCAGTGGATTCCAAGGGCACACATTACACATACCCTTTGACCTTGACATTCCACTTCTAAGATTTTATCCTATAGATAAGCTGACCCATGGGCAAAATAAAAGGCATTGGAAGTATATTGGAAGTATTTTTTTTTTTTTCAATCAGGGATTGAACCCAGGGGTGCTTAACCACTGAGCCACATCTCCAGCCCTTTTTGTGTTTTATTTTGAGACGGGTCTCACTGAGTTGCTTAGGGCCTTGCTAAGTTGCTGAGGCTAGCTTTGAACTTATGATCCTCCTGCCTCAGTCTCCCAAGCCACTGGGATTACAGGTGTGTGCCACTATGCCAGGCCATTTGAGGTTCTTTTTTTTTGGGGGGGTACTGGGGATTGAACTCGGGGCACTCGGCCACTGAGCCACATCCCCAGCCCTATTTTGCATTTTATTTAGAGACCAGGGTCTCACTGAGTTGCTTAGCACCTCCCTTTTGCTGTGAAGCTGGCTTTGAACTTTCCATCCTCCTGTCTCAGCCTACCGAGCCACTGGGATTACAGGCATGTGCCACAGCACCCAGTTTGGGGTTCTTAACTTCAGCATGTTTCAAAAGCTTAGAAACAACAATGTGTAAGGGATGGAACTGGTTAAATCATACCCCAGTTATGGTATGATTTCATACAATCAAATAGTATAGTATGTAGCCATGAAAAAGGAGGCGCTTATGTACATGTACAGAATCATCTCTACAATCTTGTTTTAACTTAAAAAAAAAAAAGCAAGGTGCAGAGTGACGTGTGGAATGCTGCCATCTGAGTGGTGAGAAAAAAAAAGCTTATTTGTATTTCTCTTTGCATAAATTATTTCCAGAAGACTGCACAAGAAAATGGTAATTATGGTAACCTCTGAGAAGGTTGCTGTGGGGCAGAGAAGGACAGGAATAGGATAAACTTGGTTTCCAACTTACATTCTTTTGTGTCTTTTGAATTTTATGCCACGTGCATATGTTCTTCCAAGGAATACATTAAAATTGTATATATTTGTGTGTGCCACGGATTGATCCCAGGACATTGGGCATGCTAGGAAATTGTTCTGCCACTGAGCCACATCCCCAGCCCCCAAATAAATAAATAAGGAAATATAAATATATATACATATGTGTATACATATTCAGATATATACATATGCATGTACACACACGCCCACACACACACACACACACACACACACACACACACATATATATATATATATATATAATTTTTTTGCAGTATTGAGGATTGAACCCAGGGGTGCTCTACCACTGAGCTACATCCCCAACCTTTTATATTTATATTTTTGAGACAGGATCTTTCTAACTTGCAGAGGCTGCCCTTAAATTTGCAATCCTCCTGCCTCCGTCTTCCAAAATCATGGAGATTATAAGTATGGACAACGCCCCCGGAGCCTGTTGAAGTAAGCCAGATAGGACATGGCCTTGGCGTGAACAAGGAAAAAAGTTTGGAAGCAGATCAAAGTAGGTGGACTTGAGATTTCGGTTGGAAATGGAGTCCACAGGTCTTAATTTGGAAGGATCTCTGTTTCTGTCAAGCACATCATCTCAGAGGAATGGTGAGGCCATTGGTTGAGATGGAAAGATGGGGTCAGGAGAAGGTTTGGAGTAGGAGAATCAAGAGCCTTGTTTGGGATCTATTGCGTTCAAGATGTTTTTTGGACGTAGAGAAGACTTCAAGCAGGAAGTTGGATATGGGAGTCTGGAGCTCCCAGGAGAGGTCTAGGCTGGAAATATACATTGGTGAGTCACCAGCATATAGATGGTATTTAAAGCCATGAGACTGGATGAGATCACCTAGGGAGAGAATATAGTTAGAAAAGAGAAGACCCAAAGCTGAGCTGGTGAGAGAAGAAATCTCGAAAATTGGTGAGGGTGGCTCCTGTGCTGAGAGTCAGGGATGGGGGCACCCTGCTGAGAGAGAGAGAATGAATCAAGAAGTAACCATTAAGTTTGGCAAATTAAGAAGTCACTGGTGAACTTGACCAAAGTGGCTTCAGTGGACAGGTGGGGATGAAGTCATATCAGAAGAGGTTGAAGAATACATTTACGGTGAAGGAGTGTAGACAGCAAGTGTAGACCTTTACTAGAATGATGCGCATCCATGGGTTCTCTCTCCTGTGATCCCAAGGGGAAGAAACACGTCCTAGTGATTTTTTTTTTTTTTTTTTGTGGTGCTGGAGATTGAACCCAAGACCTTGTGCATACAAGGCAAGCACTCTACCCACTGAGCTATATCCCCAGCCCTGTCCTGGTGATTCCTATAGAAGTCAGAGATGGAGTCCAGAACCCAGGAGGGCTTAACCACTAAACCCTAGTCCCACCCATCCCCCCTTTTTTGAGGTAGGTTCTCACTAAATTGCAGAGGCTGGCTTTGAACTTGGGATCCTCCTGCCTCAGCCTCCTAGACTGCTAGGATTACAGGCATGCGGCACCATGCCTGGTCTTCAATACATTTACTTAATGATTAGATAAATAGATGAACAGATAATCCGCTCATTCAAAGGTCTGGTAGAGAGAGCAGCAGTACTCTGTGGGGCGGAAACAGGAACCATCCCCACTGTCCCTCCTATGCCCTGTGACTTCGAAGAGGTAAGTGTAGGGGAAAGCAGCCCATAGGAACCAGTTCCAACGAGGCTCATTCAGGTTATTTTGCTCTCCTCTTTTCCCTGTTCTTTCCTCTCTGGGCTTTGTTGTTGTTTAGGAAATACAAGCTCTTGTGGTGAGAGACTCCCGGCTTGCCATGTGGGGAACAGGCAGGCTGGTACTTTGAGGTCCCCAAGGCAGGGAAGATAGAGAGGGACCCAGTAGAGGAAGGAGTGCCATCTGTGGGGCAGAGGCCCCCACACAAGGCTGGACATGCACCTGGCTTTGGGGCAAGCCAAGGAACTGGGTCTCTGAGAGACTGGCAGAGACAGGCATCTGTGTATTAAGTCCAAGGAGACCCTCAAATGTCCTTAGCCAGGGTGGGCTGGAACATGTCTGTGACACACCGACCTACCTGCCAATCAGAGGGGAGCTAACTCTTATAAACCAGGATGAGGGCACAGGAGTGACGATGGCTGTTGGAAAGTCACAGAGAGACTGTGGAGGGGCCCACCAGCCACCAAAGGGCAAACGGAGATACAGAGGAGTCTTCAGAGGCTCTGTGAATGTCCAGGAGACCTGCCTTGGAATGGGCCAGAGGAATTCTTCTGACGACCCCCGAAGCCACCAGTCCCCAGCTGTCCCTTTTCCTACTGCACCAGATGCAACCTGTGGGAAGAGGCAGGAGCTGGGGATGGAGGTGCAGCTGTGCCTTCCCTGGTGAGAAGAGGTGAGGTCGGCAGGCCCGGACACTGCTGCCACCTGGTGGGCAAATCCTGCTATTTCTCTTGGTCGTGGATTCCAGACTCATTCTCTGCTGAGCACTAAGGTTTGGAGGTGGGTGGGAAAGACCCCTGTGTCCCTGAACTTGGGGACACAATGCAAGCAAGGGGGAACCCCGGAAAGAGAAACACACCTCCTAGGAAGTGTGTTTTTCCTCTACTCCTTTCGCCTTTTGTGCTGTTTCTGTCTTCCATATAGTGGGACAAGGAAATTGTAGTAGTTAGATGAGTTGCTGTATACAAAGTACCTGTCATATTAATAAACACTACCTGTGGTTGACCTAAGGGACAACTGAGGTGTGTGTAGCCTTGTCTCCCACCCCCAAAATGTGCCTGTATATAAATCCATGGCCCCAGGTTTTGGAAAGATAGCCCCACCCAGTCCCAACTATATATAAGTTCTGGAGCCACCATTATTATTTTTTTTTTATTTGTGTATTTATTATTTTTTGTGGTGCTGGGGATCCAACCCAAGGCATAGCACATGCCACACACTCTGCCACTGAGCTAACCACCACTCTTTGTTGTTGGTGGTGGTGGTGGTACCAGGAATTGAACTTGGGGCACTCAATCTCAGAGCCACATCCCCAGCCCTACTGTGACAGGGTCTCACTGAGTTGCTTAGTGCCTCACTGTTGTGGAGCTGGTTTTGAGCTCATGATCCTCCTGCCTCAACCTCCCAAGCTGCTGGGATTACAGGCCTGTACCACGACGCCCAGCGGTCACCACCGCTCTTACTGTCTTATCAATCACATTGTCCTAAACTAGGAAGGTTCTGTGGGCCCCAACTGCTCCCATTCTGCTTCAGGGTTTGAGGGAATGGTCCAAGTCCTAGCACTTTGCTCCCTCCTCTCCTCTTACCCCAGAGTATGACATCAGAAAGGGTCTGAGCTGTGACATCATAGAGCCCTACCCTGTAAAAGAAGGGGTCATGAGGCGGTGGCAGTGGGTACCCATGTGGGTGTGGCTGGCTGGACGGGGGGCCATAGAAACAGGTGGGAAGCTCCCAGTGAGTGGAGGGGAGAAAAGCGGCTGGGGGATAAGGGACAATGCCCCCGAGGAACTCGAGACCAGCCCCGGGCCTTTCTCCCCCCCACACCTTCTTCTCCCATCCGCCCCGTCTCAGCCAGTGTTCGCCCCTCATGGGAATGCAGCTGACCCCAGAGGAAACAAAATTGAGAGTGGAGAGTCAGCCTCTGCCTCTGGGGTCAGGGGCAGGGGTCTGCTTGGCTGTTGTCACAGACTTTGCTCTGGACCCTAGCGCCCAGCCCAGAGTTGGCCCCAGGATCAGAGCCTCCACTCTTCATAGACAGACTTGACTTCTTTGATTACCCAGACTCGGACCAAGCCAGCATTCTGGCCCTGGCCCAGTTTATTGGAGAGAGGCCTGTGGTCTTTGTTAAATCAGGTATGACCCAGTTTGGGACAGGGGCCTCCCTCCTCGGGGGCTAAAGGAGAGCTGCCCCTGACCTTCCTTGTCCGGCAGGTTCCAGCCCTGGGCTCTTCAATCACATCCTGGTGGGAGCCCTGGTGGTGGCCTTCCTCTTCCTCCTTTTCCAGTTCTGCACCCACATGTGAGGCCTGCCCCATGCCCCTGGCCCTCCCCCTCAACCTTCCTAGGGAGAGGAGAGGTGGGAGGACCCAGGTCTGGGGGAGGCGGTATGATGGATCACCTTTTCCTATGACCTCCATACCCATAGGAGCTTCCAGAAAGGGGCCTAAGGAGCCTTGCAAGGGCCCTGGACGCAGCCTGAGTGCCCAAATCCACCCTCCTCTGCTGATAAATAAAGGTCCTGGCCTCCTCCCTCCCTGACTGCTCAGTGACCAGCTGGGGTGGGGTCGCTGCCCTCTCTTTGGTCTTTCTGCTCCACATTCCCCAGGTCCCCACCTCCTTCCTTCCCTGCCCCAAAGAACTGGGCAAAGACAGTCAAGGTGGCGTTCACGCAGACGCAGATCGTCTTTATTAGCGGTCTGTAAAGCACCTCCCAGGGTCCCCCGACCCCAGATTGGAGGAAGCCTTGAGAGGTCTGTAGCACCAGGGACATGCCAGGGCCGGAGGGCAAGATGTGCAGCCTGATGGGAAGGGGCTGGGTGCCCTTCACTGGCCCCCCGGGGTTGCTCAGCACTGGGAAGGCTGGGGGTGGGAGTAGCAGCCACCTCCCTCCCCCACCCCAGCAAATCAGTTTGAATTTGGGCAAATAAATAAAATAAATAAAATCCCTCAGGCCGGCCTCCCTGGAGAGGAGCTGTGAGGCAGCAGCCAGCCCTCAGGAGGCCCGCGGGTGAGTCAGGGTGTCCCCTCTCTCCCAGGTGTCCCGGGAGCAGAGAGGGGTTTGCAGCAGAGGGGCTGGGATGTATGTCCTTGGCAGCAGGCCACCCCCATGTCCTTGACTCCTGGTCCCCTTGAGTCCCTGTCTCCCCACAGGCCCCCCAGCCCTTGGCAGGTGGGAAGTGCGCTCCCTTCCCCTTTCCTGGCTGTCCCAGCGCAGGGGGTGCGAAGGGGCTCAGCCTGGCTCCTGAGAGAGGTCCCCTCTCTCCCTGCCTTGCGGTCACCTGCTCCTGTTCTTAGCCCCTGAAGGAAGATGCCCCTCCCCCTCTGAGTCCATCGGTCAGTCCTGGGGCTGTCAAGGCAAGGGGCCCCTGGCTCCCAACCCCCACCCACTGGCCCCAGAGCCCTGTCCCCATGTGGGGTGCAGGTGGGGAGGGTCCCCAGGCCCCACCCTCAATCCTGGGTCTGACAGGGAGAAGGTGGCGGGGAGCCTCGGGGCCGGAAGAGGCGGCAAGCCCCTCGGCAGATGAGGAAGAACCAGTAGAGCTGGGGGGCGAGCAGCAGCGCGGCGCCCAGGTTGACGTGGGCCGGGATGGCCAGGGGCACGGCCAGCAGGGGCAGCCCGGCGTGGCGCCCGTAGGCCCAGTACAGGTAGGGGAAGAGCAGCACCCGGCAGCACAGGAAGCTGAGCAGCATCAGGGCCCCGTTCACCTTGTGCAGCAGCGTGTGCTGCTGCTTATACTGCGGACAGAGCACAGGTGACAGGGTGGGGAGCAGAGGCCCTGTCCCCCCTGCGCACCCCCTGCCCATCTTCCCGCAGGTCAGAGGCCCCAGAACCACCCCCCACCGCTGCCTCCCCTCTACCCAGCCTGCTTCTCCTCCCGCACCTGACATTGTACGTTGCCTTTAAAGAGCCCCAGAGGGTCCCTGAAAGTGCCTGCCCTGCCTGGGCCCTGGGATCAGGCTCCTACGCCCTCAGGTACCCTCTCACCTGGATGAGGATCTTGCCAAGGCAGACGAAGGGGGTGCTGACCTCTGCCATCAACATGCAGCCTAGAAAGAAATCTCCCTTCCCCTGTCGCCACACCTGGGAGGAGAGGCAGGAGGGTGAGGGGCAGCCCTTCCTCTCCCCTGTCACTTAACTGGAGAATCTCAGGAGCAAAGCTGGGCGCCTTGCCTCTCTGCATCCCTCCTAGAGTCCTGCAGGTAAGATGGCGCCTCACACCACAGGGGAGGAGACAGAGGCTCAGAGACACACAGCAGAGGCTCCACAAAGTGCCACAGCTGGGCACGGTCCCGCTGGGCCAAGCTGATTCTAGACCTTTGTGCCTCCTGTGACCCGGGCTGGGCAGGTACCCAGGAAATGTCCCTCCACCACCCCATCCTGCTGGGAGGGCTCCCAGGCCCCTGCAGCTGGTGTGATGTGAAGGACAAGCCGCCCCCCCCCCCCGCCACCCCCCTTCCCACCAGGCCATCTGGCTCTGGGAGCACTCACCACAGAGATGGGGAAGCACACCAGCACCATGACAGCATGGTGGAGCACCATGAGGAACTCCTTGTGCAGGTAGCCGCGCACCACGGCCCAGGTGCTGCCCCGTGCTCTGCGTCTCCCGTCTTCGTCCCCTCCATGCCCTTTGACCTGGTGCTTGTGCCAGTGGCAGAGGAACATGGCGTAGATGTCGTAGATGAAGTAGGGCACTGCAAATTGCGTGTAGGCGGAGGAGAGCCAGTGTCTGTGGGGCAAAGAGAGGGGGAGGGATCAGGAGGGAATGGACAGCACCCGAAGCTCCACCAGAGACAGATCTCAAGGGACGCCC
Organism: Spermophilus citellus; assembly: GCF_964194105.1. Classification (NCBI taxonomy): domain Eukaryota; kingdom Metazoa; phylum Chordata; class Mammalia; order Rodentia; family Sciuridae; genus Spermophilus; species Spermophilus citellus. The sequence continues at coordinate 21,165,703 of NC_138187.1, read as the reverse complement.
ACAACCCTGAGATGGAAGTGAAGTCTCGGGTGAGAACACAGTGAGTTATGGATGATGGAACAGAAGGGTGGAGGGAAATAAACTTGCCTAATGTCATATAGTCACACAGCTGCTGAGTGTTGGGACTGGGATTCAAACAGACAGACCTCGGAATCCACCATGTTGCGCTCGTGCGTGCACTCGCACTCTGACGCGCGCGCGCGCTCTCTCTCTCTCTCTCTCTCTCTCTCTCTCTCTCTTTCTCTCTTTCTCTCTTTCTCTCATATACTTGGGGAAAAAGGAAAGGAGACCAGAAAACACCTATAGATCAAAGGGCAGAGATGCAAGATATGAAGAGAATCAGATTAGGACAAAGCACACAGGAAGTAAAGACCTACGGTTGAAGACCAATTGCTCATTTAGTACAGCCAAGTACTATACTAATACTGAAATCTCTACATTGTGTAAACTTATTTACTCCTCACAAAAACCCTACAAAAAGCCATACATGGTGGCACACACCTGTAATCCCAGCAACTTGGGAGGCTGAGGCAGGAGGATCACAAGCTCAAGGCCAGCCTCAGCAATTTTGTGAGGCCTTAAGCAACTTAGCAAGACCCTGTCTCAAAGTTAAAAAAAAAAAAAAAGGGCTGGGGATGTGGCTCATTGGTAAAGTGTCCCTGGGTTCATTTCTTGGTACAAAAAACAAACAAACAAACAAACAAAAATCCCTCCATAAAAAGTAAGCATGGCTTTCATCTCCATTTCACAGATGAGGAAACCGAGTCACAGAAAGGCTAAGCCAAGGAATAACCACGGGAAGCTCTCTCTCTCTCAGCCCGAAGGCAAGGTAGAGGTGCTGCCAGTGCTGCTTGTTCTGCCTGAAGGTGGCCTGATTGCTTGCTTTTTCAGGTCCTGCCAAGCATTAAGAAGAAAATGCTGAGCAAAGGTGCCGCGGACAGAGAAAGTTCTACTTATATTGAGAGTAAACAAAACCCGAGAAGCACGTGGATCTGCAACATTGCATTTTTCTTCTTGAGTCAGCACAGTGGCACTTTCTGCAGTCCTGAGACAGGTCTAAGGTGGGAGTGGAAGGTCCAAAAAAGCAGGCCTGGGGGAACCTGCCCAGCTAGCCAGGGGACAAACGCAAAGACAGCTAGAGGCACTTCACAGAGAAAGAGCCAGAGCCACACATGAGGAGCTCCTGGGGTAGAGGTCAGCTGAGGACAGAGGGTGGGCCCTGGGCAAGCTGGGTGGGAAGGGGCCAGGCAGCCCACTGGCACTGGGATGATGTCAGGGAAGAGGACTTGAGACCCATGGCGCAGTGGTTCTGGGCATGAGACGGGAGAGGCAGCTGGTCAGAAACAAAGGGCAAGTGGTTCAGGGAGAAGGTGGCAGAGGACCAAACTGGCCTCAGAGAAGTTATAGCAGGGAGCGGCCCAGAGAGCTGGCCCAGTGGACGTGATGGGGATGGGACAGATGGGACCCTGGAGTGTGGGGGAGGAGGCAGGGGGGCCCCAGGCCCTGGGATGCCATGTGGAGTGTTAAGTCCCATCCCCACCCTCTCAACAATTAGGTGCTCAGAAGTAGGAACAGCTGTTGCCCCTGGATTAACCCTGATCCTTCCTACCTACCTGAGGATTAAAGGGGGAAGGAGGGACAGGAGCAGACCTGGAGGAGGGGGAGGAAATGCAAGAACGGAAAGGTGACCTCTGGGTAAGAAGGCATGAGAAAGGGACCCTGTGGCAGGAAAGAGCATGGAGAAGGCGGGAAGAAGCCAAGTCTCTGGGCAGGGTCTGAAGAAAGAGTTAAGCCAAGAACTAACTGTTCTACTCAGGAAGAACTCACCCCCAGGAAAAGAGGAAGCAAAGTGAGAACAGGGGCACCTCTAGATCGGGGTCATCCAGACAATGTCACCTGGGGCTCCAGGGACATGAGGGAAGGAGAGCAGAACCAGTGGGGCAGGTGTCAGGGGCACCCTCGCCGCAGGCAACTTGCAGCAGCCTGTGGTCAGCCAGGACAGGCAGGTCAGCACCATGGACAGGGCCCACCACCTCCTCCTCCTCCTCCTCCTCCTCCTCCTCCTCCTCCTCCTCCTTCTCCTCCTGCCCCACCTCTCCAGCCTGGGCCTCTCTGGCAAGCACCAGGCACTGCAGCAGCTGCCTGTGCCAAATTTTGGCCTGTTCGCCCTCCCTTCCCCTTCCCCCACTGCCTGACCTCAGTGGCCTCGTGTGTCATCTCTCCTCTCTCAGGAGCTGGGGCGACACACCTGAATTCTGGGAGGAGTTAAGGGGTGAGCCCGGCCTGATAGGAGAGCGTGGCAGATGAGTTTGTTGGAAGGTGGGTCTGAGGGGTGGTGTAGGTGGAGACAGAGGAAGTGGCATTCAGAGCCCACTACCATACAAGAGGCCCGGAAGCTGACCAGGAACCGCTTTGAGGGTTCTCTTTGATCCCTACTTCTGCTCTCCGGGTTCTGACCTTTGAGGACAAGACAGGATAAATTTATCCCTGGTGTTGAGTTGAAGCTGTGGCAGTAAAACTTGCTCAGGCCCAAGTGAAGAGCATGGGGACCACTGGTGGCTCCCCAGAGGATCTTGGGTATTCTGGGATCACACACATAACAGAGGAGGGACTTGGGCAGAAGTGGGTGCGTGACACTTACTGGTCATCGATGATGTGCTTGCAGGAGGTGGAGACGATGTAGCCAGCTGTGGAGGCCATGATGGCTTGGACGGAGGACACTAACCTGGGGAGACAGAGGGAGGAGTGGCAGGTGGGAAGGCGAGTGCCTTGACATCTCCTCTTCACTAGTAGTTATTTGCTTTGGGTTTGGTCACTTCTCAGGCCATTCCTGGCTCACCTCCCAAGACGGGGCTTTCCCAGATTCACCCACCCTACCACCACCACCTCCAGAGTCCTGAGTTGCTCTGCCACTGTCCCTCAGTTTGCCCCATTCCTGGTGGCCTTCCCCTTCCCTTGGCTTGTGAATACTGAGTGGCCTTCCTCTCAGGACACAGGGAGGTCACCCTAGGTGAAACAATGCTGGGAATGTGTGGCTGAGAGCAAAGCCTCTGCCCAGGAGGGGACGCCCAGGAGGGCAAGGGGAGCCTGTGCTGTTCCTGCCCCACTTGGCTGCCCAGTCACCATGCCACGCATTACTCGGGCCTCTGGCCCTGCCGTGAACCCAAATTCCCCCTGGCCACTTTCCCACTGTCTCCTTGACTGCCACGGAGCTCCCCTCCCGGTGCTGGCCCTAATTCCAAGGTTGTAGAGAGTTCCACTGTTCACTCCTCTGTGCCTCGTCCCCAACACTCATCCTGATTCACACATGGTGCTCTAGCCCTTGTTCCCTGACATCTTATAGGAATGTTTTAGTCACATGCTGGCCCTGTTTGGGAGGTGGGAGGGTGGCTGGGAGAAGGGGAGAAAAGCAGTCTGAACACTAGTAGACCAGATGGCTGGTTTGGGGAGGTCTCCTGAGAAGGTAAGACCCCCGAAGGAAGGGAGCTTGGCAGCAGAGCCCACTGACCACCGCGGGGCTCCCCGTCCCCACAGGGGCCAAGGGTGCAGGGAGGTGATGGGGTCCCTTCTGTCCCCATAAAGCCTGAGAAGGAGAAAGGGACTGATCTGGGGAGGGGATGCCGTTTACCTGGCTGAGACAATGACCGCGTCAGCCTCCTCCCAGCGCAGCTGGGGCAGCCGCTGGAGCGTGTTCTTGGAGAGGAGGAAGAGTCCGGGGAACACCACCCCCCCAGCCACCATCGGGGTCAGCATGGTGGCTCAGGACTCGAGCAGGGAGAGGAGCGGGTCAAGAAGGGGCAGAGAGGCAGGGCTGAGGGGAGTTGGAGGTGGAGCCGGGATGCCGAGCCTGGGGAGGGAGGGAGGGAGGGAGAGGAAGGGGCACAAAGGGGACAGGGCGGGGACGGGATGGGACAAGAGAGCTGGACCAGAGGAAGAGAGAATGGGACTCTGGATCAGACTGGGGACACAGGGAGAGGGCTGGCCAGGCAGAGCAGGGAGCCCAAGGACGGGAGCAGGGAGCAGGAGAAGGCGATGAGGGATGGGAAGAAGCGACAGGGGAGGACCTGGTGAGGACCGAGAGAGAGGGGACAGGAGGAGGAGGATGCAGCTGGGGGAGGGGAGGGAGAGCCGCGGCAGGTGGGGGGGTTACGTGGGGAGACTGGGAGGGCCCGAGGAGGCGGGCTGGGGGGAGAGGTGCCAGCCCTGAAAGGAGGGAGGGGGAGGGACGGAGCCAGAGGAGCGGCGGGGCGAGTGGTCAGCGGTCAGCACTGCTCTCCCGCCACCACCGCCTCCTCTCGGCTGCCGCCACAGTCCTTGCTGCCTGGCAGGGACGCGGCACATGGCATTATAGAGAGTTCATGCCCAGCCCCCTGCCCCCTCTGTGGGGAGGGGGCGGGGGAGGGGAAGCTGCCAGCCTGGGGAGGGCGGGGGAAGGGTGGGGAAATGATGGCACCGACCAGACACCAAGAAACCGGACCTGCAGCAGCGTCTCCCATGCAGCTCTGTGCCACAGCAGCGGCTGCGACAGAGATGGGGGGAGCAGGGAAAGAGGAAGGGGGAGGCCCTTAAAGAGACAGCAGCTGCGGTACAGGGGGGCTACTGGGGACAAGGGCCATGGAAGGGATGGTTCTTCTCGAGGGAAAGAAGGTGATCTGGGGCTCCCTGGCCAGCTGGGAGGGGGCTCTAAACCCCCATGATGGGCCTGACCCCATTTCCCATCAGCACTTTGAAGTGCCTGGCATTTCCTCCTCTGCCAATGCCTCCCAAGATGTGACTGTCAGTGGCCTGCCAGGGCTCTCAGCTTAGGGGCATCTACTCCTGCCAAAGAGAGGGTTCCCTGGGGAAGGGAGCTGTAGGAAGTGGTGCATCTCAACACAGAGTCCTTCAGACCCAGAGCCCCTGCTCCACCCCCAGGAGAGAGAGGAACTGAGAAGCATGAGGCACCTTGTATGTGTCCCCAACTCAGCTGCATGGCTGCCCCATGTCCTTATCTACTGCTGGAACAGTACCAGGTGGCTGTGCTTGTCCCCTTTCTACTGGTCAGGAAATGGTCCTAGGCACTGAGTGATGCTCCCAGGGTCACAAAGTTAAGAAATGGCAGGAACTCAAAACCCGCCTGAAGCCCAGGAGGCTCACCCACATTCCTCAGGCTGCCTGGCCTCCCCTGGCTCCCTAGGTGCCCACAGCTTTCTTTTGCTCCTGGTTCCCCTTCCTCTGCCACTTCACAGAAGAGCCCAGTTTCAGAGAGGAAAAGGGTCTCAGGGATTGGCTGGACAGAGCCCCTCATTCAATGGGGGCTTTCCTAGTGAGGTCCAGTGACTTGGTCAAAGTCAACTAGGCCAATTCAGAGCTGCTCCTCACTTTCATGTGGCCCCTCTGGAGTCCTGCCTTCTGTCCTGAACCAATGGTTCTGTGGACTTCTTCAGGACATGGCACTTGATACCCAAACCATACTTTGGTCTCCAGGTTTGCCCTGAGCTGTGGCTCAATAATCAGGGCTACAGTTGGCCTTTCCCCGTCCCAAACCCCACTCCTAAAGAGGCAAAGGCTGGAATTTGCAATTTTGTGCTGCCCTCTAGTGGCCTAGAAAAGACCGGGATAAGTCTCACCTTAGGCAGGAGTTGGAAACAGTTTTAGAGACAATTTGTAGACTTAGTTCCTGACCTCAGGGCTTCACTTAAGAAAAAGGGGCCCAATTTCCTGACCTTTATTATATTCTAGGCACAGTGAGAGGCGACTTATGTTAATCTTCCCAGGTGGTGGTATTCTCAGTTTAAAAGAAGTTTAAAAAACAAAAACTTGCCAAGATAAAACAGCTATGAAAATTGGTTAGAAGCTGGATTTTGAACCAATGTTTGCTTAACCCCAGAGTCAAAAATGAGCAAAACTGCAAAAGGAACTCAGGAGGACACCAAAACTAAGGACCACAGACTTGGTCAAGGAACTGTGGTTTTACCTTGGATGAAGCAGATCAAAGCAAATAGAGACAAGGGTTTGTGCTTTTTGCGTGTGTGATTTTTTTTTCTGCCAGGCATTCACTTGGACACCCTAATGAATTCTGCCTTCTGCATACTCGCTGTCCTAACTATGGTTTGAAATAGCTCACGTTTTGTCAAATGGATCATAAATTTGCAGCTCGAGGGCTCAACAGATCCCACAGGCTTATTTATTTGTACTCAGGATTAAAGCTAGGGACCCTTTGCCATTGAGCTACATCCCCAGCTTTTTAAATTTTTTTTTTAAATTTTGCAACAGGATCTTGCTAAGTTGCTTAGGGCCTCACTAAGTTGCTGAGGTTGGCCTTGAACTTGCAATCCTCTTGCCTCAGTCTCCCCAGATGCTGGGATTACAGTACGTGCCACCATGTCAAGGCCACAAACATGTTGTTTCACCAATATGGTGTTGTCAGCAGAGTACAGAATTTTCTTAATTAAATTACTAATTTTTTGTCAATGTTCCAAAATTTGCAAATTTCACAGAAAAGCTCAACTTTGCCAGGCACGGTGGTGCATGCTGTCATCCCAGTGGCTTGGGAGGCTGAGACAGAGGATCGAGAGTTCAAAGCCAGCCTCAGCAAAAGCAAGGCACTAAGCAACTCAGTTGCTAAATAAAATACAAAATAGGGCTGGGGATAGGTCGCTCAGTGGTTGAGTGACCCTGAGCTTAATCCGAGGACCACCCACCCCTCCCCCCAAAAAAAGGAAAAAAAAAAGGAACGCTCAACTTCTAGCCTGGGGATATAGCTCAGTGATAAAGCACTTGCCTAAAATATTTGAGACCCTACATTTGATCCCTAGTAGCAAAAAAAAAAAAACAAAACTCAACCTCGTTTAAGAAAGAATCAGAACAGGTAACATAATGATTTGTGTTTTGTTTTGCAGTACATGGAGTGGAACCCAGCAGCACTTTACCACCAAGCTACATCTTCAGCCCTTTTATATTTTATTTTTTTAAATTTTGAGACAGGGTTTCAAAGTTGTCCAGGGTGGCATCAAACTTATGATCCTCCTGCCTCAGCCTCCCAAGTCACTGAGATTATAGGTACATCACATCACCCAGCCTCCAAAATGTCTTGCTGGAGTTGAGCACCCGCTATGCCCATTGGATGGAGTCCTCCAGCTCAGACATCTTTGTGTTATTTTCAGGAATTTGCAATCCCTCCTTGAGAGATGCTAATTCACATGACTCTCACCTAAACATCTCCATGAAGAAAGGAAAGGGAGTGTTATCATTATTAAACCCATTTTGAAGTGAGGAATTTGAAGCTCAGAGGCTAAAGGACTTGCAAAAGATTCCATAACCAGTGTTTTTTGGAACTGGCTTGAACTCAGGGGCACTCAACCACTGAGCCGCATCCCCAGCCCTATTCTGTATTTTATTTAGCAACTAAGTTGCTTAGTGCCTTGCGGTTGCTGAGGCTGGCTTTGAACTGGCTATCCTCCCGTCTCAGTTTCCCAAGCCACTGGGATTACAGGTGGGTGCCACAGTGGCCAGCCATAGCCAGTGTCTTTTGTTTTTGTTTTGGGGTACCAACCATTGAATTCAGGGGCACTTGAACACTGAGCCACATCCCCAGCCCTATTTTGTATTTTTATTTAGAGTCAGGCTCTCACTGAGTTGCTAAGCACCTCACTTTTTGCTGAGGCTGGTTTTGAATTTGCGATCCTCCTGCTTTAACCTCCAGAGCCGCTGGGATTATAGGTGAGCACCTCTGGGCCTGACTTATATCCAGTGTCTTTTTTTTGTGTGTGGTGCTGCAGATTGAACCCAGATCCTTGTGCATGTGAGGCAAGTACTCTACCAGCTGAGCTATATCCCCAACCCATGGCCCGTGTCTTTTGCCTCCTAACTCTGAGCTGCATCAGATCCCACATTCTCCTCCTGCTTCCACCACTACCTAGTCCTGAAATGAAGAGATCAGCTCCAGCAGCCCTGGCCCCCAGGAAAGATACTCTCACCCTGGTCTTCTTACTTGGATGCCACCAAAACAGCTTCTCTTGCCTCCATCTGCAGTTTGGTGTAGTTCTGCAGGCCCCAACGGAGGACAGCGAAGAATACTGGGAAGAAGACGCAGCCTAGTACAAAGAGCAGGGCCATACCTGTCTGAGGTAGAGAAGGGGAAAAGAAATGGTTGTGAGAACTCCTCAACCCTGCAGTGGTCCGTGAGATCCGCTCAGCTGCAGCCATTGAAAATCATTGCGTTTCTAACATCCTTCATCTGGGGTAATTGAACATCCTGGTGTTTGGTTTTGTTCTGTTTCATTTTGTTTAAATCTAGTATTATTTAATTCATTTTCCCTGCCATCCCTGAAGCTGACCTACACCTCCTAGTCCATCTCACACCTTAAAATGGCTTCTCTTTCTCCTCCACCGCAGTGATGTGCCTGCCCTTTCTTAACTCCACCCTGATCATCCTCCGTTCCTATGTCACCCTTGACTCCTCCGAGGGGCTCAGACTTCTCACAGGGTCTCACCTCTCAGCGACAAGGTGGGAGGACTGAGAGGGAGGTTGATGTTTCTCCTCAGCACCCAAAACTTGGGAAAAGGAAGGGAGGGGGTGTTCAAATTGTCAAAACACTTGAAATTTTAAAATAACATTTTAAAAAAAGAAAGCCAAAGTGTTTTTTACCCCATAAAAATGAAAAAAAGAAAAAGGAAACCCTGAAAACACGGATATTTACATAGATATTATTTTTGCCTGGCAAAGCCTCCCCTCCCACCCGCTCCGAGGAGGAGAGGAGTGGGGAAGGCGCAGGAGGGACGCAGGTGGCCGGGGCCTGCCATCCTCCATCCCTGGAGTGCTTCTGAAGGGACCTTCTCAGGCTACAAGGAAGATGTCAAACTGCAAGGGCACGAGGCTGCTCAGCCGAGGCAGTTGGAGCGACAGGAGCATCACCCTCCCATTGGCCAACCTCTTGACCCGGGTGCCCTATCGTTTATTTCTGCTGGGGCGGAAGTGGGCAGGGCGTTCTAGCACCTTGTGTAGAATTAGCCAATTAGAGTTCGTTGACGACTTGATGGACAGCGCATTTCAGAGGCGGAGCTGGAAGAAAAGGAATAGGAAGAAGAGGGAGAATAAGAAAGGTCGGTTATTGCTTTAAAAGATAGTAGAGAAGCTCATTGCCGCTTCTCATGTCTCTAATCCCAGCAGCTCTGGAGGCTGAGGCAGGAAGATCTGAAATTCAAGGACAGCCTCAGCAATTTAGTGAGGCTCTAAGCAATTTAGTGAGACCATGTCTCAAAATCAAAGAAAGCAAAAAAAAAAAAAAAAAAAAAAAAAAAACAGCCTAGAGATGTGGCTCAGTGGTTGAACGTCCCTGGGTCCAGATTGTGGTGGTGGTGGGGGGAAGGTGTGGGGCAGTAGAGAAACTGGCCCTGGAGCACCTCAGCGACAAGGGAGGCTGAGACAGGAGAATTGCAAGTTCAGCCTGGCAATTTAGGGAGACCTTGTCTCAAAAGAAAAAAAAGGACTGGGATGTAGTTCAGTGGCAGAGCACTCCTCAGTATCGCAGGTAAGTGAATACAAAAATTAAAAATGCTAAGGAAATTGTGGCTCTTCATTCCCTGAATGATGGTGAGCAGAACCTCTGTGGGTCTCGGTATCTTCCTCTGTGAGATTGAGATCATAATGATGACAGCTAATTATATTGCATTTACTGTGGGCCAGACTCTGATCTGAGTGCTTAAAAACATGAAATCATTTCTTCCAAATAACCTTGTGGGTAGGGATTATTATTGTATCTACTTTACAGTTGGGAAAACAGTGGTACAGAAAGGCTTGGTACCTACCCCAAAGTTACAGTCAGGAAGGGAATGAGGTACAGTATTTCTTTCAACCATATTTTCTGAATCTGTTGGTCTCTATAATGTTAAGCAGATATAGGAAACTCAAAAACTCATTATCCTAAAAGAATTAAAGGGTTTTTGTTTGTTTTGCTGCTGGGGATTGAACTTATATTATGAGAGTTGTTTTTTTTTTTTTTTTTTTAAGGAGGAAAAAGATACTCCTGAATACAATTTAAACATTTTAATTCATATTTTTAGAATTTATGTCTGTTAACAGTTCTTGCTACTTTTTTAATACTTATTTTTTGGTTGTAACTGGACATAATATCTTTGTTTTACTTATTTATTTTTTATGTGGCGCTGAGGTTCGAACCCAGGGCCCCCCACGTGCTAGGTGAGCGCTCTGCCTCTGAGCCACAATCCCAGCCCCCAGTTCTTGCTACTTAACTACTCAACCTCCACCATGGGCCTCTGAAGATTAAAGATTAAACCAAGAACAAGGTAAAGTTATTTAAGATGAGACCTCTGATTGCCTAACCAGTGATCAGTGTCCAGTCTCACTTTTTTCCTTTTGAATGTGTCCATTTAAAAACTACATTTCCCAGCTACTCTTGCAGTTACATGCCTGGTCAATGTGATGTAAACTGAAGTCATTATAAATGGGAGTGAGAGAAAAGTTCTTTTGTGTGTGTGTGTGTGTGTGTGTGTGTGTGTGTGTGCGCGCGCGCGCACACGCATGGGAGTGGGGGTGGGGTGGGGGTGGGGGTGGGTGGGTATTAGGGATTAAACCCAGGGTGCTCTCCCACTGATCTACATCCTCAGCCCTTTTTATTTTGAATAGGGTTTTGCTAAATTGCTAAGGCTGGCCTCTAATTTGTGATCCTCCTCCCTTAGCCTCTGGAGTTTCTAAGATTACAGGTGTGATCATTGTGCCCAGTGAAATCTCCTTTTTAAAAAGGCAGCACAGCTCACAAAGAAAGGAATCCAGATGGACTTTAAAGGTTAGGACAAGAGCCCAGTGGGTGGTGCACACCTGTGGTTCCAGCTAGTCAGAAGGCTGGGCAGGAGTTGGATCTCAGGAGTTCTAACCAACACAGTGAGATGATGTCTAAAAACAGAGAAAGGAAGGAAGGGAGGAAATGGGAGAGGAAAAGAAAGAGGAAAGAGAAAAGAAAGAAAGAAAAAAAAAGATTTCCAGAGATACTTTCTCTTTCATGACTCAGCCCATACACACTGAAAGATAACACTGAGTTGGGATTTGAAACCAGGCCAACCCATCTCTGGAGTCTGCCCTCCTCTGTGCAGGTTCATTGTGAGGATTAAATAGAGATAATGTACATAAATGACTTCCCACAGCATTCAGTTACTATCATTGCGAGCACCCAGAAGGCTGTGTGCTATAATCTCTCTACCCTCTCATTCTGCCTTCCCTACCACCTTCCAAACCATGCTCCCATTTTACTGCTGAGAAAACTGAGGCTGGGAGAGCTAGGCGACTTGTCCTAGGTGGCACAGTCAATGGCAGAGCTATGACTGCTGCCTCCCAGGTTGGGAGGGGAGGGCAGGTGGAGGAAAGCCCAGGCAGAGGCAGGAGTAAGTGGGCCAGCCCCCCTCAGGTGCTAAGGGGTACTGGTGTTGCCCTGGATGTGTGGCTTACCCTGGAAAGCAGCGTGAGGGAGGGCTGAGAGCTCTGGGGCCATGAGCCGGGAAAGGTCAGGTCCGCGTTTCACTGGATTCGGGCTCCCCTGCAGTTCTTTCTCCTGTCGTCAATATCTTCTTGTTTCAAGCCAGACAGTCCGAGGCTGCGCAGGCTTGCCTGGGAACTAAAGGGTGAGGGGAAACAGTGGTCTGCCTGTTCGCCTATTTATTTATTTTTTCTTTTCTGGGGATTGAACCCAGGGACGCTCTACTTCTGAGCTTCATCTCCAACCCTTTTCTTTATTTAAAATTTTAATCTTATTTTAAAATTATTTTTTAGATGTTGATGGACCTTTATTTTATGCATTTATTTATATGCAGTGCTGAGAATCAAACCCAGGGCCTCACACATGCTAGGCAAATGCTCTACCACTGATCCACTGATCTTTCAGCCCCAGGTACTATTTTTTTTCTTTTTTCTTTTTTCTTTTTTTTTTTTTTTTTTTTGTGTGTGTGTGTGTGGTGCTGGGGATTGAACCCAGGGCCTTGTGCATGTGAGGCAAGCAGTCTACCAACAGCCCGATTTTAATCTTATTTATTCATTTATTATTATTATTAGGTACTGGGAATTGAACCCAGGGGTGCTTAACCACTGAGCACATCCTTAGTCCCTTTTATTTTTATTTGAAACAGGGTCTCACTAAGTTGCTTAGGGCCTCACTAAGTTGTTCAGACTGGCCTTGAACTTGAGTTCCTCCTGCCTCAGCCTCCTGAGCCACTGGATTTCAGGCATGTACCACTGCATCTGGGAGAAAGAGTGGTTTAGAGTAATGGCTTTCAACTTTTTTAAAGTGACTCCCCCCCCCCCCCAGAATTACCTTTTATTTTATGAACTGAACTGAAAGCAAACTTTACCACTACTACTATTATTATTATTATTATTATTATTATTATTATTATTATTAGTTCTGGGGATCAAATCCAGGGCCTTGAGTATGCTAAGATATGCTCTACCGCTGAGAGTGGAAAATTCCCTCCACCTGGGGAACTTTCTCTCAGTACTGCCTGGTCCTTATGTGCAGCCTTTTGTGTGGTTCCCCCAAATGCTGGTCATGATTTCATAGCCCACTAGTGGGTCACAACCCATGTAGGTCAGCCTTGGGTTGACAGCAGTGTTTCTCAACTTTTTTTTCCCCCCATTACTGCTCTTTTAAGAAAACTTGAATGTGTGTGTGTGTGTGTGTGTGTGTGTGTGTGTGTGTGTGTATTTTTTCCTCCTAATTGCTGCCCATTGTGATTTTTTTTTTTTTATTGTTTTAGGCACTGAGGATTGAGCCCAGTTCTTCACACATGCAAGGGGAGCACTCTACCACTGAGTCACATTCCCAGCCCCCATCATGAAATTTTAATAACACAGATGTACTGTACATCTATTTATGTATATCTGTGCTTCATATGTTAAAGAGTAAGAATTTTTTGCCCCAAGAACAATTTTTAAGGGGTACTAGGGACTGAACACAGGGGCACTTTATCATTGAGCCACATCCTCAGCCCTTCTTGTTTTGAGACAGGATCTCACTAAGTTACATAGGGCCTTACTAGTTGCTGAGGCTAGCCTGAACTTGGGATCCTCCTACCTCAGCCTCCTGAGTTGCTGGGATTACAGGCATGCACCATGGTGCCTGACCCAAGAACCAGTTTGTGCCCTCTGAGGGGCAATGTACCCCAGTTGAGAATTCAGGAGCAACAACACACTGACAAACATTTTGAGTCCCCCTTACACACACTATCCCAATCTCCAATGAGATGTTTCCATTTTTCAAATGCATAAGTCGAGACTCAAAGGTATTTTTATTCATTATTGAAATGACTGATCATGAGACTGGGAATCGAAAACTTACCAATGTCCTCGCTTAGCTTCTTATCTTCTCCAAACCTTTGTTCCCTGATGTGCAAAATGATGGAATGGATTCAAAGAAGTGTTTCCCAAACCTCAGTTAATGGTTTTGTTTTGGTTTTTGTACTATTTGACCTAATAATAGCAAATAATTATACAACATTGACAGATGCCAGGCACCAATCTAAGCCCTTTACATATATTATCTAATAATAATAATATATTATCTAATCATAATAACTTTAGAAATACCTTCCCTGTACAGATGAACAAATTGAGGCACAGAGAGGCTATGTGACTTGCCCAAGGTCACACAAGTAGTAGTTAGTGGCAGAGACAGGACTTGAACCTAGTAATCTGAATTCTTGGGTTCCCACTTTTAACCATGTACTCTAAAAGGATACTTTTTTTTTAAATTGGGGTGGAACCCCACAGGTACTTTACTTCCAAGATACACACCCACCTTTTCTTATTTTATTTGAGACAGGGTCTCACTAGGTTGTCCTGGCTGGCCTTGAACTTCCGATTCTCTTCCCAGGGCTTCTCTGGGTGCTGGAGATCACAGGGGTGCATCACTGTCACCGGGTCTAACTAAAAGGAAAGTTTTTAATCACGATAAGAAATAGAACGCTTGTAAATAGACAAGTAACATATATACATATATAAATTGGACAGGCCATAACCTTCTATCCAGAAGATGTCCCCACTGCACATTCTGAGCTGGAGGCTGCTGTCTCTTGGTTAAAAGAAAGAGAAAAAGATAAGCACAGATAGAAAGGTGTTAAGAGGCCCTGGCAGCAGAAGGAGACTTTCTCCTGGAGCCATCTTAGAAGTGTTGAAAGGGAAGTGGATGCCGAACTGTTTGTACCACCTAAAATAAACCAAGATGGGATGCACTGTGCACACTGCACCTTGTCGGGTGTTCTAGAAGTGTGTGGGCTCCCCTGTGAAGAAAGGGAGATGGTACCAGCCAGTCCTGGCCTGGGAGTGCAGCCAGAAAGCTTTTGGCCACCACTGCATGTAAAGGGGCAGTGTAGGGTGGCACTGCCCTCTCCCCGCTCCCCCCAGCTCCCCACATCAGTCTCTCCCCCCATCCTGTCCTGGCAGACCTGCCACCGGTTTACCTGGGTCCCTGTTGCTTCAAGCTGCTGTGCTCACCCTCTTTACCTGGGCACAGCGGGCCTCTGCCTGCGGGCGCGCAGCTGTGATATCATCACAGCCTGTGAATAAGTAAACAATAAGCAGTCAGAGTGGCCTGTTCCCCACCTGACACCAAGAGAAGGCCCAATTCCCCCCACTCGTGCTCTGGGGAGAGTCTTGGCCCGGGTGCCTGGGTATTTATTATTTAGTACTTTTGTTTGTACCTGTCCCAGGTGAGGTACAATTCCAAGTGATTCCAGTCCAAAAAAAGCACAACAGAGGAGAAGGAGACAGACAGCAAGGGCCCAAGTCCCCATATGTTGGCCATGATCTTGGCCAAGTTGCAGTGCCTTTCTGAGCCCCTGTTGTGTATATACACAAAGTCCCATTGCCTGGACCTGGATCCTGGTTCTGCCCTCTCACTAGCCAAGAGTCCTTATATAAGTGACTCACCTTCTTTGAGTCCCTTGGGCTTCTTATCTATAAATGGGGACAATAACAGAGCTGCTACAAAGGGCTGCCGAGATGATTAAGTGAGAAGACATGCATAAAGCATAGTTCCTAGGTATCCATTGTGATCTCCATTAATTGTTTTGTTGTTGTTTTGCAGTTCTAGGGATCAAACCCAGGGCCTTGCTCTTATTAGGCAAGTACTCTACCACTGAGCTCTCTTGATATTTTTTAATGGTCTCTTGTCCCATGCTAGGTACTTTACAAACCCTTTCTCTAGCCATCACAAATTCTGCCAGCTTCTTGCGGAAGTCCCCACTTTCCAGGTGAGGAAGACTGAGGTCAGTGAGGTCAGTTGATCTGCCTGAGGTCACACAGGCACAATGTCAGAACTAGATTTCCAATAGCCAGATCTTGCTTGATTCTAAAGTGTCTGTTTTCCCAAGTGGGCCTCATTCTTTCCCATCTATAAAGTGGAAATAATGGCTGCTGTCACCCAGGTCTACAGGGAGGATTAAATAAGATAAGGTCTGCAGAGAGGCCTCTATTGAAGCTGGCTCAGCTCTTTGGTCCTCCAGGGTAATTACCGAGGCACAGGCCTTTCATATTTATAATCAGGAGGCTGGTGAGCTTAATCTCTAGGAGACAATGCTGCCTGCTAGCCATAGGAGGAGTCTGAAGGGTTAGATCAAAATCAGATCTGCGGGTGCTCTTCCCAGGCCCAGGCCCAAGTCTGAACAGGCTTCTTTCATCTCTGGCCTTCTCTGTGGCCAGTCTCCCACCTGGCCCAGGATCATCCAGAGCATGTCTCCCTTCCCTAAGGGCAGCACAAAAAACCTGTGATACTATCCAACATCCCCAGTTTTAACCTTCAGGGAGAGGGACACTGATGTTTATCCAGCTATTGTGAAGTCAGTTTCTCACTGCCTCCCACAAATAGTATGATGTGGGTAGAAGTGGGGCTTTGGCAGAGTGGGGTGCATACGTCACCCCTCCCACTAGCCTGCCTGGCAACAAGGCCTGGTGCACTGTCCACCTTCCTGCATAATGTATGAGCCAACAGTAGGAACAGAACACCATTAGTAGTGAGTCTGACCACTGCAGACCATGGCTGTGTCCAGAACCCTCGCCAAAGCTGACGTGTCTGTTGGCTCCGGCTGAAGAGAGGGTGGGGATATGTATCACCAGAGGCCTTTCCTGTGGCCAAGGTGGGAACTGGCCTCATCCTGATCCTCGGGGACTCTATCAAGTAAGAAGACAGCCCCGAGAAGGCAATCAGACCCTGCCTTCCAATCAACAATGGTGACATGGGGAGAGTCCTGTTTTCTGGGCTCAACCCCCCCAGGGGTCTAGGGTGGCAGAGGGAGTGGTTGGGAACCCCCTTGGTGTGGTTGAAGGTAGGAGGGGCAATTTGGAAGCCAGGGACGCAGTGCCTGGCAATTTCTGTGGCTGCCTGATGGCACAGGAAACCCCCTGGGACAGCAGCTGTGACCAGGAGGTACATCAGGGTGAAGAGCAAAAGGGGGAATGGTGTGGCATTGCAATTGGGGAGAAACACCAGGCTGCAGCATGGAGTAGGAAGTTGGGGTCTCCATGGGAGGTGCGCTTATGTGTGTGCAATCAAAGGCCAGGAGTGAGAGGGGGATCCTTGAGGGCCTTGCCAGCCAGGGCAGCACTGGCACCTGGATGACAGCACCAACACTTCTTCCTTCATGGGCAGAGTTGGATTCGGGTCATTCATAGAATCAGTGAGTATTAATTACTGTGGGATCCCCGAGGCTAGGCCAAGTGCTTGAGCTACAGAGATGAATCAGACTAGGCCCCAGCCCACAGTCTACCTGGAAAGCCAGACACTGAAGTGGAGAAGTCAAATACCTCAAGGTGATGCTTGACTAGCAGCGCCTAACTAGGGCTGTGGGAACTCAGAGCCCAAAGTATCCAACTCTGCCTGAGGTTGGCAGCAAGAACCCACTGAGGCACAACTGAGCACAGGCTTGAAGTTTGTCATGAGGAAATTTAGGGAAGGGTGTGATAGGCAAAGGGAACAGCATCTGCAAAGCTGCAGAGCTGTAAGACCCTGAGCACTAACTCAGGAACCTTCAACAGATCTTATGTGGAGCTTTAAAAGAACGGACTGGGCATCAAATCTGATTTGTTTTACACATATTATCTGATTCCCCTCCTGCAGTAGAATGCCAGCAACGTGAAGACAGGAAATTGGCCTCATTGTCAGAGCTCCAGGACCCACAGTGGTGGCTTTATCCTGGATCTAGTAGGAAGCCTTTGGAAGATTGAAAGCAGAAAAGGAACAAGATCTGATGTGTGTGGTAGGAAATAACTTTGACAATGATGTGAATGCTGAAAAAAAATAGGTGTAAGAATGGAGAAATGAGGTCAGGTTGGTAAAATATTGATAATTCCACGCAATTAACAAGTAGTTTTGATTTGCACAATATTCCTGTGAATCAGGTGGCTCCCCTTTTTGTAGATGAGGAAATAGACTCAGTCTCATTAACTTGGGCCAAGTCACACAGCAAATTGGTTCAGTAGCCCAGGGTTTCAGTCCTTCCTTTGCAGCACCCAGAATCCAGGGCGGCACCTCCAACGGCCAGCGCCTGAAGGAGATCCGACCTAGGCAGGTGACAGTTCGCTATTCCGGTTCAGTTCCAGCGGGAAAGCCCAAAGGATGGCGGTTCAGAACCCTTGGCCGAAAATCAGGCGGGAAAAGCTAGGCGGGAAGAGGGTGTTTGAGTCTCGGCGGCCGCCGTAGGCGCGGCACTCTGGTCCCTATGGCAACAGCAAGAAGCAACGCAAGGTCCCGGGCGGTGCTGGCGCCACGGCGGATTGGACCCAGCGCGGGCGCGGAATCTGTGAACTGCCGGCGGCTCCGAGGGTGCAGGTGATGGGGATGCGTGGACCGAGGGAGCCCGGGTGTGGGACCGCGGAGGGGCGTGACCTGGGCCCGGCTGGGGCCTGGGAGGAAGGCGCCGCCCCTGCATCCCAGGACCACCCACCACGGTCCAGACCAGAGCCGTTAGTGGGCCTCAGTTTCCCCACACGGGAAATGGGAGGAGGAGAGGGCGCCCGGGCCAGCGGCCCCTCTCAGCCTCTGAGCCCAGGACCTTCTTTTTCTCTGCAGCTCCTGGAGTGACTAGCGCAGCCCTGCCCCATGGACGTGAGTCCAGGCCCCTTCCCTACCCTGCTGCGGCCCCCTCCGCGCCTCAGCTCCCCTTGACTTTGCTTGCCTCCAGCTAGGGCTGGGGAAGGAGCTTTTTACCCAGCCCTTCCAGCTTAGGACAAGAGCTGGGAGAAAAACAGGGTCCTGGATGGACTAACAGCTGGAGGGCACATTTCCGGTGTTCCCAGCAAGATAAAGAGTCTACCAAGTCATCAGGGAGAGAGGGTGAAGTGGTGGCAGTGGGGTTAGAGATGGGGTCTGTTTGGAGAAGCGAACTGAAGAGAAGAGTTTTGAAGTCCTGGGAGATTCTAGAAGTATTGGATGGCGGTGAAATGGGGACGACAGGGGAAAAGGCAGGTTTGGGGGACAAGATGGTGAGTCAAGGGGTCATCCAATTGACTCTTTCTCCCTGATCTAGTGGTTGCTCCTCCCCCAGCCACCCCTGTGTCCTCCTGTGTTCCTGCTGCCCCCCCCACCTCCTTGTCACCCCCCTTCCTCTGCTTGTCCAGGCCTCCTCTAGCCCATGGGATCCAACCCAGGCTTCTGCCAGCAGCCCTCCCCTGCTGCTGCCCATTCCTGCCATCGTCTTCATTGCTGTGGGCATCTACTTGTTGCTGCTGGGCCTAGTGCTGCTGACTAGGCACTTCCTGCTGGTGAGGGGGCCGTGGGGAATAAAGGGTGGGTTCTGGAAAACGGGATGCCAGTCAATCTGCCCCTCATCTCAGACTTTTACTATGAGGCACCTTCACCCTATAGTCCCTGCGTGGATCCTTTTCGTGGGACCAGGAGTCCCTCCTCCCTGTCCCCAGGCCATCCTTATCTCGCCCCCTCCCTAAAGGGAGTTTCAGCCATCCCTACCTACCTGCTCTGCTGCTCGCAGGATCCTGAGCCCTCCCATCTCCTAGGCCCAGGGCTGCTGCGCAGACTGCAGCTCCCCCTGCAGGAAGAAAGGTGCCTTACAAGACTGTTGCTGGACCTGTGCAGAAGCCTGTGACTTCCCTCTGCCCAGCCCTGGCCGCTACCTGGATGCCTGCTGCCCCCAACCCAGCGAAGCTGTGAGTTCTCACCCTGCCCCGCAGAGCTCTGATCTAGGGATGATCTGTGCCTTTATTGTCTCTGTTCAATCACATTTGTTACTGAGCACCAACTCTAGTTGAGGCACGGTTCAGGTATTGAGCTATATGAAGACAACATAACAACACATCAGGTCCTGTCTAACGATGACGGCTACCTGCGGAAAATAGGGCAACCGGCAACCGCCAGGGAAAGGTGATCTGTGCAACATGCACAGCACGTAATCAACACTTCTGAAAATGGTAGTTAAAAGGAAAATAGCTAAACCAGGCACAGTGGCACATGCCTGTAATCCCAGCAACTCAGGAGGTTGAGGAAGGTGGATTGTAAGTTTGAGGCCAGCCTCAAGAACTTAGCGAGATCCATCTCAAAAAGTTTTTTAGAAGGGTCTGGGAACTCAGTGGTAGAGCACTCATGGGGACTGAAAAAAACAAAAAAAGGAAAAATAGCTCACAGAGCACCTGAGAGTCATTGAGTGAATATTATATCCCAGAGAACACCACTTTATTGGCATTATTATTTTTCCTAGAAACCCTGAGATCTAGGTATTTATTTCACTTTTAACTTTTAATTGATACATACTAGTTATGTGAATTGGGTGTTTATTTATTTATTTATTGTAGAGGGATTGAACCAAGGGGTTCTTAACCACTGAACCATGTCCCCAACCCTTTTTTATACTATATTTTGAGACAGGGTCTCATTGAGTTGCTTAGGGCCTTGCTAAGTTACTGAGGGTGGCTTTGAACTTGTGGTCCTCCTGCCTCAGCCTCCCAAGCCAATGGGATTACAGGCATGTGCCGCCATACCTGGCTAGTTGGGTATTTTAAAAAACTTATATATATGTTTACAAAATATTTCAAAAAGC
This sequence comes from Spermophilus citellus, assembly GCF_964194105.1. Classification (NCBI taxonomy): domain Eukaryota; kingdom Metazoa; phylum Chordata; class Mammalia; order Rodentia; family Sciuridae; genus Spermophilus; species Spermophilus citellus. The sequence continues at coordinate 21,145,672 of NC_138187.1, read as the reverse complement.
ATTACAAAAAGTATTATTTACGAAGCACACATGTAAAACCACAAGATATAAATCACTTTATAAACCAATTCTCAAATCCAAAGTGGCTACATTTTGTGTATGTCCCTCATATGCTAATATCCAGTACTATTACTGCTGCACCTTACTATTATTTGGCAAAAATGGAGTCACACCATATAGACCATATCACCACAACTGCTACCTGTCCTTTAAACTTGACATGATACCTTGGCCACCTCTCCATGCCTGAACATGTAGGTGGATAAGTATTATTATGCCCTTTCTGCAGGGGCGTAAACTGGCTTGGGAAAGTTTAATGGCTTTTCAGTGTTACCCAGCGAAGCCTTGCTTAGAAAATTGTTCCACAGTCCTAGCAGCGGCAGAATCCTCAGGGGAGAAGCCTGGCTCACCGAAGACAAGCCATTTTTACATTTGTGGGTTTAAAGATGTTTAGTGATCGACCACCTTTCTAGACAGTGATATTTTGAGCTCAGAGAATTAGACAGCAAAGCTTCTGCCCTTGGAGCGGTGACCTCCCTAGGAGGAAGTGGGGGATAAAAGAACAAGCCCCAGCAAAGTCAAAACTTGGGCTGACTGGGCTTGCTGCAAATTCCTGGCAGATGTTTTGAGTTTCAAAATAAACTGTGGGACAAGGAGCTCTCCTCTTTCAAATAATCTGCTTCTGATTCCCCAGGGATAGCCAGGAGTAGGGCCCCAGCATTACTGATGAGAGGGAAAGGGGAAGAAAAAAGACGACCTTGGGTTCTCTCTAGAAACTCCTATCTTACAGGAGATGCCCAATTACAAAGTGAGTTGTGGCCCCCTGTCCTGGGGACACAGTCCCCTTGCCTGTCTGTATGCATGAGGTAAACTGACAGGGAAGCATCTCTTCCTTAGGAGAGAGGGTGGGGTGAGATGTACTGTAAAAAAGGATTGGGTCCCCCCACCTGCCAATTCAAGGCTATAGGATTGGCAAGGCTCCAGACCTGGAGACTGTAGGGCCTGAACCTCTCCGGCTTCTGCTGGAACTGGGCAGGAAGGGATGTAGAGAGCCAAGGGCAGGCAGGGTCATTCTGTCCTTGAGCTCTTTCCTCAAAGTACACTGCAGTCCCTGTGTTCGCTAGTTTCCTTATAGTAACAATGACAGTCACAAAGGTGACAGAGCTCTGCCTGTATTACAGTTGTGGACATTTAAGCTCACAGAGGCTTAAGTGACTTGCCTGAGGTCACACAACTGGGCCAGCCAGACCACAAACCCAGGGCTCTTTTCCTTTCTCAGGAAAAAACCTGCCTGCCATGTTGCTTTCACTGGCAAATGGTGAGGATCTCATCCTTTCATTTAAAAATTCATCAAAATATTTATGAAGTCACTGTTGAGGCTTTGTGCTGAACCCCAGGGGCTCAGCAGAAACAACACAGACAAGGTCCTGGCCCTCCCAGGGCTTACATGGACAGAGAGAAATAGGCAATTACCGTAGAATGTAAGGAGGGTATGATATCGTAGGTTGATTGACAGCCATGTGTGTGATCAGAAGCAGGTGGGGGAGTTAAAGGGAAAGCCACTCACTCAGTAGGTGTGGGGTGGGACTGTAGTTTGTGACCGACCTTCTAATGAGTTCTCACATGATTTTGATTCACACCAGTGTTGAGAATTACTGTTAAGGGGAACTGGAACTACAGTGGTGAGAATGCTCCTATCAGGTATAGGCTCAGTGCTTCCCACTGACTCTCCAAGTGACCCTGTGAAGCAGGTGCTGTGTTGATTTTAGAGATGGAGAAACTGAGGTTCAGAACATGAATTAGCCAAGCTGAGATTGAAGCCTGGGCCTTTCTGAATTTCGAGCCTGAGCTGTAATCTGTAAAATGATGACTGGTCCTCACGAAGACCAAGGGAAATTCCAAAGTGAAGGAGCCTAGTTCTAGAAATGCAAGGGTTAATAGTCTTGTGGAGTCCTTGTTTAATGTACTTAAACAGCAGATTCCTTCCAGAAGCCACATGGCTGCTTGTGAGAGTCATGAAACCCATTAGCCAGTTATTAATGACTGGATCTAAACCCTTCAGTGCACAGAGCCAAGAAATGCTTTTAATACCCTGTTTCTGAGGTAAGGGCAGTATAGTTGCTCTCAGCCACCAGCTCTGTGTACAGAATGATGGTGTGGTTCTCAAAACCCACAGAGCCAACTTCATCCCCAAACTGGGACTCCCCAGAGACACCCCCAAACCACACCCTCATCAAACACACAAAAACCATTTCTCCCTTCCACTGTGACACCTCTAGCCCTCTCCCTCTGTAGACATTAGCACAGCCCAATTCAGACCCCTCTGCCTGCTGTTGGCAAATACCCTCCCCTTGCTGGAACCCTAGTGACACTGATCTCACCAGTCATCTGACACCGCACCCCGAAACCTCAGCTGTTGAAAAGGTCATTCCCCTATTCCTGGCTTGGCCCAGTCTCTGATTGAACAGTGCAACTGTGACTGTTACTCCTCAAGGAGCCAATCTTCTGTCACACAGCCATCCTGGGTGTGTCCCACTCCAGCCATTTGGCCTGCCTCCAGTCCCTGCCTGGGGCAATTGCAGATCATCCTTGTCCCAGGCAGAGGAGCAGTAAGTGGAGGGGTCAGATCTCCCTATCTGTAAGGACATGATGTTCCTTTTCCCTGACCAACAGACCTTGTTTTCCTGGAGCTTAGAAGCCCTCTTATTTTTGCATAAAGAGGGAAAAATGAAGTGTTTAGATTCATCCATTCATTCAACATTTTTCTGCATATTGGACACCTGCCAAGTTCCCTACACTGGCCCAGTGGAGGACAGGAGAAAAACTGGCCTGCCTTTGTACCCCAGAATGAAGTTGACATGCCTAGTCCTGGGAGATAGTGGGGACTGGGGCATCGTAGGCCTAAAGACTAGCTGACCCTGGTCCATCCCAGCTTTACTGTTTCTCTTGGGCAGGTCACTCCCTTCTCTGAGCCTCTATTTCCATTTTATTAAGAGGCCCACTCTTCAGGACTGTGATAATTAAAAGATATAATCTTAAATTTAAAAAAATTGAAATTTTCATTTTTCAAAGAAAACTGGAAAGTTTTAAAAATCATTCATGACTGTAGTCTGTGCCCTACACAAAGTTGGGCTCAACAATGAATGACATCCTGCAGTTGGGTCTCATGCCAAGAAAGAAGTCCATATAACCACTGCAATTCTTTTCATGATGGACAGAAAAACATGCATGCTTTCTCTTCCTATCGCCTCTCAATTGCACAAGGCCATGAGGTTGTAGCAGAACCACCTTCACTGGGACACCTCAATTCTAGCATAGACTAAGGACCCACTGGTGCTCAGCCTCCTTATATAAGCAATGGGACGAAGGAGAGAACCCGTATGTAATGGCTCCAACTCCTGAGATGAAATGCTAGAACTGCCTCATTGCTGATTTCCCAGCAGCACAGGGAATAGCTTTGTTCTCAGGAATGGTGGATGGTACTTTATTTTGGCACTGGGGATTGAATTCAGGGATCTCGAAAAAAAGAGCCATATCCCCAGCCCTATTTTATATTTATTTAAAGACCAGTCTCACTGAGTTGCTTAGCAGCTCCCTTTAGCTGAGGCTGGCTTTGAACTCACAATTCTCCTGTCTCAGCCTCCCGATCTCTGGGATTACAGGGTGGATGGTACTCTCTATACCACTAGCAGTTGCAACTTCCACAGCCCCTCTGTTTCCTTCTCCCCTTGGAGGGAAACAGACTGTGGCTCTGGTCCTCCCTCACCACTCTCTCCTCTCCTTAGGGTTGGGCTCCTCAGTGCCCCCGCTGCTGCCCGCTCTGTGACTGTGCCTGTGCCTGCCAACTTCCTGATTGCCAGAGCCTCAACTGTCTCTGCTTTGAGATCAAGCTTCGATGAGGACCCAGGATCCCTGCCCTTTGGGGAGCAGCCAGCCCCCAGGGCCCACATGCTCTGCTCCCCTCAGGGCCCCCAAGACACTTTTTCTCCAGGCCATTGGAACCACAAATGGCTCACCACTCTGGCAACTGGAGGGCCGGGTTCCCTGTAAGGCAGGGCTCAGAGAGCCCTTGGGCAGCTGGACTGCAGCTCCTTTGGAGGGTGGGAGGGAGAGAGGCTGCCCCTCTTTCCCTCCCCAAGAAAACTATTGTATTTGATTTGGAGGATGTGGGGAGCATTGCTCACCACAGACTGCATGATGGGTGGGACTCAGCTGGCCTTGAGTGTCAGGATTTAGGGGTGCCCAACCACACCCTGTTCATGGACTCTTGGTTATTTTAGGAGGTGAGTATTTGCCTGCATCTGCTCTCCCTCTTTAAAAAAAAAAAAAAAAAAAAGGAGCCACCATGAGTCCCAGAGCCACGGGGAGGAGGGAATCAGAGAAGGAGGCATGGGAGGAGGCAGGGTGGCCACCCCATCTAACTGCCTGTACTCCTTTCCCTCCCCACAGACCTCGGGTCTAAGATTGATTTCTCTTGACAACCAAGAGCTTCAGTCTAGGTCTCCAAGGAAGAAATTTCCTCTGAAGTACCGGTGAGTGGGAGGGGACCCCTCCTCCCCCTAGGGCAGACCCAAGGCTTCCTCCTCCTTCCCCCACGGAGGGCCCCGCGCTGGCTTGAATGTCAGGGGCTTCAGGTTTCCCTAAATATAGGTCCTTTGCCGGGGATCCGTGGCGGCGAAAGGGCAAGGGTTCCCGAGAAGGTCGGGGACATTTGTGTGTGGGGGGAGGGCAGGAGCTGCCTTATAACCCAGTGTCCGCCTGGCTCACTCGCCGCCGACCACGCTCTGCCTGCGCCTCCCTTTCAGCCTCGCAGCAGGTGGGCAGCTAGCCGAACTCTGTGGGGTGGGGGTGGACCGAAGGGGTCAGAATGGGGGAAGGATTCGGGAAGCTCAGTAAATATCTGGGAGCGCAGAAATCGGAAATCTGTGGATCAGCGCGGGGGTGGATTTTGTATTGGAGAAGGAATTCAGGTTCAGGGACACTTGTTTAGGCCAAGTCCTAGCCGGTTAGTTCCGCACAGTCTGGTTTTCAAGTCTGCACTAGCAGCGGGCGGAAAGCGCATGTGCCAGAGCAGGCCAGGCTGGCCTTCCCGGCCCGGAGCCCGACTCTACGCTGACGCGGGAACCCCTTGCCAGGGCGGGACCCCACACCTAGGGGAAGGCCTCGCCACGGTTCTCTGCAAGCCCAGGCCGCTCTCTTCCGCTCCCAGTGCTTCCGTTCGCCGCCCTTCTCCCCGCCTCTCTTGCGCCTGAGTTAAGGACTGGGAGGGATCAGCTCCGCACCGAGCAGGACAGCCCACGGGCGAGGCAGGCAGACGCCCGACCTCTTGATTTGGTTATGATGTGACATGCGATGCAACCACGCTGTCCGGAAGCTGGGGCTGCCCTGGCGCGGGGATGGTACCTGGGAGGAGAGAAGCCAGCCTTCGTATCTTTTGATTCTTCTATCGCTTTTCCCCCACCTCCCCATCCCCATCTCATCCCGTGCCAAAATTCCGGCTGAGTCACGGCACTCCAGAGCGCGCCAGACTGAGTGGGGGGGAAGTACAAGGGAGGGGAGGGCCCTGGCGACCCGCGGGATGTGGCCCGAGTCACGTCCTGGGGGGATGGGGGAGGGATCGTATTCTCGCTGCCTTGTCCCCTCCCAAGAGCCGCCTCCTAGCTTCGCCTTTCTGGGCGGCCTTGCGCACTGTCCCTCGCCTGCAATTGGACGCCTCCAGTCCCCGGTAAAGGAAAAAACCCAGTGGAGGGCGGAGCGGTGTCTTTAAAAGACCAGAGTCGCCTCCTCCTGCCCGCCCCCTGCGCCGCCCCCTCGGGATCTGAATAGGCTTCGTTCCTCTCGGAACGCGCCGCAGAACCCGGTTCCGGTGACGACTGCAGCGTTCGCATCTCAGTCCACCCGCCAGCCCACCGCCCTCCGCCGCCGCACCCCACAAACCCGCCCCCTTCTGTGCCAGGTGAGCGCCCCTAGCCACGTGCGAGGGTCTGGAACCATGGAGAAGGATCCTGGGGCAGTGGCGGGTCGGGCGCCTTCGCGGAGCCCCCACCCGGGGATTGTGGCCAGTATCTTCCCACTACCACCCCACAGACTTGCTCTCCAGGCCGCTACTCCCCAACCCTCTCCAGCTCTAGCTCCCTCGGTCAGCTGCGCAACGCAGCAGCACCACGCTGAGTCATGGCGGGGGAGGAAGCAGGACGAGATGAAGGACCATTACCCCAATCCCTATCTTTGCAGGGACCCCCGGTACAAAGTCGTAGGGTCCCTTTGCCTCGATAGAGATCCCGAAAGGCAAAGAGGGGTGGACGCAGCTTATACTTGCCTCAGGATTTGCACAACTGGGTGGCGGGTGATTCCTGCCCCTGGAGACCCTGAGCCCCTGGTATTGGGGGAAAACCCCTCAGCTGGGCCTGATGACCCATTAACACTTTCCCTATCTTTCCTTGTGATCTTGATTCTAAGCCTGGAACAGCTGCAGCCGTGCAAACTGGAGCATTTTTCAGGGAAGGGGTGGGGCGCTTGCCTCCCCTCAACATTCTCTTTCCCTGTATGAGCAGTGAGCACGGGCGAACCTTACCCTTCCCTCCACCTCCGACTGGGCTTGCTGGGCTGCCCTTTCCTGGGCTTTCGATTGCCTCCTACTTTTTTCCCTAACACCCTCCCCTCACCCTGGGGGGAGAAGCCTGACCTTGGGATGTCCTTGAAGCCTTGGAGCCTGGGCCAGCCCGGGGATCTTGGGCGGATTGGAAGGAACACCCTAATAGCAGTCAGGAGATCTGGGTTCTAATCTCAGACCTGCCCCCCCCCCCTCGTGGTGTGGCTGGATGTACAGATCTTTACCTTCTCTGGGACCTTTCACATGAGATTTGGGGCCCTCGGCCCTACTCATGACCTTTAAATTCTAAAATACTTCGGTTCGGTTTTGTTTCTAGGCAAGGTGACCCCATGGCAAGGCGCAAGCCAGAAGGGGCCAGCTTCAACATGACCCGCCTGTCCCTGGCTATGGCTTTTTCCTTTCCCCCAGTTGCCAGTGGGCAACCCCACTCTCAGCTGGGAAGCACCCAGCAACAAATTCAGGAGCAAACCCAGCAACAAACCCAGCAACAGACAGAGTTAGGAAAGGTACAGGAGGAGGCAGGCCTAGTATAGGGAAGTCGGGTGTAGGGGAGAGTTGGGGACAGGAAGTGCCCCAGGACCTGCCAGGGTGTGGGGCAGGGGAGGTAGGGATCGATTCCCCTGACTTCCAAGAAAGGGGCCTGTTTCACTGGGCGACCATGAGAAGTCCCAGCTAACTACTCTACCTCCATCTGTCTCCTTTACCCAGGAACCTGCTACCACCAGCACCATGCCCTACCAATACCCAGCACTGACCCCGGAGCAAAAGAAGGAGCTGTCTGAGATAGCTCGCCGCATTGTGGCTCCGGGCAAGGGCATCCTGGCAGCAGATGAGTCCACGGGTACGGTGCTGGCCCAAGACAAGAGTGGGAGGAGGGCCCAGGGTTGGAAGTGACAGGTCAATCTCTTTTATTCTCCCATGTGATGCTCCCTTCCAGGAAGCATTGCCAAGCGGCTGCAGTCCATTGGCACTGAGAACACCGAGGAGAATCGGCGCTTCTACCGCCAGCTGCTGCTGACTGCTGATGACCGTGTGAATCCCTGCATTGGGGGTGTCATCCTCTTCCATGAGACACTCTACCAGAAGGCGGATGATGGGCGTTCCTTCCCCCAAGTCATCAAATCCAAGGGTGGTGTTGTGGGCATCAAGGTGAGGGAGCAGGGCCTCAGGCTTTAAGTTTGGGAATGAATGTGAGGGAAAGGAATCCAGATTAATAGGACAGGGGATGAATATTGAGTTGGGGGTCTAAAGACTAGGGTGGAGCCTTGGTTACAGACTTTATGGTGTACTCGGATTTGTTTGTGTGTGTGTGGTGCTGGGGATCAAACCCATAGTTTCCTGCACGCTAGGCAGATACTATAGCCACAGTGGCATTCTTTTTTTTTTTTTTTTAATGTTTTTTTTTTTTTTAGTTGTACTGTTTATTTATTTTTTTTTAAAGAGAGAGTGAGAGAGGAGAAAGGGAATTTTTTTTTTAATATTTATTTTTTAGTTTTCGGCAGACACAATATCTTTGTTTGTATGTGGTGCTGAGGATCGAACCCGGGCCGCACGCATGCCAGGCGAGCGCGCTACCGCTTGAGCCACATCCCCAGCCCAAGTACTGTTTATTTTTATGTGGTGCTGAGAATCGAACCCAGGGCCTGCATGTGCTAGGCGAGTGCTCTACCGCTGAGCCACAACCCCAGCCCTGGCATTCTTAATCCTTATAATTCTAAAAGCAAGGCATTTTCCCACTTACAGGTGAAAAGCCAGAAGTTCAGGGAGGTAAAATCATTTGCTCGGCATTAGTGAGTGGTAGAGCCCAGGTGTCCTGACACCCAATCCAGTTAATATTCTTGTGGAAAAACATTCCAATGTATCACACCTTACCGGTCTGGGTGCTATAACTAAGTAAAAATATGGGCAAGCTTGGAGAGGTCAGTGAGAGATTAAGTGAGGTTGGGGTTGAGGGAGGAGGAAAAGATACTAGAGATCATTACCCTCATCCACCCCAACAGGTAGACAAGGGTGTGGTGCCCCTGGCGGGAACAAACGGCGAGACCACCACCCAAGGTGAGAACTGTTTGGATCTTTCCCCTGCCAGCCAGCGAGTGGAGATGCATCCCTCCCTCTCCCACCATATTCTGACTCCTTCGTTTTCTCTTCAGGGCTGGATGGGCTGTCTGAGCGCTGTGCCCAGTATAAGAAGGATGGAGCTGACTTTGCCAAGTGGCGCTGTGTGCTGAAGATTGGGGAACATACCCCCTCATCTCTTGCCATCATGGAAAATGCCAATGTTCTGGCCCGTTATGCCAGCATCTGCCAGCAGGTGGGACTGCAGGTCCCCAAAAGGCCACCTCCCACCTCATTTGGTCCCCGTATGGGCTAGCTTGCCCCCATCTGCCAGGATACCTACCTCCCCCAAAGTTGCTGTTCCCAATACGCACTGAACATGAGGCTGGGCCCTGGGAGGACATGCTGTAAGGCAGAGGGGCAGAATAGGGATTGCCTGGGTGGATCTGAGATGCCCGTCAGCAGTAATCCACTGAGGGCTTTGATGCCGTGCATTCCTATCATCATCAAGATAAGATCCTGGCCAATGGCTGTGAGGACCTGTGGGTGGGGTTCTAGGTGATGAGGCCTTGTGGCTACTCTGTCCCTCCCCTGACAGAATGGCATCGTGCCCATTGTGGAACCTGAGATCCTTCCTGATGGGGACCATGACTTAAAGCGCTGTCAGTATGTGACTGAGAAGGTAGGTTGCCTGTCTGCTCAGCTGGGATGGTGTGGTGGAATGGGCAGCAGAACCCAAACCTTGGGCTCACACCTTACCCGTCCACTTTGACTTTGCCCTCCTTTAGGTTCTGGCTGCTGTCTACAAGGCTCTGAGTGACCACCACATTTACCTGGAAGGCACCTTGCTGAAGCCCAACATGGTCACCCCAGGCCATGCCTGCACCCAGAAGTACTCCCATGAAGAGATTGCCATGGCAACTGTCACAGCACTGCGCCGCACAGTGCCCCCTGCCGTCCCCGGTGAGGCCTACCTCCCTTGTCTTGGCCTCCCGGAGGTAGATGAACTGTGCCTACAACCCTGGAGCCCAACTGGTCTGCTTTCCAGGGCAGTGTCTAAGGGCTTCTTCCTGTTTCCTGGGTCTCTGGCTAAAGCCCCACCCCTATTTTGGCCCTTGTTCTACAGGAATCACCTTTCTGTCTGGAGGGCAGAGTGAGGAGGAGGCATCTATCAATCTCAATGCCATCAACAAGTGTCCCCTCCTGAAGCCATGGGCTCTGACCTTCTCCTATGGCCGAGCCTTGCAGGCCTCTGCTCTGAAGGCCTGGGGTGGGAAGAAGGAGAACCTGAAGACCGCCCAGGAGGAGTACATCAAGCGAGCCCTGGTAAGGCAGGGGCAGATGGTGGCAGGGTGTGTCTGGGTGGATGGGAGGGACTCTGAGAAGAGACCTTCTCACACTGGCTCCTCTCCCCTCTTAGGCCAACAGCCTCGCCTGTCAAGGAAAGTACACCCCAAGTGGTCAGGCCGGGGCTGCAGCCAGCGAGTCCCTCTTCGTCTCTAACCATGCCTACTAAGCTGAGGCATTCTCAGGCTGTCCCCTCAACACTCCAGGCCCCTGCTCACACTCACTCTTCAAGAGGGGGCCACATGGGGCTCCAGGCTCTTTCCCATCACTCTTGCCTCCCTCGTGACTTTGGTGTGTGGTGTTTGTGTGCGCTAACTCCATCGCCCCTTCCAGCCCACTGCCAATAAACAACTATTTAAGGGGGAGTCTGTTGTTCGTGTCTTGTGGCATCTAAGGCAGGGTGGGCCAGGGGAGGTGGCTGAGCACAGAAGAGGAAAGAGCCCTAGTTTTGTGTTGATCTGTCCTGGGCAGGAAAAGGGTAGAAGGGGTGGGGTAGGGCCTTCCTCTGTTTTTTACTTACTCAGGGCTTTGAGAAAGGCTGAGAGCTTGTCAAATTTTCTTCTAGGCTCCATCCTGTCTAACTAGCAGTATATGATAAGGTTCAGAGTTGGGGACTACAGGTGTCACCACTTAAGTCTTATAAGGCTATAGTCTTGGACTCAAGGGTACAGAAGACCCCATGACAAAAGTAGCCACCACTATGAAAATGGGTGCTGATATTCCCAATTTATGCTTATCTTGCCCAAGATGCACTGTTGGACACATCTAATGTCCATCTCCTAATCAATGCTATCGAGCTCTATTTCCTTATTTTAACAGGAGATGGGTTTAGAAATAGCTTCTTAGGCCTCTCTGGACCACAGAATGCCTTGAAAAACCTGGAATCTCCCACATACCCATGCTTTGAGGATGCAAATACACACACAATGAACTACAGAGCTCAGATTCCAGGTTAAGAACTGAGCTGCTGCATTCCAAGAAGCCATAATGAGGGCCCCACATTCAGCCCCAGGCCGTGCTGTGAATCCTGTCCTATCACCCAGTCTTGGGTGTAGCAGAAACTAGACCAGTTCTAGCTGCTGCAGATCTTAGCCATAACTACGGAACTGAGTAGTCCTGCCACTTCACATATTTCTTGCAACCTCCTCACTCCCACCCTTTCCTGGTGCAGATCCTTTCCATTCCAAGCTTCCCTCAAGAAAAAAGTCTTGACCTTTCTGATCTCCCTGATCCTACAAAATTCCGACAGTGATCTACATAGCACTGACTGGATATCTACCATCTTCTAGGAATTTAAAAACTTAGTCCTTCCCTTCTGTCTGCTTATCTAAAACCAAACCAATCCTGGGCTGGAAGTGTTACCCAGTGGGAAAGCACTTGCCTAATGTGTATGTCCCTGGGTCTGATCCTCAGTACTCCCTGTCGTGTCGTTCCCCCCCCCCCCCCCCGCCAAAAAAAACAAAATCCATCTCTTCAAAACTTTGGGCCATTTCTCTTCTTGGCCTCACTCAACTGAGGAAAACAAAATCTGAAGTAAAGCAAGTGAAAACAAGGTCAGTAGAAGATGACAGCATGATGTATAAAGGCAAGGGGACTGGAAAGACTGTTTAAAGATCAATAGTTACCTCTTCCTGCAGCAAAAGACTAGGGAAGCAGAGGAGTTTTAATGCCAGTTTGGAGAGTGTTGGTCTTTTTAATTTATAACAATGTGAGTTCCAGAAGCAGTTAAGGAAAAAAAGGAGAAAAAAAAAACCACCTAGAACTGAGGACACAGCTTTTCTGGATTCCAAATTTTTAGCTCTGCAACCACAACCAAGTTACTTCTCTGAATCAGTTTCCTCCTCTTAAAAAAGGAAAAAATGTTCAGGCAATAGAACGGTGTCAGGGGTTGATTTTGGAATAGGGACGTCGTGCTGACTGAGGCACAGGCTTAGAGTGGGAAGGGCGCGATCCTTTCTGCCCCAAACTTTCTGACAAAGATTTCTCTGGGGCAGTGGGAAGAGACATGGGTTGGGATTTCTTCCTTCACTGAATATTTATAAATGTCTACTGGGCCAAGACTTACCCTAAGCACTGGAGCTGCAATAGCGAACAGCCCCCAGGATTGTAGAAGGGGAGGCGCGATGAAATGGGTAAACAAAAATTTGTAATATGAAGTGATTCAGCCTAGCGAGAGCCCAGCTTCATCTTGGTTTTCTTACTGTAACGGTAGGGGGTTGGTCTGCGTCTCTAACACCTCGCAGCGCCCAGGTGCCCAGTCCGCATTCGCAGCCGCCCACTTCCTTCAGCTCTCCCGTTCTCCGCCTCCAGGGGTGGCGATCAAGGGCGCGGCAAGGGAGAGGGGAGGCGTGTGTATGACGCCACATCCGGCGCGTGCCGGAACTGGCCTCCCTTTGCTTCCGCGGCGGGGCCGGAAGTAGAAGCGGCGGTGGCGGCGGCCCAAAGCGGAGGGAAGGAGGGAAACAAGCGAGTCCGAGAGCCCGAGCCGTAGTCGCAGCGGCGGTAATAGTCTGAAGCCCCTCTAGGCCACCGTCCTTAGCGCGGGACCGCGGGGTTCGACGGGAGTTAGTGGGGGGGGGTGCGGCCTGAGCGGTGGGACGCTGGGGATCCCGGGGCTGATGTGAGGGGAGGCGGGGGGGCCAGCCCCAGAATCTAGTCGCCCCCCCGTGCCCCGCACGGACACTCTCATCCGCGGGCTGGTCTTCTTTCCCAGGAGACCCCTGTGCGGTGCGGAGGGGGCGGTGGCCCCGACTCTGACCCGCGCCGGGGGGGTGGGCCATGGCGGAGATCAGCGACCTGGACCGGCAGATCGAGCAGCTACGGCGCTGCGAGCTCATCAAGGAGAGCGAAGTCAAGGCCCTGTGCGCTAAGGCCAGGTGAGCCCCAGAAAAGTGAAGCCAAGCTGCCACCCAGGGGTTCCGGCCTGGGGCTGACCCAGCTCAGAACTTTGGGCTTGTCCCATGCTGGAAGCTTTTCCGAGAGGAGCAGAATAGGTCCGCTTTCCTTCAGAAACTACCTAGTCTGCTAGGGGAAGGTAGATGTGGGTAAAAACTTGAAAATATTAGATTTTATGCTTTGAGTGGAATAAAGGAGAGTTACAGAAAGTACTTAGAAAACTCAGGGAAACAACATTGGGGAGAACAGAAGCAGCTTCTTGAAGGGACTGAACTCAGGAAAAGAATACAAAGAGGTGTAAAAGGAGTGTTTGCAAGAACAGAAGTTAAAGGCATTGACTTATGAAATGATCTTAATCCCAACAACAACCCTTTAAAAGAGGTGTTTTTGTCCCCATTTTACAAGTGAAGACTTTGATGTTCAAAGTTTCCAGGAAGTGTGGAATGGAGTCTGAAGCTATTTTGTGTCCTGACATTTTTCAGGCCATATGCAGTAAGGTGGAGTTGGATCAGTCTCATGCTTAATCTAGGAGGTAAATAAGCCAGAGTAGAATTAAGCATGATCTAGATGGACACCCACTTAAGAGTTCTATGGGAAGTAGAATGATGTAGTGATTAAGGGTCCAGGTTTTGGAATGCGGTGACTCTAGGTTTGAATCTGAACTCTGCCTCTTACAAATGTTGGTGATCTGGTGCCTCAAGGAAAAAAATTTTTTTTTTTTTTTTTTAATTTTTGTTTTTCGAACCAGATTGAACCAAGGTGCACTGAGCCACATCTCCAGCCCTTTTTTATTTTTTTATTTTGAGACAATCTCACTGAGTTGCTTAGGACCTTGCTAAGTTGCTGAGGCTGGCTTTGAATTTGTGATTCTCCTGCCTCAGCCTCCCAAGCTGCTGGGATTACATGCATACATCAGTACACCCACAAGGGCAAGTTTCTTTATTTGTAAAGTGGAGATGATCATGCTTAGTAAGATGGTTGTGAAGCTACATTCAGTGAATTGGTGCTTGAGGTAAACTTTTGGTCCAGTGTAAATGGCTTGACAAACACTAGGTGGTATTATTGCTATTTGAAAAGGCAAGAATCATATGGGCTGAAACTATCAGTAAAGGCTTCTAAGAGAAGACGGGCACAAAGGATAAAGATAATTTTGGTTATCTGATAGGGGCAGGGCCAGTGAGAAAAGGCATTCCAAGTAGGATGAGAGGAGCAGAGGACTAAAGATATGTGGACAGCAATTGAGGAGACGGTTTTTCTGCTTTCTTTAGCGAACTGTTTGGAGAATTATAGAAGAGCTGGAGAATTACCTGTTTATTGAACAATAGATCCACTAGTAACCTGGTTCCCCATCATCCTCCCATCCAACAAACCTGTAAGGTTGGAATCTAATTTGCTCCATTTTACATAAGAACAGAAAGGCATAGTTAGAGGCCTAGTGACTTGACTGAGATCACCTAGTGAGGAAGTAACAGAGCTGGGTTCTAAATTTATGCCCCTGATATTATTTGTTTGGCTCTTCTCCACTCAAGACACACTCTTAGCAGTCAGACAGGACCTGTGTGGGATTGATAAACAGACTAGGCCCCTTTTAAAATGCCTGTATGGAGCTTTACTCTTTTGACAGCTCAAGAAAATCTGTTTGCTGGGTGCAGGAGTGCACACCTATAATCCCAGCTACTCAGGAGGCTGAGGCAGAGGATTGCTTGGGCTCAGGAGTTCAAGGTCAGCGTGGCAACAAAGTGAGACCCCCATCTCAAAAAGAAAAGAAAGAAGAGACAAGAAAATCTCCCTGACCAAACCAGCTCTAGGATGTTTTCAGTTCTCCTTCCCTCGATTCTGATTGGCATTTTTAGGAACTTAAACCTTTTTTCCCCATAAATTTTATCTTCCCCACAGGACTTGGATCAGTGTGGTAATGATTATAGCTAATGCTGGGATAGCATGCTGGAGTTTTCAGAATAAGCAAATTTATGTGTGCAGTCTCCATTCCAGCAGCCCTATGAAATATGCAGGACAGGAGGAAGCATTTACTCTATAGAAGATCAAATTGAACCTTAGTGTACATATCTAGTCTTACACTTTGTCACACAGTAAGTTAGCAAGTTCGAGAGGAAATGAGTTTTGAGCCCAGGTCCTTGACTGTGCTCCATGATCATTGATAGCCAGGCAGAGACATTTCCATATGGGTTATGATAGGCAGCAGGGAGCTCTGGAGGACTGAGGGGTGGGAGGACCCTGCTTAATTGAGACTGAAATGTAGCTAGAAGGTACTAGGTTGAGGTTTGAGGTGGCCTCTGTTATCTTAGGCTTAGTCAGAATGGGGACCGATTTTAGCACTTGGCCATGGCCTGGGGACCCATCAGAGACTGGCTGAAGCCAGTAGTTTCAAATGCTTCAGCTTACCGAGAGGGTACATAAAAAAAATTAAACCCATGGAACCACAGAGGCCTGCAGTAGTCTGAACTGAAAAGTTTTTGAATTGGGCACTCTTCGATGTGAATCTCAGCAGTGTGACCCTAGTCAAGTCACTTTATCTGTATAAGTTTTTCGAGTCATTGTGAGTCCTGAATGAGATTCTGCCTATCCAGGAACAGGGCCTAGCACATTATTAGGAACTTACAGAAGGTTTGTTAGTTGTGGAAATAATGGGGAACGGTTGTGAGTCACTGTAGGGATAGTGATGTGCTGCAAGTGATAGCTGGTGTCAGAGAACCTGGTTCTTGTTCCTTGAGTGCACCAGTGCTGTGCTGCCCCTGAGTTATGGTTTTGCAGAGAGGAAGACTCCTGCATTTGACCTTGCTGGGTTTCAGGTGTGTCTTGGTTTTAGTTGAAGAGGCTGGCATAAATTCTCACGAGATTGAGTTCCCAAGTTCCAGTTCAGCCACTCTCCAGCTTTGTGGCCTTGACTCTGCCACTTTAAGCCTTGCTTTGTTTATCCATTTGATGAGAATGAAAAGAACCCCCTCACCCAGTCTCTCGGAAGGGTCATTATAAACAGTTGCTATGGAAGGATATTCATCCCAAGATTCAGTACAGGTGGGAGAGCCCAGTTGCTCTTCTGGCCTCCTGGACCACCGTCAGTGCTGCCTCCTGTTCGAGAAAGCTAAGGCCTACCTGCCTTGTGCTCAGAGAGTCCCCTGAAGGACAGATGTGAATCCTCCCATTCCCTGTACCTGGGGAACTCCCTTAGTGGGAAGAGACTAGCAGAAACAGTGGGGTGGAGGAGGAGCAGCCTGGGGCCACCCCCCATCAGAATAGCTCCATAAAAAGAGTCAGGCCCCCTCCTTTAACCCTTCCCACCAAAAAAAAAAAAAAAAAAAAAAAGGTCTGGAGCCAGGCTTCTCTGGTTCAAATGCCACCTTTGCTTCTGCCACCCACCCAGCAGCCTCCCATGTTTCAGCTTTTACATCCTCTCTGTGAAACATCTGTCTTGCCTTTGAGGGTGACTGATGGGGGGCATCTGTGCATAGCTCCTTATAAACAGTTGTGGCCTGTGGTGTGAGCCCCAGTGTTCAATGCTACTCTTATCAGGAGCAAAATTTGGAAATATAGGTGCTACTTAAGCTTGGCACCTATAACTGCCAAAGTGATTTATGTCATCCTCACTCAAGTGGAAGAAGACTGCATTTCCAGAAATAAAGTCTGCACCTTCTCAGGTGTGCGGGGACATCCATGGACAACAATGAAATAAATGTTGAAAATGTAGGAACAGTGCATCCTCTCTTTGAAGGTGCATCTGATGGTTGACCTGCCGGGGATGCCACCCTTGTCTTTGGACAGTTTGGGAGAAGGGTCTTGGGACTGGTAGACTGATAGCAGACTTCAGTTATGGGAACATTAGGGAGAGCTCTAAGGTAACAAGGGGCTCTGTCTCCCAGGAGTAAGTACTGGATACCTGAGAGGGAGTAGCAGGGGAGTCAAGGCTGGAAGTCACAGTCTGCATGGAAGGGCTTGGATGCTGGGATGAGAGCTGGGACTTTGTCCTGTTGGCAGCTGGGAGCTTTGGAAGGGGTTGAACAGTGGAGGGCCATGGTCAGCTGATCCTGGGGAAATTGAATACTTCACTCCTGCCCCCTGGCGGTTCAAGGACCACCTCATGTCCTCCCCTCCCCCCAAAAAAAGGTCAGGAATTGGGCTGGGCTGTCCTGGCTGTGGTGACCCTGGTCTTCTCCTGTCTCCAGAGAGATCTTGGTAGAGGAGAGCAATGTGCAGAGAGTGGACTCCCCAGTCACCGTGAGTATACTCTGTCCCTGAAGCCCTGGCTTGATCTTTTGAAACACCATAAGTCCACCCCTCATTTCTGGGGTCCCAGGGAGCCCGGTGTCTATCTCCTCTCCTTTCTTCATGGGTGCCCCACTCTAAGAAATGCATGTTTTGGGAATTTTGATTTGTTTGGGATGCTCTTGGCTAGGGCAGAGGGAGTCCAGTTTGGTGAGTGACTCTGGTCACATTTCTGTGGCTCTGCATCTGTAGTCTTATTCTGGGTACTTGGAGGGAGGGAGGGGCCAAGTCCTCCAGGAACAGTCAATAGCATTGGGAAAAAAAAAACAGTTCTGGCCCCTGCCAGTGGGGCAGTTGGCACTCAGGGTGGGATGGCGGGTGACACTACAGCAGGCTGACTCTGGGCAAATAGTAGATGTCCAGCCTGGAGTTGTGGCAGCCTCAAGAGCCATGAGTCTCTTGAAAGCATGAGGTGTTTTGGGAACAGAGGGGTCATCCCTCTGACCACTGTGTGAGTGCCAACCCACCTTCATACTTTTCAGGTGTGCGGCGACATCCATGGACAATTCTATGACCTCAAGGAGCTATTCAGAGTGAGTGTAGGGGAAACTGGGGCTTGTGAGCTGGGAGTGACTGGAGGCTCCACTTATTGACAGGGAAGTCCTTCCTTTGGTGGCATGAAGGGGAGCAGGAAGCTTCTAGTTGGATGGACCTTTTGTGAAAGAAGGGCCTCAGCTGGATAGGAGCATGGGCCACTGCGGTGGTCCAAAAGACCAAGCAGAACCTTCTTCCTCCCCACAGGTGGGTGGCGATGTCCCTGAGACCAACTACCTCTTTATGGGGGACTTTGTGGACCGTGGCTTCTACAGTGTTGAAACCTTCCTTCTACTCCTGGCACTTAAGGTGGGAGCCCCTGGCTTCTAGAGCCCATGCCTGGGCCATCTCAGGCCAGCCTTTCTGTATCCTGGCCACTGTCATTTTTCCCTTCCATTTTTCCACTTTGGAGCTGTGCTGTTGGCTCTGGACTGATTCTGTTTGGTGGGCTGTTGCCTTGACTCAGGGCCATCTGACCCAGCCTTGGACAGTGAGGCTAATGGGGCAGCCCTGGGGGAGAAAGAGAGGCTGGCTTTGTTGAGAAGGTAGCAGTCACTGAGGATGGCTGGATATAGTGTCCATTGGTGGAGAGAGATGGAGGGGCCAGAGAGCCTTGAGCATCATGGAGGACCCGGGTCTGGCAGGTAGAAGAGTAGCCATTGGGTTTGTAGCTGAAGCGGGGAGGGGTCTGTTTACTTCCTCTGAAAGAGGAGCTAGGGACCTGTGAGGCAGATGACACTGTATGATTTATGCAAGAAATGACATGAGTCTAGGCCAGGACAAAGGTTGTGAACACAGAGTGAGGCTGTCAGACGTGTGGAGAAACAGAGCTTGGATCCCATCTCTGGTTTGGTGGCCACCCCTAGGTTCGCTATCCTGACCGCATCACCCTGATCCGGGGCAACCATGAGAGCCGGCAGATCACGCAGGTCTATGGCTTCTATGATGAGTGCCTACGCAAATATGGTTCGGTGACTGTGTGGCGCTACTGCACTGAGATATTTGACTACCTCAGCCTGTCAGCCATCATCGATGGCAAGGTAGGCTGGCCACGAGACTCCTTGGGGCGGGAGTGATGGGGGAGACTCTGGACCTGTGCCTCCTTCCTCCTGGTCTCGCTCTCCCCTCTAGATCTTCTGTGTGCACGGGGGCCTCTCCCCCTCCATCCAGACTCTGGACCAGATCCGGACAATTGATCGAAAGCAGGAAGTGCCACATGATGGACCCATGTGTGACCTCCTCTGGTCTGACCCTGAAGGTGAGGGGTGGGCAGGTGGGGCAGGGCTAGTCTGGCGGTACCTTCATTAGTTGAGACTGGTTAAAGCAAGGACCTTGACGGGACAGGCTAGACGGGAAGGGTCTAGGGAGGAGCAGGGCAGGGCTGGTCTACACTGCCTTCTGTCCTCCACCTGTGGGCTGGCTGGACCCTCCATGGGGAGCAAGGGGGGTATGCTGGATCCCAGAGAGGGGGTCATGGTCAGAAGGCTGTTTAGGACAAAATCACTGGCTCCCTGCATGGCAAGGGGCTTCAGGACCTGACAGCAGCTTCTTCTTAGGTCAGACCTCGGAATGAAAGCACCCCAAGGACCCCTCGTGTTGTGGGAGTCCCTGCTGCTGTGGAGTAGAGCTGAGAGTTACAGTCAGGACTCTTGAGTACCAGCCGAGGGCCCAGCCTCCCCTTTGTCACTGCCACTCAGACTGCCCTGCCAGGTCTAGGGTGACCGACCTTTCACTCCTCCTGGGCCACGACAGTGCTTATTCGCGCTGATATTGCTGGTGGCTCTCACGAGCACCTCCTCTCATTTGCATGCACACCTGTTTGGACAGTCCATTGAATGGTCACTGTGATTAGGAGGTGGAACCAGACCCCAGCATTCTTTCTCCAGGTCATCCGCTCCAACATTTGCAGTCCTCTCCCTCAGAATCCCCTGGAACATATATATTCCAGGGGAATCTTGCTGCCTGGGACTCTGGTTGATTGGAGGAAGGTGACAGGATATTCACCTTTAAGGGGCAGTGGGCAACCAGAGAAGCCTTGAGGACCTCCTCTCCCCATCTCTACCTTATTTGCCTCAGATACAACAGGCTGGGGTGTGAGCCCCCGTGGAGCCGGCTACCTGTTTGGCAGTGACGTGGTGGCCCAGTTCAACGCAGCCAATGACATTGATATGATCTGCCGTGCCCACCAACTAGTGATGGAAGGTTACAAGTGGCACTTCAATGAGACCGTGCTCACTGTGTGGTCAGCACCCAACTACTGCTACCGGTGAGCTGGTGGGACCAGGAGGTCGGGGTGGTGATGGGGAACCTAGGCTGACCCGTTCCTAACTCTGCTGCCCCCTATTTCCAGCTGTGGCAATGTGGCAGCCATCTTGGAGCTGGATGAGCATCTCCAGAAAGATTTTATCATCTTTGAGGCTGCTCCCCAGGAGACACGGGGCATCCCCTCCAAGAAGCCGGTGGCCGACTACTTCCTGTGACCCTTTGGCCCTGCCCCCTCCAACCTTTCTGGCCCTTGGACCACTGTGACTCTGCCCTCTCCCCAGTCGGAGGCTGGGCAAGGAGGGGCTGTCCCCAGCTCTGCTCTTCCCCCAAGAGGGCATTTCAAGGGTGAGGACTTTCTCTGGAGAGGTTTAGAGCCTTAGCTCCATGCTCCTCCTCTCCTTTCTCCCCACTTGAACCATGAAGTTTCCAGTAATTTTTTGTTTTTCTTTTTTCCTTTTTTTTTTTTTTTTTTGTTTGTTTTTAGATAAAAGTTTTGAGAAAAAAAGAAAAAAAATTCTAATAAAAGAAGAAAAATGGTTGTTGGGTTTATGTCAGTTTTGATTGGGGGTGAGCAGAGATGATGGCCTGGGACCTGGGTGGGCATCAGGACCTTCGCTCCTTGGCCCTAATCCTGCCAGGAAGGCAGCTCTCCGGTCAGTCCACTTGCCCAGAGCCTCCAGTGACCACTCCCAGAGGCCTCCTCCATGCCGGGTAAAGGAGCAGCCTTGTTTAATTCTCAAAACAGCTAGTGTTAGGAAATTCAGATTTCCTCCATTTTCCTAAAGAGGAAAGTGGCCCAGAGCAGGTTGATTCATGAGCACAAGGTCATAGAGCTGGAAACAGGCAGTTCTGGATCTGCCTGGATTACCCCACAAAGCCTTCACTGGCCCAGCGCTGCCCAGGGCCAACACCACAAGCCCAATGTTTCCTGAGCACTGATGTCTTTGAGTTTTATTAACAAAAATACTCTGGTCCTGAGAACAGACTGGTGTGGCTTGCAGTGGTGGCAAGTGGGGCCACAGGAGGTGGAGATGCTGGGCTGTCCCCATTTGGCCAGGCAGAGCCTCCTTCCATTCACACGGAGGTGAGAGCCGGGAAGGGGAAGCTGGCCCCAGCTGGACTCCCAGCAGCCTGGCTTGGGCTTTGAAGCCAGAGGGGGTGGGAGTGAAATCAAGGTGTGAAGTGGGGTGGGGGACAGGCCCAAGGCAGCCATTTGGTGTGGGGGATGGGGACAGTGGAATGAGGGGGCTACAGTGCTGGGGGAAGGGAACTGGAGATTGTGATGGAAGATGAGGCAGAGGGGCCCTGTGACGGCTCAGTACAT
Organism: Spermophilus citellus; assembly: GCF_964194105.1. Taxonomy (NCBI): domain Eukaryota; kingdom Metazoa; phylum Chordata; class Mammalia; order Rodentia; family Sciuridae; genus Spermophilus; species Spermophilus citellus. The sequence goes on along the minus strand of NC_138187.1, from coordinate 21,124,358 downwards.
TGGTTTGGAACCCACATCCAGGTATCCCCCAGGGCCTGGGTATGGCAAGGGGAAGGGGCCCCCTTGAAGGAAGTGTGGAGCAAAGGATGCTCCGGGTGGAGCTGCTGGGTACCCTGAGCCCCCGGGCCCAGGCTGCAGCTCCAAAAATGCAGCTGAGTAGGGGGCTGGGCGCCCAGAGTCTGGAGCCTCAGGGAAGGTAGGGTTCCTGAAGTAGAAAGACAGCTGTCAGAACAGGAGAGAAGGGACACCTGGAAGGAGCATTCCAACCCTGTGTCCTTGTCCCACTCACCTGGTTGGTAGGTGATTGGGAGCCCCATGGAAAGCTGCAGGGTGCAGGAGATAGGCCTCAGCACTGGGGCCACCACATGGAGGAGCTGGGGCAGGAACAGCTTCCTGGGGAGCTGAGGCCTGCTCTGGATCTGACTCACGCATGTCCCCACCCAGGGTGGAGTCACAGGGACCCCCTGGGGTATCTGGGGAGACAGAAGGGGCAGGTTGGGCCAGGGAGGATCAGTGTTGTAGGCCTGGCCCCATCACTATTAGGACAACTCACCTCCACTCCCATAGGCCTCTGTGGCTACTGGCTCTGGGCCTCGAAGTTTCCTCTTCACACGGGCATCCCGCTCCCTGAGGAACAGTGGTGATGATGATGATGATGATGATGATGATGATGATAGTAATGATGATGATGGCACTATTAGTACTTACCAGGTGCCAGGCATTTCACCCTCCCAGGGACCCTATCAGGCAGGTGCCATTATTATACCCATTTTACAGATGAAGAAACTAAAGGCCAGAGAATTAAGGGATTAGAAAGCAGAACTGGGATTTATTCCCCACTTGAACTTTCAGTGCCCTACTGTTTTTAGAATCAGTGGAAACTCTCCCAAGCTGCAAATCTAAGACATGGCCTGACCCCAGCCCATTTCCCTCTGCCCCAATCTCCATCAGCTGCCATCTCCTACCCGCTCTTCGCCTACTGAACTCATCCCTTTTGTCTTAGGTCAAGCAAAACTTCCTCAAGAAAGACCTCCCTGTCCTCCCACAGTGCCACAGACCCTTCCTCATGCTGTTTATCAGTCACACTTTTACATTTGATGGAATGATCCTGTGGGTCATGTCTATCTCTTCTGACAGAGGGTAAGCTCCTTGAGGGTAGGGGTCCACCTGGAGGGGGCTGTACTCAGATGCCCAAGTCCTTGCTATGGAGCCTAACCTAGCTTCCCATCACCTCCCTGACTTGCCTTCTCACCGACTCCACTCCACTCACATGGTAGGTATGTCCTGCCTCGGGACCCTTGCACACACAGCTCCCACTCCCAAGCATGCTTTTTCCCACTTACCACACAGCTTCCTCTACTTCCTTCAGGTCTTTTCTTAAATGTTCTTTCCTTGGGGAGGCCTTCCTAGGCCATTTATCCACCTCCTCACCCCAGCCTTCCTATCCCTTCCCTGATTTATTTCTCTTTAGAACGTAATGCTAACTTATATTTTATTTATTTATTTTGTTTACTTATCCATTATTATCAGCATCATGAGGACACGGGCTTTGATTTGCTTTGTTTACTTACGTGTCCCCCATGCCTAGAACAGTGGCTGGCATACAGCAGGTGCTAAATAAGCATATTCGTTGACTCAATGAGTGAATAAATGTTTTTATTTACCATTGCATTCCTGACATCTGACACAATGCTGGGCACATTAGTGAGCAATTAATAAATATTGTTGAACAGATCGGCGAATGGACAATGCTCACCTCTTGCAGTTTCTGCCATTCTCTCGGAAGCCTTTGGCAAAGGGATTGGCTGCAATCTTGAGTTGTGTGATCTGGGGGCACAAATCCAGGTCAAAGCTCCTGCAGCCTGGGCAGGGTGCTGTTACCCCCTCAAGCAGAGTCACTCACCCGTGGGTTCTGGTAGGCTGTCACAGAGATGAACGTGGTCTCAGGGAAGCGGAAAGAGGCCACACCCCCCCAGTGCTGGCTGCAAAGCTGGGCGGCCCGAACAAGGTGTATGCGGGGCTGATACTTGTGCATGGAGTGCAAGATCAGCTGGAAGGGAAGAAATGGGAGTGATTCCTTGTCTGGGGACCCAGCCTTAGCCTCTACCTAGCACCACCCCTAACCCCTATCCTGGAGTTCCAGCTTGGGCCTCACGTGGCCATGGGGGTCCAATGTGCTATTGGTGAGCTTGACACGATGGAAGGACACAGGCTGCCGCATCCAGTGGGCACCAGTGGCAGGAGAATCAGGGTGAATATAGACACGATCAGGCAGGCGGGGCTCTGCCTTGCCGCTGGGCTCCCAGCGCCGGCCCTGCCAGCGGTAGCGAGCCCCATCCACTGGAACCACATCCAGAAGAAACAGGTAGCGGGCCTCAGGGTCCAGGCCAGTGACTGACACTCGGCAAGCAGGAAACATGCGCCTGCACAAGGCAAGAGAAGGGAGAGGCCGGGAGCTACCTACTGGCCACAGGCCGACCTAGCACCAGTAAGGGAACATCAGGTAGTCAGTTCTGGCAGAGAAACATCAAAGGAGGTGGAATTAGAACCCAAAGGCAGAATCACAGAGTTGGAAGACTGACTCCATTTTACAGATGGAGAAATAGGTAATCTGACCAGATCAAAAGCAGTTTAGAAGCAGAGCCTACTTGCTGAAGGAGTTGTGGCTAACTTTTCTCCCTGCAATATTGCCAGGAGTCTCATGCTCCCCACCTTGGTTTCCTTATCTGATCTCTATCACCAGTCCCTACAGCTGTTAATTTGCTTCAGAAAAAATAAGACCCTACCTTCAGAGAGGAAAGGATTTACCATGCTAGGGCCTGAGCTCCTGTCCAGATAAAGATCTTGTCACAGGCCACACACTGATCACTTGAGCCTCAGAGGTCAGCCCTTACCTAGTCACATATTGATTCCTATTCAAATTAAACATGGAGCTGATCCAGGTTTCCCTGAGACTGGCCACCAGCTTGATAGATCCCAGACATAGTCTAAATCCTGATTCCAGCCACAGACCCACTCCTGATCTAGGCCACACACTAACCTATAAACCAGTCAGACTTCCTGACCTTGGTTCAGACTGATCTGTGACCCTTAATAGATTGGCCTCCAAACCCAACCATAGACTCCAAAATTGACCCTTGACACTTGCCATAGTCCTGATTCCATCCACATTCACTCATGCCCCAGGCCATAGTCAAATTCTGAACTTGGGCTGAACTCCAGCCCTGAAGAAACTCCTAAACCCAGTCTGGTGTCCAGGATCTATCTTTCCCAAGAGACCCCAGAAGAAATTGATCTGGCCAGCCCTCACCTGCCGGCTTTGGTGATGATCATCTCTGTCCCCACAGCGCTGAACTCCTTCCACAGCTCCTGGTTCTCCAGGCTCAGGCTGACCCCAGGGAGGGAGTGAAGGGCTTCTGCAGCTGGTGGGGCTGGCTCAGTACCCAGGGTAGGGGGCAGTAGGGGCAGAGGTGGGGCTGCAGCTAGGGTGCGGGGACCAGCCTCAATCCCAGACAGGAAGCAATCCAGTTTAGGGGTATCCAGATCTGGAGATGTGGGGAAAATGAGAAACCAGCCGAGGGTCACAGCCGCCAAAACCCGTAACCAGCAGCAGGTCCCACCGCTCACCGGGATAGCGGTAGCCCTCTGCCAGGGCAGGAGGGAAGCTGGAGTCCCCACCGGGTTGGGGGGGCCCCAGACGATAGCCGGTCCCCAAGGAGGGGTACAACTCTCGTGGATGGTACATGTTGTAGTCCCTCTGGCTTCAGGTCACGCTGCCTATAGTCCCCGGTGCTGAGAGATGCCCCCTTTATAGCTCACAGCTCAGCCCCTTCCAGACCCGGGATCACAGCCCCTCCCCTCTTTGAGGCCCTGGAGGTGGGCTGGAGTGGAAACCCCTGGGGCCTCGAAGGGGTCCAAGAGGGGGCCGGATACCTGTACCTTCCCCTTCCCCTCCCCCATGGGCGGCTTCATTAGCCCCGACCCCCTGCCCCCTCATTACATAATTAACTCCTCGGCCTGATTGATCCCCAGGGCTCGGACAGGGACGCAGTTTGGCGCTTCCGGACAGCTGGTCCCCGTTCCCACGGGGGGAGCCCCGGCTAGGGACAAGCTACGGGGGGCGGGGCCTGGACCCTGGGACCTAGCCCTTAGTCCTGAGGCAGACCCTGGCGTCCCAGATTTTCTTGCTAGTAATCTCCACGCCCTCACTTGGGAGAACTGGGCTTGGAGGAAAGGAGCATAATTGGAGGGAGAGTGCCCGGTTGGAGGGAAGAGGCCTGAGCTAATAATTACGTGGGACACTGGAGACCTCGACGAGTCCGCAGCAGAGGACTGAACCCATTCCTTCCTGGTTCCCATTCTGAAAAACCTCTACCCTTCACCAAGTCTCAAAAGTTGAGGGACGCACGTAGCTCTACAGTCTCGACTTCTAGCGCAGGGTTGCCCATTAGGTCCAACCTCGGCACACTCGGAACTACACTTCCCAGCAGGCTCTGTGCGAAGGCGCGCGTTAAGGAGATAAGTAGACTGCGCTGGGGCCTCTAGGAGTTGTAGGCTGGACGAGGGGGGCGGTGAAGCGGGCAGCTTGGCATCCTCCCAGGAGACCTGCTTCTAGGCGGCGGCCAAGCACTAGCGCAAGACGACGTAGATCACTGGAGGTCAAGGCCTAGGGCCAGTGTGGGCTCAATGATCCCACAGGTAGTGGAGACCAGCTTGGAAGGCCATGCCTGAACCATGCCCCGTGGGGGTCCGGAACGGAACAGGTTTATAGGGGCAGGAGTCTTTTTTATTCCAGTTTCCCCCTCCCGGATTCCACGTGAGCCTGGGGCTGTCGCCACTTCATTGTTTTATTATATACAAACGCTACAGAACGAGGGGAACAGACGTGCGTCGGGTAAGAGGGGCTCGGTGGAAGAAGTTCACAGGGCAGACGGTGTACTGGGGCCAAGAGAGCAGCACACAGGCCATATCTATGGGGCAGGCGGGACTGGAAGGGGTTAAAAACGAGATCCAAGCCAGCCAGATCGCAGGGAAATGCGGGGGTGTCGTCCCCCCTTCTGATCTCCCCCCAAGGTCACAGTGCATGCAATAAAATATATGTACAGGAGCTGGATTCTTCCTCTGCGGGGCCCTGAAGGTCCAGAGCTCCCTTCAGGTGGAGGGAAGCCAGTGGCGCCCCCTGGCGGCCAGGCCAGGCTGGAGCCACATGCGTCAGGAGCGGGGGTCAGTCCCAGCCGTTGTCTTTGATCATGTGGTTGAGTTCAATGATGTACTTCCCCTCTTTGTACTTCTGGCTGCTCTCAAAGGCTTGCTCCTGAAAAAGGAGGCGGGAAGCAAGAGCTTTACCATAGACACAGGGCTGGGGAATGGATCTGATTGGCCCCATTTTACATATGAGGAAACTGTCCCAAAGAAGCCAAGCTACCTGCCCACAGACACAGACCTGTTCCTCACTAATAAGGAGTAGACAGAACTCTGAATCATGGGTACTTTTTAAGCACTGACAGTCTCAACAGAGAAGACATGGAAATATTTATAAGATTTCATAGTCCTCAAGCAAACTGGTGTCTTGAGGGCCATTTCAGCCTACACATGGTTTTATTTGGATAACAGAATTTCATGAAAATAACTTTAGAATGTGAGAGGCTTGATCCCTGTGCCTCAAAACAAACAAACAAACAAAATCCCAAAAACTTTAATATACTATAGGCGCACACGCTTACTCCCATTTATCCTAGCCTGCTCTTCCTCTCTGTTATTCCTTTTGCAAATCCACATTATCTGCTTGGCCTCAAAAACTTGAGTTTTTAATCTTTAGCCTAGGCTACCTATTTATTTTTCAGAGGTCCAGAGAAGCCAAGCCACTTGTCTAGAGACACACAGCAAATGTGTGGCAGGGACAAGAGCTGAACTCAGGTCAGACTGTCTGTTTTATCTGGGGTACCCACTTCACAGAGGAACTCCAAACAATGCCTGCCCAATTCAGTACCTTACAGATTCCCAAGAGCATCTTCCTTTGCTATGTCTAATCTGATCCCTGTTACAATCTTGGGTGCCAGGTGGTGGCTTTATCCTCCAATGTCAGATAAGGAAATGAGACTCAGGGCAGTGAAATCAGATCCTGGACAGCAGCAGTGGCAATGTGGCAATGGAAGAGAAGGCCTGTGGACCCAAGTTCCATGTTGCTCTGGGGTCTTGAGCAACTTCTTTGATCTTCTGAATGATAATATAAGCCAGTGGGCAAGGATTTGGAGTTAAGAAGAAAGAACAAAAAAGAACCGAATAGGATTCTGATTCCTATTCTGATCAGTTTTATGTCTTGGGCAAATTACCTAACATCTCTGGGAAATATATGCCAGGCACATAAAAGTGCACAGTATATAAGCATTCAGTAAATGGTAACTCGGCTTATTTCCTCATCTCTAAAACAGAGATGCTGATGCCTTTGAAGGAAGGGGTGGGTTATGAGAAAAATTCTACAAGTGCCTGTAGGATGCAAAAGAAGAAAACATGGTCAGGGGCTGAAAAGACAGTTTGGCTTCTCTCTGAGGGCCTATGCACTCTGAAAAGTTGCCAGTTGACCACTTGTGAGAAACAGGTGATGTGAGGTCAGGTCGAAGGTTACCATGGGGTCAAAAATAACTGACTCACATATTTCCATCCCAAAGTGGTCTTGCAGTTCTCGCAGTGGATGTCAGCGACAGCATGGAGGCCTGTCAGCAGCACCCGCTCCTCGGCTGGCCCGCAGCCCACATTCACCCTGCAGGGACATGGGGCAGTTTCAGGAAGTGTCCCACCATCGCAGAGCCCTCCTCCAGCTTGTATCCACTGCATCTGGCCTTATATTCTAAGAGAGGGGTGATCACGGTATCCTGCCTGACCCAGGGGACTCTGGGAGTCTCAGCATGATACCAGGGGTCATAGGTCACAACAGAGGTCAGGAAAAAGAAAGGAGGGGGCCAGATACTCACACAGAATTGAAGAGGTAGGCACGCCCCTGACTGCCCTGGAAGGACTAAAGGGTGGGAAGGGGAGAGGAGGGGGTCAGGGTTACTGGTGGGGAGCTGCCAGACAGCCCATCTAGTCTCCCATTCCAGCCTCAACTGTATCCTGGTTACCTTGGAGATGAGGTCGTCGTGGTTGGCCAGGTGAGCGCGGCAGTGGGCACAGCTATACCTCCGGTGACAATCATCCAAGTAGGCCTGAAACGTCTTGGGCTTTGAAATCCGCACCATGGCGGGGGCCAGGGGCAGTGGCCCCACGCGGGGAGCGGCCCACGGGGAGCAGAGGGAGCCCAGTGCCTGCCAGGGAGGGAGTAGGTGGTCTGTCAGGACCCAGGCCACACACATGCAGGCATGCCCAGAGCCATGGGGATTCTCTGTCACACTTGGCTGCTCTCTCCTTTCCCCAGAGCCAGCAGCCTCGCCAGGGACCAGAGTCGTTTCAGTTTTGACTCAGTGAGGAGGCCTCAGGTTGCATCAGCAGGGAAACTGAGGCTAGGAGGAGCTCAAGGTGAGTCACCCACCTGCTTCCAGCTTCACCCCTGTTGACCTGGCAGTTGAAGCTGGAGGAAGGGGCTTTAGAGTGGATGGACTGTCAGTCCCAGATCAGGGGGGAGCACAGGGAGTTAGGAACTGGCAGATCCTTAAGACTTCATTTGGACTGCGGGTGGGGCTACTCTGGGGTCCAGGGAGTTCACCTGGAGAGAAGGTCCCTCACCTGGAGGAGGCAGGAGGCCCTGCTGAAGGTGGAGGGTTACCTAATAGCGGAGGGGCTCTCACCTGGGGGCGCTGAGACCTCATCTCCACCGAGGGAATCTTACCTGTATCGCGGAGCCTTACCTGAGACCCCGGGGCTCACCTGGGACGCGGGGGGTGGGGGCGGGCGCCGGGGGAAAGGGGCAGTCCTCGTTGGCGGGGCGGGGGCGCGGGGTGACGCGCAGCCCTGACGGTGCGGGCCTCACCTCGCCTGGGCGCGCGGGGCCCCGGTCCGCGGGGTGGCCTGGCCTGGGAGTGGGGGGCGCTCCTGGTGGGCGCCGTCCCCCCCGGCCCGGGTTCGCAGCCGCCTCGACTTGTTTACACCGAGACCAGCTGCTGCCGCGGCTGCGGCGGGAGGGGGAGGGGGCCGGCCTCCAGTCCCGACGGCCTCCGTGGCCAATCGGCGTGCCGCATGCAAATGAGGGGGCGCGTCACACGGCGGCCCGCGCAGGCCTGCGCTGCCCTTCCCCCTGCTCCCGGCTGCTGCCGGCCCGGAAATGCGGCTGCGGCCCTCGGCGGCCATGGCCTGGTCACCTCCTTGGCATCCCGCGGTGTTTGAAGAGGCAAGGATCTGAGGGTCCTGACCCTGTGCAGGGTTAGGAGAAGGGTAGTATCAGCACGTCCGGTCCCGGGAAATAATAGTCATATCTGCGTTTCTCCATGGCCGGCGCCTCACCCGTAATCTCTGCAGCAGTCCTTTAAGGTAGCCTCTCCTATTGTCTCCCTTTTACCAGAGACTGTGGCCCAGAGAGGTCTAGCATCTCTCTCGAGCTGATCAGCTGGTAAGAGGCAAAACAACTCACTTTGGCCGACTCCATGGCCTTTGCCATACCACCAGGAACAGACTTCTAAGAGATGAACTATCCCTTAGAAGGGAAGAGCTAAAGTTATTCTTTGCTGTTGGGCTCCTGGGAGCACAGGCCCTGGAAGAAGCCATGTCCTACTGATGAACTTCACCTCCTCCATCCAGGCAGCCTCCTGGGGTGCCCCCTACCCCTCAGGCTGGGTTAGGGCGCCTCTAGTGAAAATGTCTGTTTAAGTCATGTGTCTGCCTTGCTTTGACTTGTTCACACTCAGTATTTCTGCAGTGGGAGTCTCCCTTCATTGAATGAATAAGGTTTCAGGACTGGAGGAGACCTGGGCATGGGAACTTGGTAAGATGGCGGTACAGACAGACCTATGAACTCACCCATGTTCACCCTCTGCAGCCTGTTGAGGCCCACAGGGGCAAAACTTGGGGGAAGTCAAGTGCCTTGCTGTGTGCTTGGGGCTCTTAAAGGAAAATGGAACCATTAGCCATGGCCAGGGGCCAGGGCACCCGAGTTGACCCTGTAAGGGACATTCTTGAGAGTGGAGGCCAAGCTGGCACTGGGTGTGGCATTACTCTGGATCTGGAATGTAGTGGAACCAGTGGCTGGGCTGGTTAGGGCCCCAGGCTGCGGCCCCAGGCTCTGTCCCTCTCTGCAGTCTTGACAGTGTTCCAGAAGCCATCCTCCACCCCTCACTCCATGTACCACTATGTGAGTGAAAAGAAAATATTTATTTTTCAGGAAGAGAAACAGAGGAGAGGAACTCAGACTTAGGAGGCTGGGGCCACGGGTCCATGGTTGTCCAGGTAGCGCCTCAGGGCTGTGGGATAATCTGTTATGACACCAGTAGCCCCCAGACTGAAGGCCACTTCAAAATCCGACTCTTCATTAAGGCACCAAAACACTACCTGGATGTGGAGGGAGGGGTTTATTAGTTTCCAAATAACTTTACACAGAACTTCCTCTTATGCCTCACACTTCCCCTTACACCCTACTGATATCTTGGAGTCTATGGGAGGAGCTTTCCTTCTCCTCTGCAGACGGCCTAGCAGTGGTGCTGAAGCTGATTAACTTTCAAGAATTTTGCAAACTTCTTAAGTATAGCCATTATTAAAAGCTAAACTGTATAAGTTCACAATTAAAAAAATATTTAAAACAAAGGCAATCAATTCTCAATACTTACTACTTATTATTTTACTATTTCCTATGTTCTTTTATTTCTTTGGGGGGGTCCTAGGGTTAGAAACCAGGGGTGCTTTATCACTGACTATATCCTCAGTGCTTTATTTTTTATTTTTAAAAATTTTTATTTATTTATTTATTTTTGTGGTGCTAGGGATTGAACCCAGGGCCTTGTGCATGTGAGGCAAGCACTCTACCAACTAAGCTATATCCCCAGCCTTATTTTTTATTTTTGAGAAAAGATCTTGCTAAGTAGCTAAGGCTGGCCTTGAATTTGTGATCTTCCTGCCTAATCCTTCCAAGTCACTGGGATTACAGCTGTGGACCACACAGCCAGCTCTGTTTCCTGTGTTCTTGAGGTCATCTGTATCTGCTGAATCTATAAGATGGGACTACTGTACAATGGTGTGCTATTGCACATCTCTTCTTAATTTTACATTTAATGACTTTGCATTGGTAGCCTGACATTGGCCATTGTGAGATTACTTAAATCAGAGAAAGTAATATTCAAATCAGGTTTTTAATCTTTCCTCTTAGGGAGCCAGTTGTTGAACACTTGGCAGCTCACCAGGGCCTCCAGCCTGCCCCCTCCCTTGATGTTGAACCTTCCCTGCCTTTCTGTGGGTCTAAAGGCAGGTGCAGACAGCATTTTTATTCCAAGGAAGTCACTGAATATCTTGATTTCTTCTTCCTTTTCCTCCTCCCCCTCCTCCCCTCCTCCCCCTCCTCCTTGCTCCCCCTCCTTTTCTTTTCTAGTCCTCCTCCTTCCTTTTCCTCCTCCTCTTCCTCCCCTCCTCCCCCTCCTCCTTGCTCCCCCTCCTCCCCTCCTCCTTGCTCCCCCTCCTTTTCTTTTCTAGTCCTCCTCCTTCCTTTTCTCCCTCCTCTTCCCTTTCCTCCCTCCTCCTCCTCTTCTTCCTCCTCCTTCTCTTTAGGTACTGGGGATTGAACCCAGAGGCATTCTGCCACTGACCTACATCACTGGCTCTTTAAATTTTTTATTTTGAGCAGGGTCTCCTAAATTGTCCAGGTTGACCAACTGTCAATCCTTCTGCCTCAAACTCCCAAGTAGCTCAGATTACAGGTGCGTGCCACCATGCCCAGCTGTTGATTTTTTTTTTTTTTTGTACTAGGGATTGAACTCAGGGGGACTTGATCACTGAGCCACATCCCCGGTCCTATTTTTTGTATTTTATTTAGAGACAGGGTCTCACTGAGTTGCTTAGCACCTTGCTGTTGCTGAGGCTGGCTTTGAACTCGTGATCTTCCTGCCTCAGCCTCTTTAGCTGCTGGGATTACAGGCGTGCACCACTGCGCCTGGCTGTTGATTTCTTAATTTGACAAACGAGGGTGATGGTCCAAACTCATAAAGTGGTAGTGAAGATCAGAGACATAAGAGGGCTGATCAGAAAGAGCCTTGTTATCCCAGGGCCTCACTCACCCCACATCCAGTCACTAGCCAAGTCCTCTTCCACCTGTCTCCATTACTGCCACCTAAACCTGAGACCTGTCCAGAGTAGCATCAGATTCCTATGATACTTTGCTTCCACTCCACCCACCACAACATCTTCTTCATATAGAGGCAAAACTCAGAAAACCAAAACTGGATCAGCCCTCTCTACTTAGAAGACCCCCAAAGCTTCCCTTCCCTGTGACTGGAGTCCACACTCCTTTCTGAGCTTAGCAGGCCTGCTTGAGCCTGGGCCACTCTTGGTCACCTCCTGCAGGCTGTGGCCTGGGAGCTTTCCCAGTGTCTCTGCCAGCCTGGTCTTCTGCCTCTCCACCCTTCACACCTGCAGGCCTTCCTGCTCCCTGAGACCCAGCTTCCTCCCATACTTCCTAGGCTGCTCACACCTCTCTTCTTCAAGATCTCACAGCCCACAGCCCTCTGCTTCCGTTTTTCAACAGGTGATGTAAAGCAGGTCTGGCCTGCTTGTTTCCTTCCCCTGCGCTTGATGGGAAGCTCTCATCCCCAGTCTGGAACATGCTCAACAAGGTTTGCTAATTAAGTGACCTGGTTAAAGCTGATCCTCAGGGATCAGGACAGTATGGTCATCTTCCCATGCATCATCTTCACAGTGCGTCTCCTAGTACCAGTTACATACCCAGGAGGGTTATGTATACCATTCTCCCCATTTTGTGGATAAAGAAACAGACTCTGAAGATAATATGGCTTGCCCAAGTGATGCCACCATCAGCAGCAGAGATTGGGACCCTGATGCCAGGCCTGTGCCAAAGTGGTGCTCATATTCTCACCTGCACCCCTCGCTCTCGCAAGTGTTGGATCAGACTCTTTCTCATGATGATCCTGGGGATGGGGGCATGGCAAAGGTGATGATGAGACAGGACAAAGGAGAGGGTGGTAGCAGGTTGCTACTGGGACATTCCACCCAGTCTCCTTGCCCATCTCACCATTTTAAAACCACAGCTGCCAACTGGTTCAGCCCAGAGCACGAAAATGGGAAGTAGGTCCTGTGAAGAGAAGGTGGATGGGGTCAGCCCATTGGATCTCCCTCTGTCATGGGGGTACAGCCCTGTCCCTGCAGAAGAACTTTTGCAGTTGCCCAAAGGAATAATCACCCCTTGTTCAGCAAGATGCTACTCCCAGATCCCCAAATCCATGCTTCAAGGGTAAGCCCCCCATCTCACTTTTTTTTTTTTTTTTTTTGATATGGGGATTGAACCCAGGGGCACCTAACCACTGAGCCATATCCCCAATCCTTTATTTAAAAAAAAAAAATTCTTTTATTTTTTAAGAGACAGAGTCATGCTAAGTTGCTTAGGGCCTCACTAAGTCACTGAGGCTTTGAACTAATGGTCTCCTTGCCTCAGCCTCCCAAGCCTCTGGAATTACAGGCATGTACCACTGTGCCTAGCTTTATTTTTTATTTTGAGACAGGGTCTTGCTAAGTTGCTTAGGGCTTCACTAATTTGCTAAGGTTGGTCTTAAACTTGGCAATCTTCTTGCCTTAGCCTCCTGAGTTGCTGGGATCACAGACATGTGCCATGACGCCTAGTTATACTGTCTTATAGACAAGGAAATTGAGCCTTAGCAAACTAAAGGGATTTGCTGGAGGTCACGAAGCAAATCAGTGATGGGGCTGACACCAGGGCTGGGGTACAGCTGGATTCCAAAGCTGGACAACCCACTTGGAGGTCCTCCTGGTGGTATCTGGTGCTTCTTGAGGCCAAATAGTGCTTAATGAGTTGGCTACTTGTCACTAATTATCCCACTCCAGAGGTGACTTTAGAGTTAGAGGGTTTTACAGCATTCCAAGGCAAGCTATGGAGTAAGACCTAGGACGCACCTGGGATCTGTACTTACAGCTGTGTGACCCTGGACAAACTCTCTGAGCCTCTGATTCTCTATGGATACTATGGGGGCCATGACTCCTATACCTCTTAGAGGCATTGCAAAGTAAGCATCAAATACACCAAAAGATGTGGAAACATTTTGCAAATCCTGTATAAAAAGTTACATATACAAAGCTTTGTAGCAAGGGATTGTGGGGTTGGCTGAGTGTACTGGAGGGTAGCAGAGAGCACTGGGGAACCACCATAGTGGTTAGAAAGCAAAGGAAAAACCAGGTGTGGTGGTGCAGGCCTGTATTCCCACTTGCTGGGGAGGCTGAGGCAGGAGGACTGTGAGTTCAAAGCCAGCCTCAGCAATTTACTGAGCCTTAAGCAACTCAGCAAGACCCCGTCTCAAAACACAAAAAGGGTTGGGGATGTGGTTAAACACCCCTGGGTTCAATCCCTGGTACCAAAAAAAAAAAAAAAAAAAAAAAAAAAAGCAAAGGGAGGGGCCAGGCCTGGGAGCCAGGGAAGTACCCAATTCCGGATACTATACCCAATTGCTCCTTTGTTAATCCTGACTCCAGCCTGAGGAAGCTCCTTACTTTTTCCTTCTGAGAATCTGAATACCAAGATGTTGAATAAGCCAGACTATAAGTTCACTGAAGGCCTGACCTACCCATGATTCTTATTTACTAGCTTAACTGCTACAGGACCAGAAAAGGCTGTCCAGAAATATTTTGGATGAATTTGGATGAATGAATGGTATCCAAGGAACCATCAAAGGAGCTTGGGGCTCTTCCTCCATAGCAGACTCTGAGCTGGGTTCAGGGTTGCAAATGTGGCTTGAATGGGGCCTGTTTTTCTGGGGCCCAGGTCCACCACTGGTACCTGTTGATGATGGTTGGCAGGAAGCAGAAGAGGAACTTCTCAGGGAACCGGATGAAGGGCAGCAGCCCCAGGTAATAGAGTAGCAGCACCCAGAATCCTCGGCTTATCGTGAAGGACAGTGGCATCTCAGGGTTCTGGGGAGGCCAGGACAGAAGTGAGAAGGGGATCTATCTGCTTCTGGGAGAGCAGAGGGGAGGCATGGGCTGCAGGGGAACTATGCTGGACATTCAGGAGGCCCTAATCACCTCTTGACCAATGCTGGAGGCCTGAAGGTGCCCTCTTCATTGCCACTACTAGTCCAGGGCTCACAATCCCACTGCCCCACCTCTCCAAATCCTGTTAAGGAGTCCCCTTTTCAAGTTTTTAAGGAGTTTCCCAGACCCCTCCAGCTTAGAGCCTCCTGGGTAGGTTGGATTCCAGCTTCTGGGAGGAGGAGCCATGGAAGCCATGGAGGAGGAGCAGGGAAGAAGAGGGACCCACGGCAGCCTTGCACTTCTTCATGATCGAGCTCTTCTCCGAGGCCCAGATGGTGATCTCATTGCGGTCAAAGCGCCTCACCAGGTCTGCTATCTAGGAGGAGGAGAGGGAGGATGACAGAGCCAGGTCTCTCTCTCGGGCTTGGGCTATGCTCCTACCCTGAATGACTGCATTTTTACCTTGTATATGAGCTCCTCATCCTTCTCCTTGATCTCCACACTCATGGGCACCTGTGGAAACCTCTGGAACATGTCCTCCAGACTCACCATGTGCCGGTCTGACCCATGGGCAAAGTGGCCTAGAAATGAGGACATGGGAAGCAGGATCAGAAAAGCATTGGTGGGATGGGGGCAGGAGTCCAAGGAGGACCCAAGAAGGTGGCCCCAGCTCGCCTAGCACCTGCTCTCACCTGGCGAGAAGTAAACCTCCAGCTCCTCCTTGTAGAGGGGCAGCTCCTGGGAGAACAGGCAACATGTGGTCAGGGGCGCACACTGGAGAAATGGCAACTCTGGGCGTGGGGGCGTGGCCTACCTCAAAGTCCAGGCTGCTCACATCCTTATTTAGGCCTGACTGGCGGGACAGGTTCTTGTCGTGTGACACTACCACCACACCATCCCTTGTCAGATGGCAATCGAGTTCCAGGAGATCTGCTCGCTGGGTCATGGCGCTATGGGAGCAAAGATCAGTGGGGTGCAGGGACAGGGACAGGCCACACTAGGTGTGGGCACATGTGGACAGAATTCATGGCAGGAATCTCAGGGCTCTGGGGAGGCCAGGACAGAAGTGAGAAGGGGGATCTATCTGCTCCTGTGCACACCTGCACACCTCTAGGGGGCTCCAGACATCCAGATTAGGACACGAATGGCACTCTTGGGTGTCCCATAGTACACAACTGTGACAACCTTACGTGGCCACGTGGCTGGGAGGTGGACTTACTTCCTCATGGCCTCCATAGTGTTCTCCAGCAGCTCTCCGGAGCCTGTGGAGGGTGGCTGGGATGGGTCCCTGGTCCTGGCCCGACCTTATCAGCCACCTTCCCAGTTGCTGGCCTCCTTTCGGCCTCAGTCTCATCTACCGCCAGCCCAGGTTTGCTGGCCTCTCCTTCCCCATTCCCTGCTCGGCCCTGCCCCAGCTCTCTTCCTACCAGAGTCTTGGCCCTGCCTCCAGCATCCTGCCCCTCTGTGCTGCCCACTGTGGTGGCACCTGTCTTGCTAGCTTCCCTCCACCCCCAGTAGCTGCCAGCTCTTCTCCCAGCTCACCTCCTCGGTGGGCCACCAGGCGGGGACAGAAGACTGGGGCATGGGGTGTGTGCAGCAGGCGGGGCCGGCGCAGGAAGAAGATGGATAGTGTGATGTAGCCGCCCAGGGCAGGCAGGGCATAGTACAGCAGAGGGCTCATGGCCACACTCCTGTCTGCCTTCCCGATGCTCTGTCCCAATGGACTGCAGCTGTCCCAATGGACTGCAGCCTTGCTGCCTGCCTGGCTGGTGTAGGCCGGCTCTGCTACTGGCCGACACCACGCCCCTGGGACTTGCTGAGCCTGCTGCTGTGTAGCTGGCAGGCAGCCAGGCTGCAGGGCTCCCTGGGGCTGGGGTAGAGGTAAGAGTCCAGGCAGCCCAGGCCTTATAGCCCCAGGCATCCCTCTGTCCTTAGCCGGGAGGGGAATAACATGTCCCCACACCTCAGGGTCTGTTATGAGTGTCCCCCCTTTCATGGGTACTTGTGGCCAGGGTACACAACACACTGGCCCTTGCCATTTCCAGAGAATATGGGGGTGTGTAGGGTGCCCCTGAGTCACCCCCGAATCACCCCCAGCCAGTTAGACAGGAAGCCATTAGAGAGGGAGAGGACAGTGACTAAGGGGAAAATTGACCCCACTCTTTCTAGGAGTCTGGAGCTCCTTATACCCACCCCATCCTCAACCCTGGCCACTGGTACCAAAGGTCACCAGGGCCATGTAAAGGCACAGCTGGGAAGCAGCTGGGTTGCAGCTCTCAGTCTTCAGGCAGTGTTGGTTAGGAGAGGGCGGCGGCGCACACAGACAGACCAGGGTGATCCATAAACACATCTCTATATTTATATATTAGATACAGGCACGGGGAGGTGGGCAGGGGCACGGGACTCTCCACGTGCCCCCGCCTCCAGTTCCACTCACCCACACACAGAAGCAGCAAGGGCGTTAAATGTGGCAGCTTTCAGAGGGGAGGGGGTTTAGGCCTGGGCTTGGCTCCTCAGGGATACTAGCCCTTGAGACTTAGGAATGTTCCTTCAGGGAAAATGGGTGGAGTTTTAATGAGGTGACTGGGACAGGGCTTGCCCTACTTAGTGCCCCTGCCCCTCGGTAGATCCTGGAGCAGCCAGGGCCTTTCTATTCCAGAACTTCCAGAGACTGGGCAAGATGGAGGCAGAGCAGCAGAGAGATTTGCTCTAGGGCCACTGAGCCCCTTAGGCCCACGGCTGGGTGGGATAGGGTGGGGTGGGGTGGGGTGGGGAAAGGGAACAGGGGTAGAGGTGAGAGGGAACCTCGGCCTGCCTGAAGCAGGAGACCCCAGCAGAGTGAGAGAAGGTAGCCAGGCCCACCCTTGGCCTGGGTTGCAGGGGTCTGGGCTGAGCACAGTGTCCGTTTTCTAACAGTCCAGCGGGGAAGGGGCAGGCAGGAGGCAGGGCCTGGAGGAGGAAGCAGGCAGGAAAGAGCTGTTAGTGCTGGGAGAGAACCCAGTGCACCCTGACCCAGGCACCTCCCATTTCACCCTCACACCTGGTGCAATGTGTCTGCTTCCCTGTCTGCAGGTGGGAATACCACCAGCACCCATCACAGGGTGCTAGGGCTAAGTGCGTAAGTGGGTGCTCATTAACCTCTCAGTACAGTGGTTAGGGTTCTGCAGGGCTGGCTCTCATAATCAGATGGCCTCTGAGAACTGAGGCATAGAGAGGTAAGGTGTCTTGCACGACATCTCACAGTTTTTGTTAAGTGCAAGAGATGAGGCCTGGGCCCCGGTGTGTCTGCCTTCCTTCCATCAGCCATAGCTGGCCAAGGAAGAGGCTGGAGGAGGGAAGGAGTGCAGTGTGGGTGGGGGTAGTCCCAGCAGGTTCCCCTCAGGTGTGTGAACTGCTGACCTGAGAAACAGGTGTGAGGAAGCCTGGCATCTGGGCTAGCCAGGTGCTGTGGGGCTCCTCCCAAAGCAATCATGGCATCACTTGCTTCTTTGCCCACACAGGGAGAGTCAATGGCTGGCTTGGCTCCTCCAAGTGACTTATGGGGGTCTGAAGTGGTTTCTGGGTTGGGTGTTAACAAGTGGGAAACATATAGGGTTGGAGAACAGGGCTGGGTCATGAAGGACTGGTGGGCCATGAGTCAGGGCCCAGGCGGGCCTCATAGGCCTTCTGTCACCACCATACATATGGATCATAGTGTAAAGCACATTTGTGACTTTTCTGAGGCATGCTGGGCACCCTTGTGTTAAGGTGAGGCTGTGTATGAGCAGTGAGGCCACTCACCAGGCCCCAGGGGGTAAGGACATCTGTCCAAGTTATGGGGCCTCTGGGGCCCCTGGCTGGAAGCGGGCTGTCTCCTGGAAGATGAGCTCTTTCAGCCTCTCCTTGGGTAGATCATCCAGCTCCATGTCAAAAGTGAAGGGCTCCTCGGCTACTGGCTGGGGTAGCAAAGACAGTAAAGCTTAGCACGGGCACTAGGGGATAGCTATTCCCTCGCCTGCCTGCCTGCCCTGCTGCTGGTGGCTGGCGCACCTCATCCGTGGGATCATAGTACTGTTCCAGGTAGGGGTGAGCCAGTGCTTCTTCCACTGTGATACGTTTGTTGGGGTTGAAGGTTAACATCCGGTCCAGCAGGTCAAGAGCTAAGGAAGCACAGGAGGCAGGGGTCAAAAGAAAGGCTGGAGGAGCTCCCAGAAGCATCACTTTGCCCAGTTCCCAGAAGCCTGTCAACTCAGACAGCTGTAGGGATCACCCACTCTTCTCCACATCCAGGCTTTAGCCCACTCCAGCACCTGAGTCTCTCTCACCTTTTGAGTCTGACTTGGGAAAAAGCTTGGCCCAGGCCACCTTGGTCTTGGAGGGCAGAGACTGTAGGTAGTTTCGGGCTTTCATGTTGATAATACAATTCAGGTCCTCTTGAGAAGGGGAGCCCAGGATACCTGTGGGTAAGATGGGGGTCTTGGTGAGAAACCTCCTTCTCCTGGGAATGAACAGGCCAAGGAAGCAGGACAAGAGCCCCAGCCCACCCCCCTGCCCCAACTCCTCAGAGTCACCTCCCAGCCAACAGTATGGTGGAGAAGCGCAAGGGGTTGGGACTCATGCAGCCCTAGATTGAAATCCTGGCTCCCACACTTTCTTGGGTGTTGGGTTTAGCCTTGCTTTTCCCATCTGTCAAATGGGGATACCTTGCTGAAACAATGTCAGATGCTGGAGGGACTCCACACATTGTGACACCTCTGACCCCGACCCCTCCAGAAATCTCACTTCTGATAAGCTAATCCCCCATCAGCTAGCCAGGACTCCCTCACCCAGAATGTGGTTGAGCTGGTCCAGGTAGTGCTTGCCGGGGAAGATGGGCCGATTGGAGAGCATCTCAGCCAGAATGCAGCCCACAGACCAGATGTCGATGGACTTGGTGTAGCCCTGGGGAGGGAAAGTAGTGGGCTCCTGGGCTGCCCTCAGCAAGGTGCTGTTGTCTGGGCCAAATACCAGGCAGAGGGCAGAGTGCAGAGACCTGGAGGAACCACTCTGCTCTTTCTGGAGGCCAAGGCCCAGAGGGTAGGTGTCCTGTGTCACAGGGGCCAGGGGCCAGTGCCTGGGTCAGAGATGGCTCCAGGGCTTCCCTTCACAGGTCAGGAGCTCTCCTACCTTGGAGTTAAGCATGATCTCTGGAGCCCGGTACCAGCGTGTAGCCACATACTCCGTCAGAAAGCCAGTGTGGTCATGTTCAGGATCAGCAATCCTGGCCAGGCCAAAATCGCAGATCTGGAATCAAACCCAGGCTATTAAGCTTGGGTATGAAACTGCCACGGCCCAAGCAGTCACCCCGCTACGCCTCATCTATGCTGTCCCCTTGCCTGCCATGCTCCAAAGCTTCTGGTCACCTGGCAGCCCCAGGGGAGGAGGGAAGGCACTCAGCCCTCTGACCTTAAGGTCGCAGGTGGTGTTGATAAGCAGGTTGGAGGGCTTTAGATCCCGGTGGAGCACATTGGCTGAGTGGATATACTTGAGGCCCCGCAGGATCTGGTAGAGGAAGTAGCAGATATGGTCATTGCTCAGCTGCTGGCTTTTGAGCAACTTGTACAGGTCTGTCTCCATCAGGTCCTGCACAATATAGCTGAGGATGGCTCCAGAGACCCCCAGGTGGGGGGTGGCAGGAGGCACTTGTTAAGGAAAGCAGGCTCTGGTGAGTAGGCCACACATCCCATCCTGCAGGGGACCCTTGGCCCCTTGGACTCACCAGCTGGGCAAGGCTCAGAGCCTCTACTGCATCTCAGCTGGTGACCCTGAGCAAGGCATTTCTGTTCTGTGGCCTCAGTTTCCCTAATGGGGAAGTGAGGATACTAATAAACTGCAGGAGGCAGAAGAACTTGAACTGTAAAGAGCAGCAGCTCAGGAATTAACCCACTGATGTCCAAAATCCCCATTCTGCTCCTTGCTGGCTTTATGATCTTTGCCTGTCTGTGCCTTGGTTTCCTTACCTGGCGAGTAGAGGAAGTAACTGTTCTTTAGAGGGTAGATGTGAAGATTAGAGGAGATGACCTCTCTAGAGCAGTCAGTCCATAGCTTGGCACACTGGAAGTACTCAGCAAACATCAACTCTTATTGTTAATATAAAAGCCTGAGCCACATGGCTGTTGAGGGGGTTAAATGAGATAATGTATGAACACCATCTGGCATGCAATAAATGTTTGCTTAAAAATAAATGCCTGCCTTATGGGAATGGTTTGTGCCAGAAAAATGAGAAGACACTCCCAACAGTGTGCTCCTACTCAAATAAGAGTGCCTGGCCATACATCAGAAGATGGAGGAGTAAATGTCCTTTTATACTTGAAGATAAAACAAAGATTAAACATAAATAAAGAAATAAATGCCACTTGGCTTGCCTCTGGAAGAATAAGTCAGAACTTTCTTTGAGAGAGAACATCTAGACCAATCCTGCTGTTTTATAGATGGGGAGGTCCAGAGAGATGCAGTGACTTGCTCAAGGTCACAAAGCAAGCTGGGATGTGGAGATTTTCTGTCTACACGGTAGAGGGCTGCAGAGGCTGTGAAACAAATCCTTACTTTCGGGTGGAGGCCTGGGACTGGCAGGGGTGGGTGGGGAAGAGGTGATGGGTGTTACAAGTTGCTAACAACCAAGCCAGGCAGGAAGTAGACTAGCTGGGCAATATTGAGGGAGGGTAACAAAGGCTGGGCTGTAGCTCCCAGGGCAAGGTGCAAGTCCACAGGTGACTAGGGTGGGGCTCTGAGCGGGAAGTCTCAGGGAAAGAAGGACCAGTTCCTATCTGGGGGAGGGGAGAAGGCAGCAACAGAAACACCTGATTCTAGGCTTTTGGGGCCTCAGTTTCCTCATCTTTGAAATGGAACTGATAAGGTCTGTCTCCTAAGGCAGCTGGGAGATAGAATAAAAGTTGTCAAAACACTTGCCACACACAGTACCTGTCACAGAGTAGGCCAGCAGAAAATGCAGTTTTCTTTCCTACTGCCTTCCTTCCAGTCTGGGGACCCAGACTGGAAAGAATCATCAGTCTGTTAAGCAAGAACTGACTGTGGGCAGAGGCTGGGTCATATCACAGAATTATAGATGTCAGAAGACAAAGCTCCCATAGAGACCATCTTGCCCACCCACCCTCCACCCCACTGGGGCAGTGGGCAGAGAAGGACTTGTCCAAGGCCACCCTGCCAGGCTACAGCAGGCCAGGAGTGACCTGAGCCCTCCTGGTCCTCTTCTGCTCTATGGCCTCTCCTCTGCTGAAAAGTTTCTTTTGCTGGGTTTGTTTTGGAGGGTGGTAGGGAAGATGGAAAAAGAAAGAAAGCCAATGTTCCCCAGCCCAGCTTTGAGGCTGTGCCTGGCCAGGCTGGCCAAGGTGAAGGATACACATCTCTCATGGCTTCCAGTGTAGGTGCCCGAAGAATGTCTCGGATGCCTATGACATTCTCATGGCGGAAGCGCAGCAAGATCTGGATCTCTCGTAGTGTGCGCTGGCAGTAGGTCTGATGCTCGAAGGGGCTGATCTTCTTGATGGCCACTCGAGTCTTGCGCACATGGTCATAAGCTGAGCTGAAAAGGGGTCAGGGAGATGTTGCTGGACTTACAAAGGGGGAATCCAGGCCTGGTGGCCCCACCCAAGCCTTGGCAGGGAGGCGAGGGAGCAGGAGAGGGCTCTGGCCAAATCATAAACAATGCTGGTTCCTTCCTGCTGTGAAAGCCTGGGATCTCCAGGGAGAAAGCTGGGGACCAGCCAGGCGGCCTTTCAGTGACTTCACAAACAGAGGAAGAGACTGACCACTCACTGACTTCCCCTCTCCTCTACCCGCTTCCATTCTAGTTGCCCTGACCCTTTCTCTGCCCTTCCCAAGTTGGGCTCCCTCAACTCTAGATAGGTAGTCCAGGGGTGGGAGATGAGTGGAGGAGATAGATGAGGCAAAAACTGCGAGGAGGAGGAGGCAGTTGGTGGGGGGCAGAAAGAAAGGATAAGAAGGGGTGGGTTTCAGGGTGGGGTAGCTGGACAGCAGAGCTGTTCTCATAGGAACAAAAGGCCTAGAGCACACAACCTGGCAGGGAGAAGTCACAGACCCCAACCAAAAGATGCAGGAAGGCACTGCTGACACCCTCATCCTTCATCAGGCCCCTGGTGGGACAGGATGGAGGGGGGTGCAAAGCCATGCCCCACCCTGAACCCTGCTCTTCTCTCCCTGGCCCAGCCTCACTACAAGAACCCAAGGCATCTCTCCCCCCAAAAAACGGTCCTTCACTCTTCCTTCGCCAATACTTATGCTCTTAGCCTCATCCCGTGTCCCTAAGGTCCCCAAGGTGCTCACAACTCCCCCACGTCACTTAGATGCCCCTCACTTCATTATAGAAGGGCTGGTTCAAAGCCTCCAAGCCCCTACGGGGTGGGGGGGATGTAGGCGACGCCCCCCCCAAGCACTCCAAGGCCCCCTCCCTGGGACACTCCCGAGCCCCCAGAGTCCCCTGTCTCTTCGGGAGCCTGGAGCCTCCACGTCCCAGAAAACACAGGGACGTGCTTTTCCCCTCCTTTGAAGCCCCCTCCCCATATGGCCCCCTCCCCCGGAACGCCCCCTCACCTGACCATGCCGTACGCGCCCTCGCCGATGTACTGCAGCTGCGTGTAGCGCGGGCCCACGTCGAACGGCTGCCCCTTCACGATCTCGACTTCCCCCGGGACCCCCGGGCCGACCCCATCGGCTCCCCGGGGCTCCCCGCCCCCGCCCCCCTGAGCCGCCGCCGCCGCCGCCATCTCCACTCCTCCCCTCCCTCCCCGGCGGCCCCGCCCGAGGCCCCGCCCCTTCCCGCCCGCCCTGTCACCCGCGGGGCCGCGCGCGCCAGGCCCCGCCCCCGCCCCCGCCCCCGCGCAGGCTCGCGGCCGTCACGCGACCCGCCCCGCGCGCGCCCGGCTTTCCCGCCGCGGTGCCCGGGTCCGCGTCCCCCGCCCGCTTGCTGTGCTCCTTTCGGACGGGAGAGAGGCTCGGCCAGGCTGCCCGGGAGCCGATCCACATCCTCCCCTAGATGGCGAGGCAGTCGATTATGCCAGAGCCACCCAGCGAAAGTGTCTGGAGCCAGGACAGAACCAGACGGAGCCTGGCCTATGGAGCGAGGGCTGCAGCCCCAGGGGCAGCCGCCCAGCGGTTCCACACGGTCTTTGTAGTTTACCTCCCAGAGCCAGCTCTGCTCTAGTGATAAGTGACCTCATCCCTGTTTCACAGTGGCCCTGGAAGACCTGCTTCTGACCTCTTGTAGATGAGCCAGTGCAAGCCTGGTTGGTGGCTGATGACTTGAAGTCACTCGGCTCTACTGAGAGCTGGTGAACCCAGGAGTCCGGACTCCCAGCCTAGTGTATTTCGGACAAGAGGCCTGCAGAAGTGGGATATGGAACCTAATCTTGCCAACCACTCTGCCACACAGGTCCTCTGTCTTTTTGCCTGGAGGCCAGAATTCCAGCCCACCTCACCTGAGAAATGCGGAAGCTGCGATGTTGGCTGCATTTAATTAAAACATGCTCTCAGTCTTTAAAAAAAAAAAAAATTCAGAGTTTGTGTTGGATTTGACAAAACTTGGGTCCTATTAAGATCATCATTTTTTTTTTTTTTTCTGTAACTTAGACAACCCAACAATACAGGTCTCATCTGATTGTTGTGGCTGCAAGAGCAGAGGCCTAGTCTTTTTCATGGTCTTGGTACTGTACCTGCGGTGCCTGGGACTCCGATGTTCAAAATCTTCTTTTGAATGAATGAATTGATTTATAGACCGGAAATCTGAGATTTAGGTTGACTTACTCGAGTAAGGCCACTGTAATAGTGACAGAGCTGAGACTCAAAATGATGTTTTCTGACACAGAGATAGAGGCCCTTTCTAATTCCATACTGTCTCAGGATCAGAGAGTTCAAACTGAAGAAGGGGAACTCAGAGACCACCGAGTCCATCCCCATCATTTCCCAATGAAGACATGAGCTGGAAGCTTCACTAACACAAATCCTTGTTTTAGTAAGTAATCACATTGTTTTTTCTCCCTGGGAAGCTGGGAGTAGGTCCTTGTACGCATTACAGATCAAGAGACAAAATGGAACAGTAATTATGATTCTGAAATTGCTCATAATTAGATCCATGGCTAGGCACTCTAACTCAGATTAATGAGACTGAGTTGCTGATTCCCAGTAGCTTATAACTCACTAAAGGTTTAAAAAGTACTAATTAGATCAGTGATGTTTTTAGTTATTCACTTGATAAACTTATTTTTTTGTACTGGGTGTTGAACCCCCTGGCACTCAACCACTGAGCCACATCTTCAGCCCTTTTTTATATTTTATTTTGAGACAGGGTCTCACTAAGTTACTTAAGTTGCTAACCTCAGCCTCTTTAAGTTAGCTTTGAACTCCCGATCCTCTTGCCTCAACCTCCCAAGCAAGCGGCTGGGATGACAGGCATTGGCCACTGTACCCGGCTACTTCATAAACCATTAAATGGCCCTATAAACAAGCTCTGAGCTAGGCACTATGGCTGATGAAGACTACTGTAGTGTGGATTTATTGCTAAAAGGAAGAGCTCACTGGAGACAGATTGCCTGGATTAAAATCTCATTTTTGCCACTTATTTGCTGTGTGGCCCTGGACAAATTACCTACCAGATTCCGTACTCATGGAGCTTCTAATCTATTTAAGATGCACATACATAAATCAAGTTAATGGTAGATGAATGAATATAGTAAATACATAATACGTGAATTCAGGGATAGGCAAGATTGTTCTTTCTGGAGAAGTGAGGAGGGTAATGGGGAGGTGGCTTTGTGTGACACTAGGGATTGAACCCAGGAATGCTCTACCACTGAACTCCATCCCCAGCCCTTTTTATTTTTTATTTTGAGACAGGGTCTCCCTAAATTGCTGAGGGTGGCCTTGAACTTTCGATCCTCCTGCCTCAGCCTCCCAAATCATTGGGATTACAGGCATGCACCATTGTGTCTGGTTGGGGGAGGTGGCCTTTGAACCACTGAAAGATAAATTAGGTTGCAGGAGGTTGAATAGAGGAAGAGCATCAAAGACAAGAAACAGCACATGCTGAGATACAAAGTCAAGAGTGTAACTTGTCCAGAGTAGCTGCACAAAAAAAGATCTAGGGGAGTATCAGGCTGGAGAGGTAGGCTGGGGCCAGATTGAGGAAGGCCTTGGGTTTTGGCAGTTTAGATGTTACTCAGTAAGCAGTAAAAGCCCTTGAGGGATTTTTGCCAGATCATTTTGCAACCGCGGGAGAATATAGTGACTCAGAGAAAGCACCATGGAGTTCAGCTTGGAGCCAGGCTTCCTGAGTGGGAGTGAGTTTACCGGCATGGGAAAGGCTGGTATGTCGGGGAGCAGGCAGCCTGCCACCTCATGCTGCCAGGGCCTCTTTAAAGGAGTGTGACCGAGATTCCCCTCTAGTGGCTGAGGTTGGTATTTCCTTAGGGGATTGGGATTTCTACTTCATATTCAACCAATTCTGTGCCAGGTGACTTTATGTACATTACCTCCTATAATCCTCACAGTGGCCATAGGAAGCAGATGCTATCACCTTTTAGTGGGAAATAGCAGCCACTTAATGAACTAGAGATGGAAGGGTCTTGGGAATCAATTTTTCACCAGATGGTTTGTTATCTCACAGCTCACTGCATTGTTCAAAGTTTTTGTAACAGGTCCTGTTTGGCCTTCTCCCTTCTCCTTTGTCATTTGGATAAACTTAGACTAAATCTTTCCTTTTTTCTTTTTTTGAGGGGGGTGGTACTAGGAATTGAACTCAGGTGCACTCAACTACTGAGCCACATCCCCAGCCTTATTTTGTATTTTATTTAGAGACAGGGCCTCATTAAGTTGCTTAGTGCCTCAATTTTTGCTGAGGTTGGCTTTGGACTTGCAAACCTCCTGCTTCGGCCTCCCTAGCTCCCGGCTTAGACTAAATCTTAAACTACTTATCTTTTTATGATTTGGAGGTCTGGCAGGTTGAAGAAGAGAATGAATGATGCTAAGAGAATAATAGTGATATTAACCTAAAGAGTTCAGGCAGGAAAAATACAGTTTGGGGAGGAAAGAATAACTTTTTGTTTTTCAGTGCTGAGGTTCAAAGCCAGGTCCTTGCACATGCTTTACCACTGAGATACGCTCCCAGTCTTCTTATATTCTGATATATGTGAAGAAGTGTTACAAGAAAAATGTAACAGGGTTTATTTATTTATTTTTTTTTTGGTACTGGGGGTTGAACCCAGGGGCACTTTCCCACTGAGCTACATCCCCAACCATTTTTATTTTTTATTTAGAGACAGGGTCTAAGTTGCTTAGGACCTGCTAAATTGCTGAGGCTGACTTTGAACTTGCTATCCTCCTGCCTCAGCTGCCTGAGCTTCTGGGATTACAGGTATACACCACCACCACAGCCCTTTTTAATTTTTACTTCAAGACAGGGTCTTACTGGGTTACTGAGGCTGGTCTTGAACTTTGATCCTTCTGCCTCAGCCTCCTGAGTCACTGGGGTTATAGGCTTCATCTTTTTTATTTATTTTTTTATTGTTTATGAACTTGACACTTTTGAAGATTACAAGCTAGTTATTTTGTAGAATATGCCTCAATTTGGTTTTGTCTGTTTTTTTTTTTTTTAGAGATGGGGTCGTGCTATGTTGCTCGGCTGGTCTTGAATTCCTCCTGCCTCAACCTCCAAAGTATTTGGAACTACGGGTACACATCACCATGCCCAGCTTTGTACTATTAGTATTAGTCAACTCCTCTCCTTCAGTCTCCTCAGACAAGCCTAAACCACAGCCCTGATTAGGTTTGTACTAGGCAGGAATCTTTCAGTAACAAGTGGTCAAAGATCCAGTTCAAATTGACATAAGCAAGAAAGGAAATTTGTCAGCTCATTTACTGAAAAGGTCAGGGGTAAATATGAAGGCACTGTTGGCCTCAAGGATTCAAACAATGTCTTTAGGACTTTGGTGTCTCTCTTAGCTTCCTTTTCTGAACTGATTCCTTTTCAGGTAGCCCCTCCTCTCTCTCTGACAAGATGGCTGCCAGCACCTTTCAGATTCATGCATGATTATTTTTCAGGAACTCAGCAAGGGGGAAACTCTTCTTTCTTTGACTCTTTCCTTCTGTCTCTCTGTCTTCTTGTAACTAAAGTCCCAGATTTATTTCTGCCTAGCTACCAGTTGTTTGGAGCCTGGGCAAATCCTTGAATCTGGATCAGTGTGGGCTTGGTGGTTTCCTCTACAGACCCATGGAAAATTGGGACATTGTTCCCATAAAGTCTTGGTCAGATGACATAGTAGTGTCTGTTACAACATTTTTCTGTTTAGAAACTTTTAATTCCTCCAGTTGACTATGAAATGAAGTCCAAATTCTTTTATTATCATTCAAGGCCCAATGATTTGGATCAAGATCTTTTCAGGCTCATTTCCTAGATGAAACTTTTCCTGTAGCTCAACGGAGTCACTGCTCAAGAGCTTGCATATCGTACTGGTTCCTGTTTCTGCTCCTTTGATCATTCTGTTTCTGTTATTTTGGATTCCTTATGCAGGAGCATCTCAAGTAATGGAATCCTTTGCATTGGTAGGATTAGCTCAAATGCCACTTCCTCCTGAAGCATTTCCTGATATCCTCCCAATTTCTGCACCTATTTCATGCTGTAGGACAAGCGGCAAATTTGTACTATATTTACTTATGTACTCATTCTGCCCTCCCTATTAGAATGTATTTTTTGTGGGGGTGTGGTACTGGGGATTAAACCTGGGGTCCTTTACCACTGAGCTGTACCCCTAGCCCTTTTAATTTTATTTTTAAAATTTTGAGATTAGGGTCTTGCTAAGTTTTCCAGGCCTCACACTTGCAATCCTCCTGCCTCCGCTTCCTGAGTCGCTGGGATTATTGATGTGCCCCACTGCAGCTGGCTAGATTGTACAATTTCTTGAAGGCCATAAAGCTGGTGTCTTTTCTTTTAAAACCTCTTCAATATCAAGTAGTATTTTGTTCCATGAGTGGATTGAATATTTATGGCATGGTCTTCATACCCTTCATATAGGAATCCCTTTCTGAATAACCTCATGTTACTGGGCCATTCGCCACTCAAAACCCAGTACTTGGAAGATGAGGGTTTTTTAAAATTTTTGAGACAGGATCTCACTAAGAAGTTTCTTAGGGCCTCCCTAAGTTGCTGGAACTGGTTTTAAACTTGTGATCCTCTTGCCTCAGACTCCTGGGCTGCTGGAATTAAAGGAATGTGCCACCACACCTGGCTTTACTTGAAATTTTTAATTTGAAATTAAATATGAAATAGATATCCTCTTTTAACAAGGAATTAAAGTGGGAAATTTGAGTGACTTGCACTCTAGTCCACATATTTTTTTTTAAAGTTTTTTTATTAGTTCTTTTTAGATATACATGACAGTAGAATATATTTTGATGTATTATACATACATGGAGTATAGCTTCCTATTTTTGTGGTTGTACATGATGTGGAGTTTCACTGGTTGTGTATTTATATATGAACACAGGAAAGTTATGTCTGATTCATTCTACTGTCTGCTATTCCCATTTCCCATCCCTTCCCTTCATCTCCCTTTGTCTAAAGTCCATATAATTGATAAGCCTCAGGTCTTGGACTCAAACCACATCTGTCTGACTATAAAACAGAGGCTGTAGGGCTGAGGTTGTGGCTCAGTGGTTGAGCGCTTGCCTTGCATGTATAAGGCACTGAATTCAATCCTCAGCACCACATAAATAAATAAAAAAAGATATTATATCCATCTATAACTAAATAAAAAAAAAAAACCCAGAGGCTGTAAGTAGGAGACTTCAGCCCATATTCAGCTCTATTTTGCTTTTCTAGATTTTATATGGTATGTAATGTTTGTGATTGATTTTTACAATTAATATAACATTTTTGAGATTCGTCTATGTCACATACCTTAATACTCCATTTCTTTCTTTCTTTCTTTCTTTTTTCTTTTTTTGGTACCAGGGATTGAACTCAGGGACACTCGACCACTGGGCCACATCCCCAGCCCTATTTTGTATTTTATTTAGAGACAGGGTCTCACTGAATTGCTTAGTGCCTCGCCGTTGCTGAGCCTGGCTTTAAATTCTTGATCCTCCTGTCTTGGCCTCCTGAGTTGCTGGGATTATAGGCACGTGCCATTGTGCCTGGCTTAATACTTCATTTCTTGAAATCAACTTTTTTTATTGAGGTATAAATTGCATACCATGAATAAGTTAAACATCATTACCCTAAGTACATGTATGAAGACACAAGTGGTGTGAACATACTTTGTGTACAATCAGTGACTTGAAAAATTGTGCTCTATATATGAATGAAATGAATTGTATTCTGCCATCATGTATAACAAATTAGAATAAATAAATAATAATAATAAGTAAATTGCATACCATAAAATTTACCCCTTGTTTATTTGGTGCTGGGGATAGAACTCAGGGTCTCATGCATGCTAAGCACATGTTCTACCACTTAGCTACACCCCCAGTTTCCAAATTCACTATTTAAAATGTATAGATCGGTAGTTTATATACCATTCACAAGACTGTACAATTAGCACCACTGTCTAATTCCAGAACATTTTCATCACTCCCTAAACTAACTTACATACCCGTCAGTGGTCACTGCCCACGCCCTGTCCTTCAGCTTCTGACCACTACTAATTTGCCTCTGTCTATTCTTTTGAATCTGGCTTATTTCACTTAACACGATGTTTTCGGAGTTAATCCCAGTTGTGACATTTATCACTACTTTGTTTCTTTTTACATTGGAACAATATCCTGTTGCATGGGCAAACCATATTAAACCCAGGAGCATTCTACCACTATTTTTTTTTTTTTTTTTTTTGAGACAGGATCTCACTAATTGCTTAGGGCCTCACTAATTACTGAGGCTGGCCTGGGACTTGCAACCTTTCCACCTCAGCTTTCCAAATTGCTGGAATTATGGGTGTGCACCATTGTACCTGGCTCTGCTATGAACATTGTGTTTTTTTTTTTTTAAGTTGTTGATGGGCCTTTGTTTAATTTATTTATTTATATGTGGTGCAGATAATTGAACCCAGTGCTTCACACATGCCAAGCCTCTGCCACTAAGCCACAACCCCAGATCCTGTTATGAACGTTTGTATAAGCATTTTTGTGCAAATATATCTAGAGTTCTCTTGGATGTATATCTACAAGTGAAATTGCTGGATCGTATGCTAACTCTATGTTTGATTTTTTAAGGAGCTGCCAAACTGTTTTCTATACCAGCTGCACTGTTTTATACCACTACCAGCAGGATATGGGAGTTTCAATTTTCCTAAGTCTCTATCAACTCTTATTATTATCTGGCTTTTTTGTTATATTCTTTCTAGTAGATGTGAAGGGGTATGCTTATTGGCCATTTGAGTACCTTTTTTGGAGAGATGTCTATCTAGTCCCTTCCTTTCTCTCTCAGTCTCTCTCTCTCTCTCTCTCTCTCTCTCTCTCTCTCTCTCTCTCTCTCTCTTTCCTGATACTGGGAATGAAACCCAGAGGTACTCTACACTGAGCCACACCCCCAGCCTATTCATTTTTTTTAAATTTTTTTATTTTGGGATAGTGTTTCACTAAGTTGCTGAGGTTGGCCTTGAACTTGCGATCCTCCTGCCTCAGCCTCCCAAGCTGCTGGGATTATAACAGTGCACAGCCACACTGTTTGTGATTTCCTTTTGACTCATTGGTTATTTAATAGTGTTGTTTAATTTCCACATGCTCATGAATTCCCCACATTTCTTTGTATTATTAATTTCAATTTTTATTTCTTGTGATTAAAAAACATACTTTATATGGTTTTGATCCTTTTGAATTTACTGAGGCTTACTATAGCTTAGCATATGGTCTGTCCTGGAGAATGTTCCCTGAGAATTTGAAAGTACATGTATCTGCTATTGTTGGGTAGAACAATCTCTGGACGCCTCTTAGGTCCAATTTGTAGACATTATTGTCCAAGTCTTCTGTTTCCCTGTTCTTTTACTGCCTTGTCCTTCTGTCTAGTAATAAAAGTGGGCTATTGAAATCTCTTACTATTATTGAATTTTCAACCCCCACACAATTCTGTCAGATTGTGCTTCACATATTTTGGTGTTCTATAGTTAGGTACATAAAATTATATTTTAAAAAAATATTTTTTAGTTGTAGATGGACACAATACCTTTATTTTATTATTTTTATGTGGTGCTGAGGATCGAATCCAGTGCCTCACACCTGCCAGGCAAGTGCTTTGCCACTGAGCCCCAGCCCCAGCCCATAATTACATTTTCTCCTCCCTGATAGAGTGACATTTCTATCACTGTAAAACATCCTTCTTTGGCTGTAGTAATATTTTTATTTGAAAACTCTGTTTGTCTGATATTAGTATTTTATCTATCTATATCTATCTATCTATATCTATATCTATGTAATTTTTTGGGGGGGTACCGGGGATTGAACTCAGGGACTCAACTACTGAGCCACATCCCGAGTCCTGTTTTGATTTTATTTAGAAACAGGGTCTCACTGTTGCTGTGGCTGGCTTTGAACTCAAGATCCTCCTGCCTCAGCCTCCTGAGCCATTGGGATTACAGGCATGAGCCACCATGCCCGGCTGATATTAGTAGTGCTACCACAACTTTCTTGGGTTGCTTTTGCATGATATTTACTTTTCCTCCTTTTACTTTCAACCTATTTATATCTTTGAGACTGAGGTGTGTCCCCTGTAGATTATCCAGTCTGACAATATTTGCTTTTTGATTGCTTAATCCATTTACATGTAATATTATTGATATGGTTGGATTAATAAGCGCTGTTTTTTGTTTTATTTTTATATGTCTCATGTCTTTTTTGTTTCTCTATTCCTCCTTTACTGCTTTATTTTGCATTAAATGAATATTTTCTTGTGTAACCTTTAAATTCTTTTAATTATCATTTTTAATTTTTTTAAAAAAATTGTTGTTTAAAAAAAATTGTAGTTGTATATGGACAGCATGCCTATATTGTATTTGCTTAGTTTTGTATGTGGTGCTAAGGATTGAACCCATGCTAGGCAAGCGCTCTACCACTGAGCCCCAGCCCTAGCCCCTTAATTTTTTTTTTTTTTTTTTTTTTTAGAGAGAGTGAGAGGGGGGAGAGAGAGAGAGAATTGTTTTTTTAATATTTATTTTTTAGTTTTTCGCAGACACAACATCTTTGTATGTGGTGCTGAGGTTTGAACCTGGGCAGCACGCATGCCAGGCGAGCGCACTACCGCTTGAGCCACATCCCCAGCCCCCCCTTAATTATTTTTAAAAATATATTTTAGTTATTTCTTTAACAGGTGTTTTAGGATTATCTATCTATTTCAGAATCTACTTCCAATTTATACTAACTTAATTCCATTGAGATGTAGAATATCCCTCCTTCTCTCTTCCCCAACTCTGTGCTATTGTTACATATGTTGTTACATGTTACAAGCCCCAGAATATATAACATTGTTATAATTGTTGCTTTAGTTTTTTATTTTTTGTTTTATTTTTTTGGTGGTAGTAGAGATTGAACCCAGGGGTATTTTACTCCCGAGCTACATTCTCAGCCCTTTCTTGTTTTTATTTTGAGGCAGCGTCTTGCTAACTTGCTGGGCCTGGCCTTGAACTTGTGATCCTCCTGCCTCAGCTTCCTGAATCACTGGGATTACAGGCGTGGATCACCATGTTCGACTGATAAGTTTCTGTCTGTAAACTGAGTGATTAAAAAGGGGAGTGATTGAGTATGCATAGTTTTTCTTATTTGTCTCATCATTTGTGATTCAAGTCATTGCCATCTGTCGTGAGCTATCCATGGACTGTGTGTGGGCCACTGTCCATTGAGCCTAGTGAATAGGAATGGCTCTCATACTGTAAACAAGTGTCTGGTGGACATTTCCTTTGGTTAACTGCCCTGACACATTAGGTCTTGCTAACTTGCTGGGGTTGGCCTTGAACTTGTGAACCTCCTGCCTCAGCTTTCTGAACCACTGGGATTACAGGTGTGGTTCACCATGTCTAGCTGCTAAGTTTCTGTCTGTAAACTGAGGGAAAAAAAAGGGGGAGTGATTGTCTATGCATAGTTTTTCTTATTTGTCTCATAATTTCTGGTTTTCATAATTTGTTTCTGTAGTTCAAGTTATTGCCATCTGTATCATTTGTTTACTTCCTATACTTTGGTCCCACCCACCTGTGCCATTGTCAAATGCATTATATTCATATATATTATAGACTCAGCAATATAAGTATATATATTATATATGTAATATATATAATGTAAACATGTATGTACAATTATTATATACACCTATAGTTGCATTAAAATCATTTAAGGGAAGAAAAGAAAAATATACATTTATGTTGTCTTTTGTACAACATAATCACCTTTATTGATGCTCTTTGTTTTTCAAGTGGATTCAGATTTCCATTTAGGATTTCTTGCTCTCACCTTGAAGAACTAATTTTAGTATTTCTTATAAGTCTGGTCTTCTGGCAGTGAGCTCTCTCAGTTTTTGTTTATCTGGGAGTGTCTGTCCGTCTTTCTCTTTCATCCTCTGCTAGGGATCAAACTCAGGGATTCATGCATTGCTAGGCAAGCATTCTACTAGTGAGCTACGTCCACAGCCCTTTGAGAATGTATGTCTTCTTGTGAAAGATAGTTTTGCTGGATGTAAGATTACTTGGGAGGCTGAGGTAAGAGGATCACAAGTTTGAGGCCACCTTCACTCAGAAATTAGACCTGTCTCAAAATAAAAAATAAAAAGGGCTGGGGATGTAGAAATAGAAAAAAAAAGATTTCTTGGTTGACTATCTTATTCCTCCTCTAAAGTTGATTTTTTAAAAAAATTTTTAAAGAGAGAGAGAGAGAGAGAGAGAGAGAGAGAGAGAGAGAGAGAATTTTTTTAATATTTATTTTTTAGTTCTCGGCGGACACAACATCTTTGTTTGTATGTGGTGCTGAGGATCTAACCCGGGCCGCACGCATGCCAGGCGAGCACGCTACCGCTTGAGCCACATCCCCAGCCCTAAAGTTGATCTTAATCTCTTCAAAGATTTATATATTTGTGAATTCAATTACCTGCTAAAATTTATCTGAAACTTCAGAATCAATACTCATGTTTCTTTCTTCCCTTCTTTTTCTCTTTGTTACTCCCCCCCGCCCCCTTTCTTTCTTTCTTTCTTTCTTTCTTTCTTTCTTTCTTTCTTTCTTTCTTTCTTTCTTTCTTTCTTTCTTTCTTTCTTTCTTTCTTTCTTTCTTTCTTTCTTTCTTTCTTTCTTTCTTTCTTTCTTTCTTTCTTTCTTTCTTTCTTTCTTTCTTTCTTTCTTTCTTTCTTTCTTTCTTTCTTTCTTTCTTTCTTTCTTTCTTTCTTTCTTATGCTGGGATTTGAGCCCAGGAGTGCTCTACCAACAGAGCTACATCCCCAGCCCTTTTACTTTTATTTTGAGACTGGGTCTTGCTAAGTTGCCCAGGCTGGTTTTGAACTTGCAAACCTCCTGCCTCAGGCTCTGGAGTTGCTGGGATTACAGCTGTGCAACACTGCACCTGGCTCATGGTGCTTTCATGGTCATTCATGGACATGTGCAGGTCATAAAATATTTAGGTCACCAGGTACATAGTCACCGTTGAGGTTCAACAGATCATGGTCTGCCGTTTCGTTTCAGCTCTCATACTATAAACAAGTGTCTTTTTCTTTTTCTTTTTTTTTTTTTTCTAAAGAGAGAGTGAGAGAGAAAGAGAGAGAGAGAATTTTTTAATATTTATTTTTTAGTTCTCGGCGGACACAACATCTTTGTTGGTATGTGGTGCTGAGAATCGAACCCGGGCCGCACGCATGCCAGGCGAGCGCGCTACCACTTGAGCCACATCCCCAGCCCAACAAGTGTCTTTTTCATGGTCTAATGTCACAGTTTTGTCCCTTTTTTTGTTGGTGCTTTCATTGTTTAATATGACCTGCAAGTATAGTGCTGATGTGCTGCGTAGTGTTCTTTGGCTCAGGAAGGCTGTGGTGTGCTTATGGAGAAAATACCCGGGTTTGGGGGCTGGGGTTATAGCTCAGTGGTGGAGCCTTTGCCTAGCATGCCGAGGCCCCAGCCAGGTTCAACCTCCAGTACTGCAAAACAAGCAAACAGGCAAAACACCTATTAGTTCATAAGTTTCATTCAGGTGTAGGTTTGATATTGTTAACCATAAGTTCAGTAATAATGAATCAGTAATATACATTAAAGAAGGTTTCTTTCAGTAGAAACACACATAAAACAAGTGATCCATTGACAAAAGTGTCATAGATCATAGGCTGACATGAACTTAACCCTGTATTTCCCCAGGAGCAATGTTCAATATTTGCTAATTTGGTGTTTGTAGAAGATGACCACCATGGTTGGGTGTGGTGGTTCACATCTGTAATCCCAGCAACTCGTGAGGCTGAGACAGAAAGATAGCAAGTTTGAAGCCAGCCTTGGCAAATTAGTGAGGCTCTAAGCAAGTTAGCAAGATCCTGTCTCAAAATTAAAAATTTAATAAAGGGCTAATTCTTGTTATTCATGATGGTCATAATCTTTTTGTTTGTTTGATTTTTTTTTTTTTTTTTGTACAGGGTGTTGAACCTAGTGATGCTCTACCTCTGAGCCACATTCCTAGTCCTTTGTATTTCATTTTGAGACCGGGTCTGGTTAGGTTGCTGAGGGCCTTGTTAAGTTACTGAGGCTGGCCTTGAATTTATGATCCTCCTGCCTCAGCTTCCTGAGTTGCTGGGATTACAGGCGGATACAACAGCATGCAGCCTCACTGAATTTTTTATTTTTTAATTTTTTTTCTTTTTCTTTTCTTTCTTTTTTTTTTTTTGAGAGAGAGAGAGAGAGAGAGAGAGAGAGAGAGAGAGAGAGAGAGAGAGAATTTTTAAATATTTATTTTTTTTAGTTTTTGGCGGACACAACATCTTTGTTTGTATGTGGTGCTGAGGATCGAACCCGGGCCGCACGCATGCCAGGCGAGCGCGCTACCGCTTGAGCCACATCCCCAGCCCCTCACTGAATTTTTTAGATGTAGAGAATAATATTTTTTTCAACAAACGTGGGCATTTTTAACCATTATTTTTTTCTGTGCTCTCTTCTGGAATGCCTACTATATACACGTTGGTACATATGTCCCACATTTCTCATTTCCTTCATTCCATTTTTCTTCTGTTCTTTATTTTATTTTTTTCAATGCTGGGGGTTGAACCCAGAGCCTCACACACACTAGGTAAGTGCTCTACCACCGAGCTGCATCCCAGATCTCCCTGTCTTCTCTGGATTGCCTAATCTCTCTCCATCCACCTTCAAATTTCCTGATTTTTCTTCTGCTATTTCAAATAAACAGTTCAGTTACTATATTAAAATTTTCTTCTTATATAATATGCTTTTCCTTTTTTCTTTCTTTTCTCCTTCCTTCCTTCCTTCCTGTGCTAAGGATTAATTCCAGGGCCTCATGCTCACTAGGCATGTTCTCCATCACCATGCTTCACCCCTGGCCCAAGATAATGTATTTTCTTTCCTTCCTTCCTTCCTTCCTTCCTTCCTTCCTTCCTTCCTTCCTTCCTTCCTTCCTTTCTTTCTTTCTTTCTTTCGATACCAGGGATTCTTAACCACTGAGCCACATCCCCAGCCCTTTTTTTTAAAAAAATATTTTATTTTGAGACAGGGTCTTGCTAAATTGCTGAGCCTGGCCTTGAACTTGTGATCCTCTTGCCTCAGCCTCCCCAGCCTCTGTGATTACAGGTTTGTGCCATTATGCCCCACATGATAATATATTTTCAACTCCAGAATTTCTCTCTCTATATATATATTTTCCTATCTCTTTATTGATATTATCTCTTTGATGAAACACCATCATCATGCCTTCTTTTATTTGTTTAAAAGGGATTCCTTTAGTTCCCTGAACATATGCATCATGGGCATGCTCAAGTCTCTGTTAAGTCTGACATCTGGACCCTCTTACAGTTTCTGTTGTCTGATTTCTTTCCGCCTGTGCATGGATCACATGTTCCTGTATCTTTGCGTGTCTCCTAATTTTTGTCAGAAACAGTGCATTTTAGGTATCATTTTGTCTCCCTATCTTGAGGTTGTTTTGTTGTCTGCTTTTTGTTTTATGAGTAGGCTATTTTAGGTAAGTCAGCTTCCCTCCACATGAGGTCTTTGGCTGCTCCTTGGACTGTCTCTTTCTCTAATTTCTGGATTAAGCTTTTGCTTCACTTGGCAAAGCGCCTGTTGGGCTCCACTAATTATTGGCTGATTGCTGTATTGTTTTTGACAATGCCTCGGGGCATATATTTCTCTGTGGTTTGGTCCAATTAAATTTGGGCCAGGGGAGGTTTTGAGGTTTGTTCTGACCC
The DNA here is from genome assembly GCF_964194105.1 of Spermophilus citellus. NCBI lineage: Eukaryota > Metazoa > Chordata > Mammalia > Rodentia > Sciuridae > Spermophilus > Spermophilus citellus. The sequence goes on along the minus strand of NC_138187.1, from coordinate 21,086,833 downwards.
CCAGATGGCTCTTCTTAGCTGTCTCTGCCATGGTTCTCTCTGGGGAGTTAGGTGGCCTATAGTTTAGTCTTATTGCTCTTAAATAAGAGGAACCATTGGTTTTCTCAGTGAACTTTCCCACAATGTTTCAAATAAAGTCAGTTCCTTTGGGGCTTGCCTTGGGTCTCTATCTCCTCTTCCCCAACACCCTCCCCCCCTTCTTCTCTGTTCCTTCCTTCCTCTCCTTCCTCCCCCTCCTTCTCGGTACTGGGGATTGAACCTAGAAGCACAGAACCACATCCGGGTCTCACTAAATAGCTAAGGCTATCCTTGAATTCATGATCCTCCTGCCTTGGCCTCCCAAATTGCTGGGATTACAAGCGTGCACCACATCCTGGCCTTGGGAAAAGTCTCTGAGTCACCACTCTGAGCACCTCCTGGCTTGCCTCTCCCAGCAAGGCATCTCTGCTCCACAAGCAAACTGGATGAAGGTGATCAGGGTCCCCCCGCACGCCTGACTCACACTTGAAGTAGAACCACCAACCTATGGGTCAGGTGCCTGGGTGAAGGAAAGGCATCTTTACCTTTCTGCCATACTCTCCAGAAATATGGCTTCTTTAGTTTGGGGTTAGAGGAAGGGAAGCAACCTGGGGCTCTTGGTGAGATGTGGTAAGCCTGGATTGACAGCTGAGGGGAGCCTGGCTGTTTCTTGGCCCCACCCACTTAGGGTGGAGCTTCCTCCAAGCTGAGCTGTGGGAGAGGGAGTTTAGGAGAGAGTTGATCTTGTTTCAAATCCCAGAATCTCCCTGAAAACTGATTTTTAGTGTTTTTCTCTAAAAATAAATGTATCTTCATTTGTTACCTGCCATTAAGACAATTCCAGAAATTTTGTTTATTTTTTTAAAAGTTCCTCTTCAGCAGTTTCACTTGTTTTGCTGAGAAGTGAATCCCCAGAGCTCGCCACAGTGTCATCTCAGAACTTACCTCCCCCACCTTTTCCTTTGAAGCCTTTTGATTTGTCTGTTTTTTGTCCTAACCACCAATTCAGGTGGCTGCAAAATTAAAACAGGTGCCTGTAAATGTTTTTGACAAATCCCCATTGAGGAGAGGGCTTTTTGCACTCTGCATGCTTCAAGTGAGGTCAACTGGACAGTCTTACAAGTGAGGCCTCCCAGGGGACCTCAGTACAGCTGCAATAATGACAATTTTTTTGGAATAAGGCTTTGAAAGAGCTCCAACTCTTTCCTGTTCCCTCTAGTGGCTGCCAGGTCACACTGAGAATGTGGGCTGGTATTTTTTTTTTTTTTTTTCAGGGTTAAGACAGAACTGAAGAATAGGGATGGGTCTGGGATAATTTTAAATGTCACAAAGTTCCCTGTTTTTACCAAGATGCAGCTGCTTTTCTTGAATAAGTATTCCTCAGGTTGCTACAAGCCTTTGGTTAACTTCCAGAGTTTTAAAAAAGTTGGGTCTGACCATTTTTTGTGCTTTTTTTTTTTTTGCTTTGCTTTTAGGAAGGAGTGAATGAATGTTCATAAGTCCTTACTCTGAGATTTTTGTGTATGCTATTTTAATCAATATAAATGCTCAAACTATCATAGCCCTCCAAATTACTATTCCAGTGCTCACATTTCTTGTATCATCTGTAAAGTTTTCCTGAAAGGCTTTGCTCTTCCTTCATGTCAAGGCAGAAAGCAAGTCAAGACCTAAAGGTCATCCGAACAGTTGTGGTAATCCTACTGTGATGCTGTGAAAACAGGAAGTGAGGTTTATTTAGCATGTGTGGTTCCCAGGGTTGCTCACAGATTATCTGAAGAATATGGGACTTAGAATTTTGTTAGGAAGACTAATGCCAATATCACTGGTAAATCCTTTTATAAACTCCTTTTTTCAGAATTTGTTGAAAGCATGAACAATATTTGCCAATCCCCAGTACTTCTCCAACCTTCTAAAATCTTTCAAAGGTTGTCTACCATGGTTCTAAAACTACAAGTACAGTTTCTTTCAAGCTCTTGAGGATGGACTAAATCCAGATCGGGGGTCTAGAACATTTCAGTTGAGTCGATGTCCTCTTATTCTTTACTTCTTTGGGAGTTTTGGTCATCTCTTAACTCCAACATTGAAGCATTTCAGTCTTGGGCTTCAAGAGAAACCCTGGGGTGGGTGGGGTGGGGTGTGCCTGTAACTATCAGTAGGCTGAAGCAGGAAGATCTCAAGTTTGAGGTCAGCCTCAGCAACTTAGACCATGCTTCAAAACAAACAAACAAATAAACAAACAAACAAATAGACTGGGGACATAGCTTAGTGGTAGAGTGCTTGCCTAGTAAGTGTGATGACCTGAATTTGATCCCCAGTACTGAAGCGGGGGAGGGAGAGATAAAAAAGAAAAAGAAAGAGAAGGAGGAGGTGGAGGAGAAAGAAACAGAGAGAAAAGACAAGACAAACCAGATGCAAGCTGAGAGGTTCTGCTTTCTCTTGGTCATCTGTTAATATTACACCATCTACCCTAAGCAATGAGCCAATTTCTTACTTCTTCTTGCTCCAAATATAGCTATCAAAGCCCTTCTCCCTTCTTGTTGATAACATGTTTCGTAATCTCAGCTCATTCCAAGTTACAGCCATCCGCACACTATTTTTATAGGTTTATACTAGTCTTTTGCATTTGTTCCTGGCTTAGGTGGCTCTTGGTACATTTTTTTTTTAAATCTCAGCACTTCCTGTGCAGGCCCTTCAGGGCCTTCAGATGCTCTTCCCGCTGCTTCTTCATCAGGATTCAAAAGGAATAAGGAAACAAGTGGTTTTCTCCCCCTTCATTAGATATTCTTGAAATGATAACTAAAATGATATATTTTAGTTCAATATTAGAGCACATAAATATTCAGCACATGCAATGAGATGGTTGTTCATTAATTTATCATCCAGTGGTTAATTTGTGCATTATCAACTTATCGTCCTATGATTAATTTACATGGTAGTAGCATAGACATTCTCTTGTTTGCTCTGAGTACACTAATCCACAATTACAAACTGCTTTTTCCTTTAGCTATTTTTTTAAGTTATCTGTTACTATGTAAAAATATTATCCCCAAATTAAATTGTATGAAACAACAATAACTTGTTTTAAATGTCCACTGATTCTGTGGGTGGGATTTAGAAAGGGCATAGCAAGAGGGCTGGGGATATAGCTCAGTTGGTAGAGTGCTTGACTTAAATGCACAAGGCCATGGGTTCAATCCCCAGCACCACATACACACACACACACACACACACACACACACACACACACACACACACCAAAAAAAGAAAGAAAGAAAGGGCATAGCAAGAAAAGGTATACTCTGCTCTAAGGTCAGCTGGGCCAATTGGACAGACAAGGGTAAGTGACAGCTGGGACTGGGGGCTCCAGTTCTAGTCTGGCTTCTTTGCTCACATGCCTGTGACCTGCACTGGGGTTGGCTGAAGGGTGGGCCCAGATCAGAGGGGCTCTGTCAACCACAGAGCCTGTATATGTTCTGACCTGTACTGTTGTGGGCCATGTAGTTGGCTGCTTATATGGGAGTTCCAGACTCCAGGACAGGTGGTCTAGTGAGCAGGGGAAACTTCTAGGTGTTCTGTGATCCAGCCTTGGAAGTCACTTAGCATCATTTGTACCACACTCCATTTATGGAAGCCCAGAGTCAAGGGCAGGGAATAACAGTATCCATCTCTCCCTGCTCTTTTTTTTTTTTTTTTTTTTTTTTTTGGTACTAGGGAATGAATCCAGGGACGCTTACCCACTGAACCACACTCCCAGATCTGCTTTTTTGTATTTTATTTACAAACAGGGTCTCACTGAGTTGCTTAGGATCTCACTGAGTTGCTGAGGCTGGCTTTAAACACTTGAACCTCCTGCTTTAGCCTCCTGAGCTGCTGGGATTTCAAGCATGCATTACAGACCCCATCTCTTATGGGAGGACTGTCAAAAAACTTATGGCCTGGGCTGGGGATGTGGCTCAAGTGGTAGTGCGCTCGCCTGGCATGCGTGCGGCCCGGGTTCCATCCTCAGCACCACATACAAAAACAAAGATGTTGTGTCCGCTGATAACTAAAATAAATAAATAAATAAAGTTTAAAATTCTCTCTTTAAAAAAAAAAAAAAAAACTTATGGCCCAGAATTGTTCAGTCATCCCACAGGTTAGTAAGCTCAACAAAATGATTTTTTCTTTTTTTTAATATTTATTTTTTAGGCGTAGATGGACATAACACAATGCCTTTATTTTTATGTGGTGCTGAGAATCGAACCCGGGTCTCGCCCATGCTAGGTGAGTGCTATACCGCTGAGCCACAATCCCAGCCCTTGATTTTTTTAAAAAATATTTTTTAGTTGTAGATGAATACAATGCCTTTGTTTATTTCTTTTTTATGTGGGACTGAGGATTGAACCCAGTGTTTCACATGTGTTAGGCAAGTGCTCTACCACTGAGCCAAAACCCCAGCCCTGTGATTATTTCTTTAAGCCATTAAAAAATTGGGCTGAGATTGTGGCTAAGTGGTAGAGCACTTGCCTAACATGTGTGAGGCCCTGGGTTTGATTCTCAGCACCATATAAATACATAAAGGTATTGTGTCCATCTACAATTAAGAAATATTTTTTTTAAAAATTATATATACTAAGTACATGGTGCACATCTGTAATCTCAGCAATTTGGGAGGCTGAAGCAGGAGGATTACAAATTCAAGACAGTCTCAGCAACTTAGTAACACTCTGTTTCAAAATAAAAGGACTAGGGATGTACCTAAGTGGTAAAGAGCCCCCCAGGTTCAATTCTCAGAAAAAAAAAAGGACTCCACTTTAAAATTGCCTGAGTCAGGTACGGTGGCACACACCTGTAATCCCAGCTGCTTGGGAGGCTGAGACAGGAGGATCGCAAGTTCAAAGCCAGCCTCAGCAATAGTGAGTTGCTAAGCAACTCAATGTGACCCTGTCTTTAAATAAAATACAAAATAGGGCTGGGGGTATGGCTCAGTGGTTGAATGCCCCTGAGTTCAATCCCTGGTTACCGACCCCACCACCAGCACCAAAAAAAAAAAAAAAAGTTTGAGGCCAACCTCAGCAACTTAGTAAGGCCCTAAGCAACTCAGTAAAACCCTGTCTCAATAAAAATAAAAATGGCTGGGGACATGGCTCAGCAGTTAAGTGCTCCTGGGCTCAATCCCTTGTACCAAAAATAAAATAAAATTTCCCTGGCTTTACAAATGATTGTTTATAAAGGTGAAGTATGAGCCCTGGAAGGCTACCAAGCCAGTGTTAGGAAAAAATTTTTTCCTTTTCATCCATCAAAATATCTTTTTATATAAAAATACACATCTTAAAATACTTCACACATCAAAGTGGGAAAATTTCTCATCTCAGTTGGGGTTTTATTTGTGTTTTTTTCACACTTACAAATGCACATGTTAGGAAATCTCTGAGGTTTATTATGAAAAATGGGCTCCCCTATCACCATTTCCTGTTCCACAGAGGCCACTGCATTCAACCTCTTGAGCTGATTCTTTTGTACTTACCCTTGTATCTCTAAATAGCATGCTCATACTGATACTTCTTCATTTTTTGGTTTCAAGCATTCTCTACTGTGTGTGTGTGTGTGTGTGTGTGTGTGTCAGGGGAGTTGCAGTGCTGGGGCTGGAATCCAAGGCTTCATGTGTGTATATATTGTCATTTTGAAAGCTGAAGCTTTTTTTTTTTTTTTTAAATTATTGGGGATTGAACCCAAGGGTGCTTAACCACAGAGCCACATCCCTAGCCCTTTTTCATTTTTTAAATTTTGAGTCAGGGTCTTGCTAAGTTGCTTAGGGCCTTACTAAGTTGCTGCGGCTGGCCTTGAACTTGTGATCCTCATGCCTCAGCCTCCCAAGTTCCTGGGTTATAGACATGTACCACTGCACCTAGCTGCTTTTCTTTTTAAAATATATTTTTTAGTTTTCATGGACCTTTATTTTTATGTGCTGAGAATCAAACCTAGTGCCCCCCACACATGCTAGGCAAGTGCTCTACCCCTGAGCTATAACCCCAGCCCTGGTTTTATTTTTATTTTTTGGTGCCAGATTGAGATCAGGGGCACTTGACCACTGAGCCACATCCTCAGCCCTTTTTTGTATTTTATTTAGAGACAGGGTCTCACTGAGTTGCTTAGAGTCTTGCTTTTTGCTGAGGCTGGACTTGAACTCATGATCCTCCTGCCTCGGCTTCCGTAGCTGCTGGAATTACAGGTTGGCACCACTGTGCCTAGCATGGTTTTATTTTTTTAAAGACACTTCTCTGTAGCCTTCTGGCCTGCTTCCTTCTAGAATGGTTCTTTTCTAGGCCTGCTGCATGGTTGTCTTCATAAGAGTCTCCTTGTTACGGTTGGGATCTGCAGTGTTCCCCAGAATCTTGTGTGTTGAAGACTTGGTGCCCAAGTAGCAATGTCCAGAGGTGGGACTTTTAGAGAATGATTGGGTTAAGAGGGAGGAAACCTCATCAGTGGCTTCATCCATTGGATGGATTAATGATTTGGATGAACTCATGAGAGGAGGTGGGAACCATAAGCAGGTGGGCGTGATTGGAGGAAGCAGGTCCCTGGGATGTGCCCTGGAGGACTCTGCCTTCGCCCTGACCCCCTCCTCTCTCTCTCTTTCTGAATCCCAGTTGCCATGAGCTGGGTAGCTTTCTTCTGCCACTCCATGCCCAGCATGATGTTTTGCCTCACCTCAGGCTTGGAGAAATGGAGGTGGCCGGCCATGGACTGAAATCTCTGAAACCATGAGCTGGCATAAATCGTTCCTCCTTTAAGTTGCTTTGTCAGATATTTTGGTCACAACCATGAAAATATTAGGTGAGTCAGTACTGAGGGTTGAACCCAGGGTCTCTACTCCTGAGCTATATTCATTCTCCATCCCTTTTTTAAAAAAATATTTATTCATTAGTTGTAGTTGGAAACAACACTTTTATTTCACTTATTTATTTTTATGTGGTGCTGAGGCTCGAAATCGGGGCCTCGCATATGCGAGGCGAGTGCTCTACCACTGAGCCACAACCCCAGCCCTTCACTCTCCATCCTTTTAATTAATTTATTTTTAAAAAAATTTTGAGACAGGGCCTTGCTAAGTTGCCAAGGCTGACTTCAAACTTGAGATCCTCCTGCCTTAGCCTCCCACGGTGCTAGGACTATAAGCATGGGCCCATCATGCTGAAATATTAATCCATTTTCTGATGGTAGATATATTACAAAGAAAAGTGTTTTTTTTTTTTTTTTTTTTTTTTTTTTTTTTTTTAGTTTTAGTGGCCAAAAGGCCAAGGTCCAGCAGCACAATCTATTCAGCCTCTGGTGAGGACCTCATGGTGGGTGACATCACAATGGCAGAAGCTTGTATGAGAGGAGAGATCATGTGGCAAGATGGGGAGCCAGACAGAGACCAGGGACCAGCCAATCTTGCTATTTTCATAACAAGATCCACTCTAATAGGATCCCAATGTCCCAAGAGAACTGCATTAATCCCTTTTGGTGGCAATGCTACCAGTCACCTTTCACTAAGCCCCACCTCTCAAACAGAGGGATGGGGATGAAACTGAGATTTTGTTAAACTGTACATATAAATTTGACATTGGGTGCTTTCCTCTAATGTCTGGTGACTCTTATTAATTTTATTTCTTTTGGTACCAGGGATTGAACTAAAGGGGTCTTGGCCACTGAGCCACATCCCCAGCCTTCTTTTGTATTTTATTTAGAGACAGGGTCTCACTGAGTTGCTTAGAGCCTTGCTTTTGCTGAGGCTGGCTTTGAACTTGTGGTCCTCCTGCCTCAGCCTCCTGAGCCACTGGGATTACAGGCGTGCGCCTCTGTGCCTGGCTCCGGTGACTCTTGCGTGTCCATTAACACTTAAGCATGAGGCTACCGGAAGCTGATTGAAAAATCTCCACCTGTGGAAGGTGGATCCACTGTGGCCCGGGCTGTAGGGTGTCCCAGCTGGAGGCTTCTCAGGGAGCTCCTGATGTTGGTGCCTTTGGGTATTTCCTATTGGGTTGGTCACATTCCCTAGAGAAGGTTTTTCTAATCTTTTACCTGAAGATGTCAATTGTTTTTTTTTTTTTGTGTGTGTGTGTGTGTGTGTGTGAGAGAGAGGAGGGGGGACTTCTGTAAATAAAATCTGTCGATGTCTCAGTTTTTCCAATGCCAGCTCAAGGTTCTGCTTTACTAGCTCTAGTAAATAAGTTACCACATGTTCATCTACTACCTGACTTAAAAAAAATAATGTTCCTATTGTCTTATCTGCCTTTCTGTGGTTATTGTGGGGTTGTGGCCTTAGAAATATCTTCTCACTGACATTTTATTATGATTCGGGCAGGAACTATATATGATTAACCTACCATCTTTAATCTAATGCAGTCCAGTTTCTTTTTTGTTTTTGTACTGAAGATTTAACACGAGGGTGCTTCATCACTGAGCTACATCTCCAGGCCTTTTTCTTTTTTCTTTTGAGTCAGTGCCTCATTAAATTACTAAGCCTCCAACTTGCTATCCTCCTGCCTTGGCCTCCCAAGCTGCTGGGATTACAGATGTGCACCACTATCCAAATCCAGTTTTTCTTTTTTCTTTTAAGTAAGCTTTATTTGAAGTAAAACATGGAGACATCAAATTTGTTTATGCCTAAATTGTTTGCTTCCTAATAAGCTGTTTAGAACTTCAGAGAAAGAAGGAGTAGCTCCATGAAAATATTGACATGGGCTGGTTTGGATAGATAAAAGGGAGACAAGAGAAATTTCAAAAGTGGGACACACTAAAGTTGCCAGAAATGAAGGGGTGAAGAACAAGAGTGGAGGGAACAGGGCAGAACATTAAGAAACCCTGAGGAAATGTTTAATGAAACAAGCAACCGCCACCCCCACCCCCCACAAAACAAAACAAACAACAATAAAAACTCCTGATGGGTAGAACAGAAGATCAGATTTTCTGCTAGAAAGAATGAGAACATTTTATGATGTTACTCAGTTTCAGAGTGTTGCAGCCAAACATTTACACATTGGAATGCTGATGAAGACATTCACAAATATAGACGAAATGTGATAATTTGTGCTGTTTCTTGATAAGATCCCCAGAGGGTGTTAGTGATGTCATATGATCACACCAGCTAGGGGCGGGGGAAGTAGGGTATCAAGACTGAGCCTGATCCTGGCTTAGTGAGGCTGGCGGCAGGAATGTGAGACTCATTTACTAGCCTGGAAATGACATAAGAGAACTAAAATAGAGAGTGTATGAGGGTACTCATTTATTGAAAAGACGGGATCAAGAAGGCAAAGTACAGAGAACTTGAACTTGTCAGTTCAGGTTTCATCACTCTTCAACAATCTATGGAAGCTGATGAATGGTGAATATTTTGAACATTTGCCTATAAATAGGCCTGCTAAACCAGGCACAGTGGCACATGCCTATAATCCCAGCAACTTGGGAGGCTGAGGTAGGAAGATCACAGGGAGAGCCTTAGCAACAAAGTGAGGCCATCTCAAAATAAAAAATGAAAAAACCCTGCCAGGCTTGGTGGCTCATGCCTATAATGCCAGAAACTCAGGAGGCCGAGGCAGGAAGATTGCAAGTTCTATGCCAGCCTCAGCGATTTAGGCCCTAAGCAATGTAGCCAGAGCCTGTCTCAAAATAAAAATGGCTGGGGATGTGGCTCAGTGGTTGAACACCCCTGGGTTCAATCCCCGGTACCAAAACAAAACAAAACAAAAAAACTTTGTGATGTAGCTCAGTGGTAGAGCACCCTTGTGTTCAATCCCCAGTACCAAAAATAAATAGATATCGTATCATAACCATTTTAAGTTCAGGTTAAAGTACTGTATTTTCTGTACTTGTTAAACTCATAAACCTTTACAGGAAAAATAAAATGGTATTCAAGAAAAAGGATGTGCAGGGCTGGGGTTGTGGCTCAGTGGTAGAGCACGTGCCTAGCAGGGGGGGCACTGGGTTCGATCCTCAGCACCGTGTAAAAAACAAATAAATAAATAAAATAAAGGTACTGTGTTCATCTATAACTAAAAATATTTTAAAAGGAAAAAAAAAAAGGATGTACTAATTCTTCGTGACACCAGTGGGTGAAATTAGGGGCCACGTGTGAACATACTAGCATTCTTCAGCATCATCATTATTTCTTCTCATTGCTGTATTTCCTGTGCTTGTGCTTGGTTTTTAGGCATTTTACACACACAGTTAATCCTACCATTGCCTCATTAATGTTAAAAGTACAGGATACAAAATGTATAGTAGTGATGGTGCATACCTGTAACCCAGCAACTTGGGAGGCTGAGGCAGGAGGACCATAAGTTCAAGGCCAGCTTCAGCAATTTTGTGAGGCCCTGTGTCAAAATAAAAAATAAAAAGGGCTGAGGATGTGGCTCAGTAAGAAAGGACCCCTGGTTTCAATACCTGTACCCCCCCCCCAAAAAAAAAAAAAACAAACAAAACAGTGTTATAGTAGAAATGTATAATTGTAAGTTATAAGGAAATGGTGAACCATCATGCATGTGTCAGATGAATTTTTTTTCCCCCAAAAGAAAGCCATCCTGAAGAATAAAGAGCTAATTGTGCAATCTGTCAGGATGTGTCATTGATCTTAACCAAGAGGAAAGGAAAAGGGATTGACAAATGTTGCCGTGGCCCATTAGCTTGATATTACGTAGGAAAAGTTACAGCTAAGCTTGGTGCATGTGCTGTGCTGCAAGTTTAGTCCCAAGATGGGAATTTCATGCGTTTAGTCCCTTCCAACCTCAAAAACATCAGAGTGAGTGACCAGGTGGCAAGTGTGGGTGTAGGTGGCTGTGAGGGAGTTCCCACTGCACTGAGACTGTCAAGGAAGGAGGCCCTTTCTGCCATGTCAATGGTAGAGTTCCATAAGGATCAGAGGTGCTCGTCTTAGAGCCTGTGGATCAGCAGAGAGCCCGAACTCATAGAAATAAAACAGGAGCTGCAAGCCATGCAAATGAAGGAACATATGAGCAGCCCTTTGGGATCTAACCTATTTGTAGATGAATGAGCTTCTTTATTAGCTACCAATCATTTTTTCCAAATGGGACATGTAAGTAATTTTTATTGAACATCGACTGCCTATAGGGAACTGGGGAGGCAAAGATGAATAAGAATTGATCCTGTTCTCAAAGAGTTTGCAGATAAGAGAACACCCACTCCTAAATGGATGACTTTAATACTTTGTGTGATTGTACTCTCTATAATTATTATAATAATCCTGTATGAGAACAGGGAACTGTCCAGAGGGTGCTATGGAACACAGAGGAGTACTTACCAGGAGAGTCTTCCTGGGGTAGGCAGTGCCTGAGGGTAGCCAAAAGAATCAGAAAGACTTACCAGGGAGAGAGACGGAGGAGGCGGGCAGCAGGTAGTGAAGGATGTGGGGATTAGGGCATGGAGGGTCAGAAGTGCCATATTAAAGAGTTTCAGGCAATAAAAAGTCATTAATTAGAAGGATTGAAAAGTGAGTTCTTTTTGGAGAGATTGAACCCAGGGGCACTTAACTATTGAGCCACATCCCCAGCCCTTTTCATATTTTATTTTTAGACAGGATCTTGCTAAGTTGCTTAGGGCCTCACTACATTGCTGAGTTTGGCCTGGAACTTGAGATCCTCCTGCCCCAGCCTCCTGAGCTGCTAGGATTACAGACACGTGCCACCAGGCCCAGCTTGAAAATTGAGTTCTGAGGTAGATGTACACTTTAGGTAGACTGTTGGTTTTCTGTTGCTGCTCTAATCAGTTACTACAGATGTAGAAACTTAACACAAATTTATTATCTCACAGTCTGCTGTTCAAAAGTCCAACTGGCTCAACTGGATTCTCTGTTCCAGGATTCAGGAGGCTGAAGTTAGGATACTGGTGGGCTGGATTCTAAAGGGGAGGCTTTGGAAGGAATTTGCTTCTTCAGGTCAGTGGCAGAATCTAGTTCTTGGTGGTTGTAGGACTAATGTCCCTGCTACTCCGAGCAGGAAGCTATCGTTGGCTTCCAGAGCTTTCTTTCTGGGCTTGTGCATGGCCTCTGGGTCTCAAAGCCAGAACACATGTGGACCCTCTTTGACTTCCCCTTCTCTGTAGCTTTCAGTTACAGAAAGTCTTCTGCTTTTAAAGGCTTGTATGATTAGACTGAGCTCATCTGACTAATCCAGGATGATCTCTGTAACTTTAATTACATTTCTAAAGTCATTTTATATGTGAGGTGGCATATGTACAGGTTACAGGAGTTAGGTGGGGACATCCCGGCTGCTGGATTATTCTGCAGACTATACAATATACAATTAAGTGATTTTTACTCAATTTATGAAGTTGTGCAACCATTACCCTAATCTGGTTCTAGAATTTTCCCATCAGCCCCCAAAAGATTTGTAGTCAATTTTCTATTCCTATTTATTCTTTTTGAAGTGTGTGATTCTTTTTAATATTAATATTGTCCAGGGCTCACTTTAACTCTCTGGGAAATACCCATATTTAGGATATTCCTTAAAGGTGTCTTAGTCTATGTGGGCTGCTATAACAAAATACCACAGATTAGGTGGCTTAAGCAATAGGCATTTATTTTTCTGAGATCAGAGTGCCAGCATTGTTGGATTCTGATGAGGGCCTTCTTCCTGGGACTCAATTACCTGCTAAAGGTCCCATCTCTTAATAGCCTCATATTGAGGGTTAGAGTTTCAACAAATTATTTTGTGGAGGGGAAATAAAGATTCAATCTGGGGCTGGGGATGTGGCTCAAGTGGTAGCCCGCTTGCCTGGCATGCGTGCGGCCTGGGTTGGATCCTCAGCACCACATACAAACAAAGATGTTGTGTCCGCCAAAAGCTAAAAAATAAATATTAAAAAAAACCGCCAAAAACTAAAAAAATAAATATTCAAAAAAAAAAAAAAAAGATTCAATCTGTACCCGGGAAATGCAAGAACACACACCAGGTTATTTATGTTGGTTTCATCAGAGGAGTGGAACGGAGGGTTGATGGTGAAATCATTAACTTTAAAAAAATGTCTTTCAGTACTTAATATACAATGGGCTTGTACTTTTTTTTTTTTTCCAGTACTGGGGATTAAACCCAGGGATACTCTACCACCAAGCTACATCCCCACCAGGGCCTTGCTAAATGCTGAGGCTGACTTTGAACTTGTGATCCTCCTGCCTCAGCCTCCTGAGCCACTGGGATTATAAGTGTGTGCCACTGTGCCCAGCAAAATAAAAATTCTTAATGAGAAAAACATTTGAAGAAGCCATTCTTTATTATTGTGCAATAAACACAATTGTGTAACAATGAAAGAGATATTTCAAGTGCCAAGAAGCAATACCATCTGGATGTTTTATGAAAGACCATTTAGACCCAGGCCAATGCCAAGGCCTCTCATTATCCTTCTCTCCATCCCGCCGTGCCCCTGAGGGCTACCTTCCCTGATGTTCACTCCACATCTAGGTCCTGACTTTGGAGGGTTGGGGTCAGACTTGTCAACATATTGTTTTCTCAGTTCTGTCTTTGGAATAGAAACTTCAAGAGGAAACCAGGTCTAGGAATGTTGGCAAGGCCAATACAAAATATTGTAATTTAGTGGCTGTGAAACATTAACAAAGTTCCAAGTTATATTTAGATCTAGAAACTGCCAGAAGTACTGTTTTTGTTTTTTTATATTTAAGTTTTTTTTTTTAACATTTTTTGAGGTACTGGGGATTGAACTCAGGGGCACTCAACTACTGAGCCACCTCCCCAGCCCTTTTCTTTTTAAATATATATATTTTTAGTTGTAGATGAACCCAATACCTTTATTTTATTTGTTTATTTGTATGTGGTGCCGGGGATTGAACCCAATGTCCCATGTGTGCTAGGCAAGTGCTCTACCACTGAGCAACAACCCTGGCCCTTAAGTTTGTTTTTTAACTTCTGAAGAAGGAAGATAGAAGATTGTGTTGGGATCTCAAATCTGAAAGGCTGTACGGGGGCGCTGGGGTTGTAGCTCAGTGGCAGAGCGCTTGCCTAGCATGTGTGAGGCACCGGGTTCCATCCTCAGCACCACATACAAATAAACAAGTAAAATAAAGGCATTCTGTCCATCTACAAGTACAAAACAACTTTTTAAAAAATGTTATTAAAGAAAGAAAACTTTAAAAAAAAAGAAGAGCTATACTGGCTTTTTACAGTTTGAAGGATTAAAAGAAAATTTGAATAGGAAGTCTCATAAATTTCATTGTAAATAAGGTTCTACTGAAGTGATTGACAAGTAAAATTAATGAGCATCATTAAACTCCTACACTAGTCATGGCAAACAATTTCTCATAATTATTAAAATGTACTTCATAGTTCATGACAAACAAACAAGCTCATATTTTTTGAAGGGTAATCAAAAACTGTGAACAAGAAGCACTTTTTCATGGAAGTGGAGAAGCATGCAACAGAATCTAAACTTAGGAATAGAGAAAAGCTACATATAATCTTCTTTAAAAAATGGCTGTGTTGCAATATAATATATAATAACATTAAATTTACCTTTTAAAGTATAAAGTTCAGTGATTTGGGTTTTTAGTATGTTCACAAAATTATGCACTGTTCACCACTATCTATTTCCAGAATATTTCCATTACCCCAAGGAGAAACCCTGTACTCAGCTGGGCACAGTGGTGTACACCTGTAATCCCAGCTGCTTGGGAGGCTGAGACAGGAGGATCGCAAGTTTGAGGCTAGCCTTGGCAACTTATCTCAAAATACAAAATAATAAAAAAAATAAAAATATCTGGGGATGTAGCTCAGTGGTAGAGAACCCCTGGGTTCAATCCCCAGTACCATGCCAAAAAACAAACAAACAAACAAAAAAAGAAAGTAAGAAAGAAGAAGAGAAATCCTATACTCATTAATAGCCACTCCTCATTCCTCTCTCCAATCTTCTAGTCTCGGACAAACAGTAATCTAATTTTTGTCTCTAAGGATTCATTTCTTTTGGATAGGCTACATTGACATATGAAGTTTTGGCTTAAATAGATTAGTGTGTGTGTGTGTGTGTGTGTGTGTGTGTGTGTGTGTGTATATATATATAAATATAAATTTTCTTTTTCTTTGTGGTCCTGGAGATGGAACCTAGGGCCTCATGCATGTTAAGCACTCTATTGCTGAGATACATCCCCTACTCTATAGTTTCTTGTGTGTGAGTGTGTGTGTGTGTGTGTGTGTGTGTGTGTGTGTGATGATGGGGATTGAACCCAGGGCCTTGTGCTTGAAAAGCAAGTACTCTACAACTGAGCTATATCCCCAGCTCCCTATAGGTTCTATTTTTGATGGATGGATAGCTTATCACCTCAGCAAAAATGAAAGAGATTTAAAACATAGTACCTGACTCCCACGAAAAGTTATTTTAGGCTCAAGTGATTTATTTTAGCTTTTCTTTAACTAAAGTTGATCTCTTATTAGACATCTTGGGGACATTATTTCTAGCCTTAGAAAAATTAAAAGAATTAGGAATGCAGTGAATAATTGACAATAAATGAGATAACCTAGATGAAATGTACAGAGTCCTATAAAAACTGTTAAATTTACAGAAAAAAAAATGAAAATCTGAATAAACTACAATGAACAGAGAGATGGAACTAGAAAGTAAAAAAATTCCCTAAAATAAAAGGTCCATCCCAGATGGCTTCACTGGGGAATTTGACCAAATATTTACAGAATCAATACCTTTTCTTCATAAACTCTTCCAAAAAGTAAAAGAGGAAGCAACTTTTGCCATCTCTATGAGACCAATATTATTCTGATACCAAAACCAGGCAAAGATATGATAAAAAAAGTATAAATCAATATCTCTTAAGAATGTAGAGGCAAAAATCCTCAAATTCTAGTAAACAGGAACTAGCAACACATAAAGGGCAATACACCACAATCAAGATTTATCATAGGAAAGCACAGTGTTAGCTTTCCATCACTAGGACAAAATAAAAAAGGCAGAAAAGTTTATTTTGGCTCATGGTTTCAGTCCATGGTTGCTTGACCCTATTGCTTTGGGCCTGTGCCTGCACAGTACATCATGGTGGGAGCACATGGTGGAGAAGGATTGTTCACCTCATGGAGGCCAGGAAGCAGAGAGACAGAAAGGGACTAGAGCCCCACATCCCCTTCAAGCCACACCCCCAATGACCTAACTTCCTTCCATTAGGCCCCACCCACTAAAGGTTCCCCCACCTCCCCACAGTACCACAGGTGGGGACTGATTCATCATCACCTGGGCCTTTGGGGGTATTTCATACCTAAATTATAGAAGGAAGGTTGATTTAACATTTGATAACGAATTAATTTAATATAGCGTATTAGGGTTCAGGATGTGGCTCAAGTGGTAGCGTGCTTGCCTGACATGCGTGAGGCACTGGGTTTAATCTCAGCAGCATATAAAAATAACATAAAGATATTGTGTCCACCTAAAACTAAAACATAAATATTTTTTTAAAATACAGCATATTAGAACAAAGGAAAACACATCATTGCCTCAGTAGATGCAGGAAAAGCTTTTGACAAAGTCTAATATCCTTTCATAAAAAAAACATGCAACAAAGTAGGAGTTTCCCCTACCTGTTACAGGGCATCTATGAAGAGCCCACAGATAATGTCACAGTTAATAGTGCGTTTCTGAAAGATCAGGAAGAAGATGACAGTGTCCACCCTGTTCTACATTGTACTGAAGAGTCAAGGTTAATTAAACAAGAAAATGAAATAAATCAAATCTAGAATGAAAAGGAAGAAGCAAAACTATATCTATTTACAGATGACATGATCTTGTATATAGAAAATCCTAAGAATTCCACTGAAAAGTCAGAACTCTAGCACTAATCATTACAGAAAAGCAAAGATACTTTACCACAGTGAAGTTATCAACTCATACCTACCAGGATGGTCATTATAAAAACAAAAGAAAACCAGAAATTAACAAGTGTTGGTAAGAATGTGGACAAATTGGAAACCTCATGCATGGTTATAAGTTTAAAATGGCGCAGTTGCTATGGAAAACAGTATTATGGTTCCTTGAAAAATCAAAACTACAACTACTATGTGATCCAGCAAACCCACTTTAGGGATTTGTCCAGAATGACTGAAATCAGAATCTCAAAGAGATATTTGCATTCTCATGTTTATTTCAAAATTGTTAAAAATAGGCAAAAGGTGGAAACAGACTAAATATCTGTCTAATGACAGATGGATAAAGAAAATGTAGCATATACTTATGATGGACTATTCAGCCATAAAAGAAGGAAATCCTGTCATTCCACAATGTGGATGAACCTTGAAAACATGCTACAAGACCCAGGAGAACAAATGCTGCATGATTTCACTTACTAAACTAGTCAGACTCAGAGATAGAAAATAGATTTGTGGTTTCCAGGAGATGGGGGGAGGGACAAATGAAGAGTTGATGTTCAGAAGGTACAGAGTTTCAGTTGTGCAAGATGAAACAGTTCTAGAGATCTAGAGATCAACCAAATAGCATTGTGCTTATAGTTAATACTGTACTGTACATTTAAAAACATGTTAAAAGGTAGATAATTTTCTCCCCCTGTGATACTGGGGATTGAACTCTGGGGTGTTTTACCAATGGGCCACATCCCTGGTCCTTTTATTTACTTGTTGATTTTTAATTTTGAGGCAGTGTCTTGCTAAATTGCCGAGGCTGGCTTCAAACTTGTGATCCTTCTGCCTTAGCCTCCCAAGTAGCTAGGATTACAGGTGTGTACTACTCACCCAACTAAAAGGGGGAAATTATGCTGTATATTTTACTACAATAAAAATGGAATTAATTAATGAGAACAGAAAAAGTTGCAGCATACAATATGCAGGTCAATATGGAAAAATCAATTGAATTTCCACATACTTGCAATGAGCAACCTAAATGGAAATTAAGAAAATAACTCCATTTACAATAGCACTTCCCAAAATAAGATACTTAAGAATAAATTTAACAAAATAAGTACAAAATGTATACTCTGAAAATGTCAAATAATTGTTGAAATACATCAAAATCTAAAGAAATGGAAGATTTAACATTATTAAATAGATCTATAAATATAATTTTGCTGGGTGCAGTGGCATATGCCTATAATCCCAGTGGCTTGGGAGACTGAGGCAGGGGGATCACGAGTTCAAAGTCAGCCTCAGCAATTTAGTGAGGCCCTAATCAACTTAGTGAAAAACCTGTCTCAAAATGAAAGATACAAAAGGACTGTGGATGTGGTTAACTACTCCTGGGTTCAATCCTTGTTACAAATAAATAAATGAATAAAACACAATTCCTATCAGAATCAGTGGCTTCTTTGTAGAAATTGACAATTGGGTCTTAAATTCATATGAAAACTCAGGGGACCCAGAACAGCTAAATGAGTCTTTAAAAAGAAAAACAAAATTGAGGGACTCACACTTAAAAACTTACTACAAAGCTACAGTGTGGGACTGGCTTAAGGACAGACTCAGATTAATGGAGTAGAATCTGGAGTTCAGAAATAAACTTATGTATCTATGATAAATTAATTCTGGACAAGGGTGCAAGGCAGTTCAATGAGGGAAACAATAGTCTTTGAGCTGGGTGTAGGGGGCCAAGGCAGGATGATTGTAAGTTCAAGACCAGCTCGGGCAATTTAGTGAGACTCTGTCTCAACAGAAAATAAAAAGGTCTGGGTAAGTAGCTTAGTGGTAGAGCACTTGCCCAGTATGTGGAAGGCCCTGGGTTCAATCTCTACCATGGAGGAGCAAAAAGAAGAAGAAAAGGAAAGAAAGGAAGAATTGAGGGGCTAGGGTTTTGGCTCAGCGGTAGATCACTCGCCTAGCAAGTGTGAGGCCCTGGGTTTGATCTTCAGCACCACATAATAATAAATAAATAAATAGAATAAAGATATTATGTCCATCTATAACTAAAAAATTAAAAAAAGAATTGAAGAATAACTTTGAACAAGTGATGCTAGGATATACATATACACAGTATACACAATATAAAACAATGAATTTGGAATCCCTACCTCACACCATATCCAAAAATTAACTCAAAATAGATTTTTAAAAGTCAAATATAAAAACTGAAATATAAAAATCTTAGAAGACAATTTACAGGTAAGTCTTTATGTCCTTGAATTTGGTAATATTTTCTTCAATATCTCACCAAAAAGCACAAGCAATAAAAGAAAAAATAAATTGGACTTGATCAAATTTTTGAATTTTGTGTTTTCAAGGACACCATTGAGAAAGTAAAATACAACCTATAGAACAGGAGAGAATATTTGCAAGTAATATATCTGATATTAAATTTGTATCCAAAACATATAAGTAACACTGACATCCCAATAATAAAAGGCATAATTCAATAAAAAATGGGCAAAGAATCTGTATGGACATTTCTTCTAAAATACACAAATGGCTAATAAATGCCTGAAAAGATGCTCAACATTCAGTCATTGGGGAAATGTGAATAAGTAACAGAATGAGAAACCATTTTAAATCCACTAGGGTGGCTGTATAATTTAATCTAATTTGAAAGTTAGATGATAAAATGTGTTGGCAAGCCAGGTGTAGTTGTGCATGCCTGTAATCCCAGCTGCTTGGGAGGCTGAGGCAGGAGAATCGAAAGTTCCAGGCCAGTCTCAGCAACTTACTGAGGGCCTAAATAACTTAGGGAGACCCTGTCTGTAAATAAAATATAAAAAGGGCTGGTGATGTGGCTTGGTGGCCAAGCACCCCTGCGTTCAATCTCAGGTACCAAAAAAAAAAAAAAAAAAAAAAAGAATTTGTGGACAATGATGTGACAACATCAAACCCCTCTAAGGTGCTAATAGAGTTGCAAAATGGGAAACAATACTATCTCCCAGCTCTTAAAATCAGGCAATTCTATTGGAAACAATATAACTAAAAAGAAGTTGCAAGGGAAAGTTTAATTTGTTGCAAGATTGATGGGAATGTTTGTTGAGAGATTGATGGGAATGTATCCAAGTTTGTAAAGTGAGAGAATATGGCTTAGAATGCTGACCACAGTTGGCATTTCTGAGATAGCTACAGTTGCTTGTGAAATCTGTGCTTGTAGAGAAGCCCACTTCTTTGGGTTCTATAACAATGTGACAATTAGGAAGTCACCCTCTCCTCTTCAATTACTAGGATAGCCAATGATAGGCATAAAAATACATTTATTGACTGATAAAAAAGAAAAGTCCTGCCCTAGAGGGCTTCAGCAAAACCTGAACAAAGGTGTTCAAATAATGTCATGAGGAATTTGTCTTACCAAGACCTTGGCTGCGTTAGTTTCATTTTCAGGGGGGCCCCTCCTTCTGCCATTTTGTCAACCAGAGCAGAAAGAAATCTCTTTCCCAGTAGTTCCAGCTCCTGGTGGTCTTGGGAAAACTTTCCTCAGTTTATAATGGGCCATAAATCCTTCTCTAAATTAATGACAATGGGCAGGAGGAGGTGATAGTGTGTTTTCAATGGCCAGAAAATTAATGGCCATGGGAACAGAGGATGGAATAGCCATGAAACAAAATGGTGAAGGCAGAGTGTGCACAAGTTAACTGTTTCTTAACAATGCTGGAAAGGAGAGGATTGATTTTTATGGAATGCCAACCATATATTGGGTCTTGTGATGGGAAAATGAAACAGTTTGATAGGAGATCTGGACACATAGACAATTATATCTGATTTGTAAGTGACAATGGTAGTTTTCCTTTGGTATAACAAAATCCTAGAGGCTGGGTAATTTGTGAAGACAAAAGGTCTATTTAAATTCACAATTTGGAGGAGGGAAGTCAAAAAAGCATGGCCCTTGCTCTGGCAAGGGCCTCTCTGACTGCTTTATCTGATGGCAGATGGCATCATGGTGGGAGTATTTGTGGGAGGGAGGCAGCAGCCACCTGGTGGGGCAGGAAGCAGGGGTGACTGGGGAATGACCAGGCTTGTTCTTTTATAGTGATCCTGTCACTAGAACTAACTTGATCTCTTTGTAGGGCAGCACCTCCGATGACCTCCCACTGGGCCTCACCTTTGAAAGGTACTGCTATCTTTCCATATGACCATGTTGGGGATTGAGCTTCCAGTGCATGAACCTTTGGAAGACAAGCCATATCCAGACTGTAAGGAACCATTTGAGGAGTGGTAGTATGTGTAGCGGGTGTCAGGGAAGACTTCACCGAGAGGGACATCCTGATCTGCATCTTAAAGGATGGGTGGGATGCACAGAAGTTTAGTGGTAAACGAGGAGGAAGGGATCTCAGGCCCATGCCAGGGGCAAAGAATAAGTAAAAAAAACAAAACAAAACAACAACAACAACAACAAAAATGGAGCCAGTGTGGTGGCATGCCTGGGGACCAGCCACCTGGAGGCAGAGGCAGGAGGCTCACTTGAGCCC
The DNA here is from genome assembly GCF_964194105.1 of Spermophilus citellus. NCBI lineage: Eukaryota > Metazoa > Chordata > Mammalia > Rodentia > Sciuridae > Spermophilus > Spermophilus citellus. The sequence goes on along the minus strand of NC_138187.1, from coordinate 21,065,454 downwards.
AAGAGTTCAAAGCCAGGCTGGGCAACATAGGAAAACCCGTCAAAAAAAAAAAAAAAATTGGCCAGAAAAATCCACATCCAAACCAAAGACATTTTTAGTTTTGCTCACACGACATTTTTAGAAGTTTTAGAATTAGCTGCCAACATTGAAAGATCTGGAGCTTTCACATGAAAATCCATAGTTTTAATTTATCTTGAGGAATCAGGTTTGATTCCTGCATGTCGACGAAGGTCACTCTGTATCAGACAACCACATCACCTGCCTGTCCTCCGTGGTGGGTCAGAGACAGCTTCAAAGTCCTTGCAACTGTCCACAACAACGGTCCCCTCCACATGGACTCGAGGACAGTCCTGCAAGTGTTTTACCAACAGAATGTGACAGGAGTGATAGAAATAGTTAGGCTGTGACAATTGCTGGTGGGGCACCCCTCAAACCCCAGAATAGGGCTGGGAGAGTGTCCACCTTGGGAGCCACTAATGGGGCATGTGGGTCAGAAGCCAGAAATGCAGGGGCCCAGAGGCAGGCAGGGAGTTGTTCAGCAGATGTGGATGAGTCAGGGTGGCTGGTGGGGGTGCCTGGGGAAGGGGCGACTTGACCCTTGACATGTCCAGCAAGGGAAGAGATGCCCTGAAGGGGATCAAGAGAGAAAGCTGGAGAGAGGAAGAGGACAGGGAGAGCAGGTCCCTGTTAGATTCCAAAGGAGAGGTGTTCAGAGGGAGGGAGCGGTCAGCAGCTTCAGGTGGCCGCCAAAATGTGTTTGATGTGTGATCAGGAGATGGTTGGTGGCCTTGGCGATGGCGAGTCTCTGTGGCAGCAGACAAGTAGGTGAAGAAGCAGTGGAGGGGGAAGTCAGACTGGGTGTCAACAGCTCTTTCAAGAAACTTGAGCGTGAACTGCAGGAGTGAAGAGGAAGTGGTCCGAGATTGGCAGGTCCCTGCCCCGTGGGAGACCTAGTGTGTTTTTAAACAATGAACAGAGGGGGTCCTTGGACAGGGAAGTTGGCGATGCAGGAGAGGGGCTATGCCATGGTACAGGTCAAGAGGAAATGGGAAGGACTGTCCAGGAGGGTGCAGGAGTCAGCCTGGGCCCGGGTCGGCCTCTGCCTCTGGGGTGATGGCCCATGGCAGTTATAGAAGCCGGAGATGAGAGCTGGTGAGGACAGAGCGGCTGGCACAGTTCTCATTTCGCTTCTCCATAAAATAGGAGCCGCGATCATCTGGTGACAGCAGGGAAGGCATCTGTAGCAGAGGGCTGGTGGAAGCGGCCATTGAGGTTGACTTGGGCTCCAGCCTGGAGACTTTGACATCCTTCCGTGCCTCCTGCTGAGGGCCACAACCGGCTTCCGGATATGACAGTCAACGCTGAACCTACAGGTCGAAGGAAGACCATAGAAATGAGGAGGCCTGGGGGCCCAGGGGCTGGAAAACCGACTAAGCCCCCCAGACTTAGCCCACTTCATCTGCTCTTAGCCTGCAATCCCCCATGCTGCAGATGTCCCCAGAATTCACCATTGTGGAGGTAGATTTGAGACTTGCTCTCCTGTCTCCACACAAGGCCACGTTGTTAATTAACTCCTTCTGTGGTGCACAACTCATCATTTCTGGGGCTGGAGTTCAGGCCGAGAGTAAGCCCAGCAAGCACAAGCCCTGGGTTCAGTCCCCAGCACCACCAAGAAAGCTCAGACCTCATCATTTTGGCCATTGGCATCGTGCATGGCAGGCAAAACAGGCCTGGTTTGGTAGCAGGGCCAGGCCACCAGAGTGACCACTCACACAGGAGACCGTTGCTTCACTTGTAGACTGGTGTGGGTTTTATTGCCTACATCAGCAAACTTCTTGAGAAGGCCCTGGTTGAGGTCCCTCGTGATCTGGGTCCTGCTGACCTTTCTGGCTTGGCGGCCCTCCCCATCATCCCAAGTCCCTGAGGCGTCAACTGTGGGGCAGGTCTCACTTTTCCCTAAAGTGCCATAACTGTTTCTGCCTTTATCTGAAAGGCTTTTCTCTTCTCCCTCCCTTCTCTGTTTGGCAAACTCTCAAGTTTAAGCCAGGTACAGTGGTGCACACCTGTAATCTCAGCTGCTTGGGAGATCTTGAGTTCAAAGTCAGCCTTAGCAATTTAGCGAGGTACTAAGTGACTCAGTGAGACCCTGTCTCAAAATAAAATATAAAAAGGGCTGGGGATGTGGCTCAGTGATTAAGTGCCCTTGAGTTCAATCCCTGGTACAAAAAAAAAAAAAAAAAAAAAAAAAGACCCAGTTTAAAGCCAGGTGTGGTGGCACACTCCTGTAATCCCAACAACTTGGGAGGCTAAGGCAGGGGGATCACTTGTTTATGGCATGCCATCCATCCATCCGTCCCACCACCATCTCTGATGGTCTCCTCCACTTCATTGCCCTCCTGACTTGGCTCCTCCCTCTTTTTGTGAACACCGGAGCTGTAAGAGGTCCCAGGACGCTGCAGCCAGACTCACAGGTCTCGGTCAGGCAGGCTTGGATGTGAATCCTACTTCATGTGACCTTGGGCAGGTCATTTATCTCCTCTCTGCATTGATTACTTTATCCCTAAAATGGGGATAAACAAATATCTCACAGGGCTCTGTGAACAACCCAATGAGGGGTTGTTCCTGAAGGCACTTGGTGTAGTACCTTGAAGTAGTGTGGCCTGGACCTGTCAGGATGCTTCACTGTAAGAACCTAATTTAAAAGTTTTCTTTTACACTTAGCTGGTTTGGATGAGGATCCAAAGAGCATCTACATGTTACAGTTGGTGAGCACAGTTCTTAAGACTCCATATATTTTTCTTTCATCTCATTTTAGTGCCATTTACTTTATTTAATTTTTTAACTTAATTTTATTTTAATTTTTTGACAATGCAGGAACGTAGGACCATGGATTTTAGACAAGCACTCTGCCACTAAGCTACATCCCAGCCGTTTTAGTATGGTCTGTTTTTTTTTTTGGGGGGGAGGTATCAGGGATTGAACTCAGGAGCACTCGACCACTGAGCCATGTCCCCATCCCTATTTTGTATTTTATTTATAGACAGGGTCTCACTGAGTTGCTTAGGACCTCGCCATTGCTGAGGCTGGCTCTGAACTTGCGATCCTCCTGACTCAGCCTCCCAAACCGCTGGGATTATAGGTGTGCACCACCATGCCCAGCTAGTATGGTCTATTTTGATGGTCATTCATTCCTATAAATTTTTATGCATTCTAGATTTAAGTAATTGCTTCCCGATGGTGTTATTTAACCTGTTCTTCTATCCCTTTTAATTCCTATAAACTAATAATTAAGTTTGGATGACTACATTCAAGATGACAGTGATCACAATGATTCTGGCAAGAACAGGGTGAAGGTGGTGCTGCATATATACTGTGTCATAGCAGGAGATACAGAATGTCTAGTCCTACTTTTGGTGATGGTAAGATTGATTGATGGTGTCAGATGCGCAATGGCACATGCCTATAATCTCACTGGCTTGTGAGGCTGAGGCAGGAGAATGGCAAGTTCAAAGTCAGCCTCAGCAACAAGGCCTTAAACAACTCATTGAGACCCTAAATAAAATATTAAATGGATGGGGATGTGGCTTGGTGGTTAAGCCTCCCTGGGTTCAATATCCTGTACAAAAAAATTATTATTTTTTGATTGAGGGAATATTTCTTTTCCTGTAAATCATGGAAGTTTAAACATAAATTATGAAGGTATTATGAAGGTAAGAAATTATTGCTAAATATTTTGGGTGTAACTATATATTATATTATGGTATTGTGGTTGGGTAAAATGAAATTCCTTGTCTGACATACAACATGGTTGAATTTCAAAACACGCTGAGTGGAAAAAAAAAACACAACCAAATCCAGATCCATACTTATTGATTTCATTTATATGGAACATTCTGGAGCAAGCAAAATGAATCTATAAGTGACAAAAAACACAGCACGGGTTGCCTCAGCAATGGTGGAGGCTGGAGACTGACTGTGGAGGAATTTTGAGGGTGATGGAAACATTTTGTATTTTGAATGTGGTGGTGATTGCATGGATATGTACAGCTGTCAAAACTAATTGAATCATGCACTTAAAATGAATGTTTTATTGTATGAAAATTAAGGTGTATTTTGATGTTTGTGAATAAAGTTGATTTTAAAAGGAAATAAAATTACAACTAGAATAAAAAGAATTCATTCTAATAGCCACAAAACTGTAATATGCCTCTGAGGGGAAACTAGTAATATGTGACTACAGATAAATTTATATTCAAGACAAAGGAGAAGACCTACACATACAGATAATGGACAGTGTTCATGGGCAGATGTCTCAACGGTTTTCCCAAATTACTCTATAAATTAAATGTTTTGTTGAAAGAATTGAGTTTTTTAAGTTGGTATCTGTTACTAATAAATACTGAAGTATTTAAATTGAAATGGCATAATGTTTGGTATTTGGCTTAATATGTTCAAAGAAAATAATGTGAAAGAAGAAATGAAGAAATCAATATTTATCCTATGCTGAGAATTGTTGAAGCTGAATGAGGGGTACAAGAGAGTTTATTATATAATTCTTTTGATTTTATATATTTGGAATTTTCTATAATGAAAGTTTAAAAGTGTAAATGACTCAAAGTTTTAAAAATAGGTAAGATAAAACCTTATTTCTCCCAGAAGTTTTTTTTTTTTTTTTTAAAAGAAAAAAATCTAACTAAAATTTAGTTAAAAAAAAGAGCAAAATCGAGCAAGAAAGGAAATTTGTTACTTCACATAACAAAGACTTGCTTCAGGTATAGGTGGATCCAGGTCTCAGATAGTGTCCTTGGGGCTCTGGTTTCTTCTCTCCCTTTCTTGGCCCTACTGGCCTCTAGATTGGTTCTGTTCTCAGCTTGCTTCAGTTGAAGGTGACATGACTATTAGCACCTCTTAGACTTCTACTCTGAGCCACCCAGCAGGAAGCTCAATTAAAGGCCTAGAATTAAGTTGCAGGGCACTGTTGGCCTGGCACAGATCATCTGCGTTTATCTCTCTAATGTCAGGGGTCTGTCTCATTAGCCTCTGGGTCCCCTACACCCAGCACAGTGCCTGGGACACAACTGGGTGGATGAATAGATGAGGAAAGTATGGAAAATACCAGTCCTTTCGTGTGTACACAGAGAGCTCTGCAGATGAGCAGAAAACTCCCAGGAAGTTGGAGGAGACCACGCACTTGGGGGCACTATGGCCATCACTGTCTCCATTAGGAAGGCCAGGGTAGAGGGGCAGGATGCCAGCGCTCACGTGGTGCTCACCTGCACAGCGCCTGGCATTCACTATACATTGTATCAACTCAGACTGTATAAAGTGAGATGGAAGCTAGGGTCCCCCAAGGTCCTCTGACCCCACCCTGCTCCGCAGTCTCTTTAGGGCCAGACAGAACAGAGAATGCATTGGGAACCTTGCTAAGGAGTTTGAACTTTGCTCTTCATTTCGGTCTGTCCATCTTTACAGTGTATCTGGTTCCTTGGAAGGGCCTCTGCTCCTGTCTGCCTACAGAGCAGGTAGACCAGTCAGAAATGACACCTGCAAGTGCCAGAAAGTCAACTGAAACTTCTTGGCTTATATGGAAAAGTTATTGCTTTATATAACATCAAATTTAAGGGGTTCAGGCACAGCTTGATCTAGATAGTCAAATGTCTAGAATATGTCCTCATGTCTTGCTTCTGCAGTTCTCTGCGTGGGCTTTCCCTGGCCAGCTTTTCTTATGTGGTGACAAGATGGTTGCTACTAGTGCTGTGATTACATCCTTACAGCTTACTAACCCACGTGGAAAGAGAGCTGCTTTTTCCCAGCAGCGACAAGATGCCTCTGTTTTGGACTGCACAGGCTGGAATCAAGCATCCAGCCCTGAGACAGAGCAAAAGGCTTGCTGTGGCTGGGGAAGCAGGGACCATGGGCTCCCCCGAGACCCCCTTCCTGAACCTCATGGACAGTCACTGAGGAAAGGTGATTCCCCCAAGGAAAATCCAGGAGCTGCCACCAGGAATGGAGCGATGGTGAGATGCTAGGTTGGCAGCAGCCAGACAGGTAAATGCCAGTTCAGTGCCCTCATATGGAGGCATTGGCCTCTACCCAAACACAGGGTGAGCTGCGTGGCACGGTCCTCGCCGCCTACAGTGGATCTTGTGTTCTGTGGACATCTGCTTCCCAGAACTTCCTCCCACTGGCCTTGCGTCTGTCCTCTGCAGCAGCCCCGTGCTGGCCGCCCCCTTCCCACGCTGAGGACCAACTGGCATTTGAAAGCAGCCTGAATCCGTCCCAGCTTTCTCTCTTCAGTCTCTCTCCCCAGACTCACAACCTCTAGGGCAGGTCTTTCAGGTCCTTCAGCATGTGCTTGTGCTCTGTGTGGGCACAAGACCCTGCAGAGCTAAAGACAGATACAGTGTGCCTCACTGTATCTGCCACTTAGGGGCTGTTGTAGGGATTAAATGAGCATGGTATAGCCAGGTGCAGTAGTCCTGGCCTGTAATCCCAGTGACTCGGGAGACTGAGGCAGGAGGATGACAAATTCAAGGCCAGCATGGGCAACTTAGCAAGACCCTATCTCAAAATAAAAAAAATAAAAAAATAAAAAGGACTGGGGATGTAACCCAGTGGTAAAGTGTCCCTGGATTCAGATCCTAGTAACACACACATGAACACACACACACAGAGAAAGGGGTAAAAAAAAGTGAGCAAAATATAGTGTTTAGAACAGTACCCAGCACATAGTAGTCGCTCAATAAACACCAGCTGTTATCCTTGTCACTTCAGCTGCAGATTGTACATCACAGGCCCTGTCCCACTCTTGTTCAGTGGCAGGTTCTTGGGTTCAATACAACCCTTAGGTTTTTACAATTGAATAACTGCAGAACTCTTCCACATACATTATCTCATCTGAATCTCATAACTGAGGAAACTGAGTTTGAGAGGTTAAGCCTCCTGCCCCAAATCACACAGCCCATCAGTGGTGAGGTAGGATTTCTTGCTGTTCCTTGAACTCCTTCCTACCACGGGGGCCTTGGCCTCAACTCTGGTTACTGTTGGGCCTACCAGATAGTCTTCTGGCCACGCCTACTGGCTCTTCCTTATCCTCTCAGGTCCAGCCCCAGTTCTCTACGTGACAATGAGAAGCGCTAACATTTACTTAGCACTTGCTATTTTTTTTTAAGCACTCGGCAGGGAGGTGCTTCAGACTCTCCTTTGGTTATTTTGGGAAATCATCCCCATAACCTTGTGAGGCACGTGTGGCTCAGCTACAGACAGGAAGCAGGCTGAGAGAGGTTAGCATCCTGCCCAAGGTCACTCAAAAGTAGTGACAGCCAGGAGCCACACTGGTACAACAGCCTGATTCTAGGCCTTTCTTGCCTTCCGTGTCGCTGCTTCCGTGTGTCCCTGGGAATCCAAGGAAGGGCATGGGCTCTCTCCTCTTGAGTGAGACGCTGGGCGCCTACCTCTGCTAGGCGCCCTTAGGGCCATCGCGGGCTTTTCTCTTCCACCTGGTGAAGAGCTCTTAACCGCGGGAGCCCGACTCATTCGCACCTGTGGCCCCTGGCTCAAAGCAGGCGCTCCATGACGCCCAGCTATTTCATTTGTCCCTCGCCCCAGCCCTGTGCAGCAGGAGGGCAGGGTGCCCCGAGTGAAGATCTGAGACCCAGAAAGGCCCAGCGACTCCCCAGGCTACCCATTAGTCCGTTAGGAGTCGCGACCAGAGCCCAGCTCCCCTTGAGTCTGGTCCGCGCAGGGCTGTCCCTCGTCCGGCCCGGCTCCTTGGGTCCCATCCGTGCGGGGGAGAGGATGGCGACGCAGACTGGCTGGCGAGAGCGCGGGCCTTGGGAGCTTTCACGAGCCGGGGAAGGATGGCGAGGAGGCTGGGGGCGGCTGCAGGAGGGAAGGAGGAGCGGAGTATTTTTGCATTTGACGTTCAAAGAAGCGCAGAGTCGAGGCCCAGGGCATCTGTTCGGAGCTGGCAGCGCACAGCGAGCTGCTTGCGCTAAGAGGCCAGCGCTGCTGCGGGTCCCGAGCCGGCGGCCGCCTCCGCGGAGGGCAGGGCCAGCCTCTCCCGAGCTCCGCCCCAAAGGGGCGCTGCCACCGGAGGAGGCGGGCGACGGCCGCTTCTCATTCATTGTCTTGACAGAGCATCCTCAACCGGCCAGTCTCGGGCTCCGGCAGCGCCTTCCTCCTCCTCCTCTTCCTCCTCCATTGGGGGGGTCTAGCTCATCTCTCTGCCGCAGGTGAGGCTGGGGTCCCTGGGGCGCGGGGGTGACCGGCTGCAGGGACCCGGCTTCGCTGCCTTGGGCCACCTGTGGGGCCGGCGTGAGCGTGGGAGCAGCGGGCTGTCGGGCTGTCAGCCGCACCTGGCTCAGCCGGGGGACAGGGAGCCGGCCCCTTGGCTCTCGGGGAGGCCCCCGGGCTTGAGGACTGCGAGGGGCCAGCCGAGGGTCCCAGAGTGCTCTGAGGTGAGGGTGAAGGGCCACCGCGGCCAAGATGGAGGTGGGCACGCCGGGAGCGGCCGCGGCGCTCGGGGGGCGGGCAGAGGATGCCCAGCGCCGACCTGCTCAGAATGCGAGGGTCTGGGCGGCGGGGTGGGAGTCAGGGTGGGGTGAGAGGAGCTGCTGCTTGGAGACAGGAAGGGCTTGACAGCAAAACAAGAAAAGACCAAGTTCCCCTTTCCGTGGCTTCTGGGCCTGGTACCTGCGGTGGGGGAGGCGGCAGGGTGGGGCCATGGCTTCCTGTGCCCCAACCTATGGGGCTGCCCTCTCCCCAGGCTGCTCACTTGGGATTCCTGTCCCTTATTTGAACCTGGGGCTCTTCGCTCATGCTTCTCACCTGCTTTCCGGTAGGCAGACCTGGGAGTCTCCTGAGGGATCTCAGCTAAGGCAAGGGGGCTGTGGCCCGGAAAGAAGGGGCCAGGCCCCAAGGCAGAGCAAATGGTGAGAATGGGGAGGTGGACAGGAGCTCTGGGTAGGGTGCCCTCAGCATGGCAGCATAAGCCCCCTCACCAAGCACAAAGGTGGTGTGATCGGGCACCAGGACGGCACCCTGGAGCCCAGGGAAGCATTGGCAAACCACCCCAGCTGGACCTCAGAGAAGTCAGGGTGGGCTTCTCCCTTCCTGTGTGTGGTTCCAATGGGGGTGGAGATGGCACTCAGGGACACCTGCTCCTTCGCTCTTTCTGAGCGGAGGCGACAGGCAGAGGTGTGGGGAGGAGGAGAGGCTGGGACTCGAGCCATCACTGCTTCTGGTGCCCAGAGACCTACTGGGGACGCCATCCTGCTGCCTGGCAAGCCCACACACCACTTCCTCCTGTGTGCCAGCCCTGGGTCCGGAGGCTGGGGAGACCAACCTTGCCCCTGCCTTTAGGAGGGTCCCCATGTGGGTGTGAGAGAAGTGGGCTCTGACACAGTAGGCAAGAACCCACCCTCTGGGCACCGGGATGGTGCCCCAGCATTGACACCATGGGAAAGGAAGCACTCTGCATCCTGAGCCAACGGCACACACTGGGTGCCCCACGCACCCGGCTGCTGTAGGGCTGAGGGTACAGGCTTGAGAGGGGGCTGAGTGTCCCGAGGGTGTGGCAGGTGGGCCGTGGGTTAGACAGGAGTGAGGATGGGCTGAGAAGCATGAGTGGCAGCATGCTGTCGGCCATGGAGTGATGCCAGGATCCTAAAAGCCGGACTGAGGGGGAGGCAGGGACCACTGTAAGGTCAGAGTTCACCTGAAGGGGGAAAATTCTCAACCCCTGTGCCCCTAGGATGAGCCGGCAGGTGGTCCGCTCCAGCAAGTTCCGCCACGTGTTCGGACAGCCAGCCAAAGCGGACCAATGCTACGAGGATGTGCGCGTCTCACAGACCACCTGGGACAGTGGTTTCTGTGCTGTCAACCCCAAGTTTGTGGCCCTGATCTGTGAGGCCAGTGGGGGAGGGGCCTTCCTGGTGCTGCCCCTGGGTAAGGTGAGCTGCTGGAATCTTGGGACAGCAGATGTCCTCCTGGGAAGGTCTCTGTCACCCGTGGCACTGGGTGGGTGGGGGGACTGAATAGGTGATTGTCACTTAGCCTTCCTGGACCTCAGTGTTGTCATCTATGAAACAGAGCCGGGCCAGATATGGCTCCCGCTCTCTCCAGCTCCTGTGTGCATGGGTTGTGTGGAACCTGAAGCTCATGGGGCACTAAGAGAGGGCCGCATGGAGACCTGCAGACCCAGGGCCAGGTCTCCCAAGTCTCATCCTAGGGCTTTGTCCTCCTGGAAACACAGGGAGGGCTAGGATAGCACCTGAGACTTGGTGAGAAGTAGTATTGGGGCTGGGGACTCCAGGTCTGGGTCTGAGCAACCCGCTGAGCCTCTGGTGATGGAAGAGGCCTCCCTTCCCCCTGCTGTGTGTGACCTCCACCCCAGCACACTCTTGTGTTCTTTGATGGGTGAGACAGGAAGGGGAGATGGGTTCTCAGTTGTTACCTTAAAAGGGCTGATGGAAGCAAACACAAGAGGAAGTGGTTGTCGGGGTGAGAGCTGGGCCCGCGCCCTGCGCGACTCTCCACACAGGAAGCCCTGCTGAAGCAGCTGGCCCCGGAAGAGGCCATTTCCAAACCTTTGCTCCTGCCTGGGGGGCCACTGATGGCAGACTTCCTTGGTCCCTCTTCATCTGGAAGGACACATCCTAACAGCTCCACCATGGACACAATTCCCTGGAGAACCCCAACCTGACCCCTGACTGGTCTAGACCCTTAGCCTAATGTGCCCCTGGAGACCTCACTCAGGGAAGCGGGGGTGGGGATGCTGGCCCTCAGAGCCAGCATAGGGTAGGGACAGAGACAGGAAGGCCATGGCCAAGATCTCACATAGCATGGCTCCCCACACTCTATGCTATTTGCTGCCAGCCCTCCTGGGAGTGGGGCAAGGAGAGCAGACCCCAGGCCCTGGCCCATCTCCCGGGAATCCCACAGCCTGTTCCTCTGCAGGGGTGTGAAGAGGTTGGACTGGGTTTGGAGGGTCAGAGTGCCTCCACCAAAGGCTCTGCTGTGCCCTCTAGACTGGACGTGTGGACAAGAACGTGCCCACAGTCTGTGGCCACACAGCCCCTGTGCTGGACATTGCCTGGTGCCCACACAATGACAACGTCATTGCCAGTGGTTCTGAGGACTGCACTGTCATGGTGAGTGCCGGTGGGGGGTGCTCAGGTGCTGGGTAAGACTCTAGGATGGAGCCGACGTTCGGAGTCCCAAAGACTCACTCACCGCTTCTTTGCAGGTATGGGAGATCCCTGATGGCGGCCTGACGCTGCCCTTGCGGGAGCCTGTTGTCACCCTGGAGGGCCACACCAAGCGTGTGGGCATCGTGGCTTGGCACCCAACAGCCCAGAATATACTGCTCAGTGCAGGTGCCGTGGGCTGGGAGAAAGGGGAAAATGGGAGGTGGGGCTGGTGGCTGACATAGAGGTGGTGGGAAGCTCATGGCTTCTGACACAGGGGTGGCGGGATTATGCAGGTTGTGACAACGTGATCCTGGTGTGGGATGTGGGCACTGGGGCAGCTGTGCTGACGCTGGGCCCAGATGTGCACCCGGACACAATCTACAGCGTGGACTGGAGCCGCGATGGTGCCCTCATCTGCACCTCCTGCCGTGACAAGCGTGTGCGCATCATTGAGCCACGCAAAGGCACTGTCATAGCTGTGAGTTGCCATGAACCCTGACCCTTGACCATGCGACCATTAGCCCACTACCCCCATCCACAGTACCCCCCAGGGTACTGTACTCCCCTGTCCCCACCTAGGTCTGCCGCTAGGGTGTGTGGATGGGTGTCTGACCTACCACCACCCTCTCCTTGCAGGAGAAGGACCGTCCCCATGAGGGGACTCGGCCTGTGCACGCCGTGTTTGTATCAGAGGGAAAGATACTGACCACGGGCTTCAGCCGCATGAGCGAGCGGCAGGTGGCGCTGTGGGACACAGTAAGTGCATGATGGGAAGTAGGGTGCACCTGGGCTGGGAATCGAGGCTGGAGTCCCTGCCCTACCACTTGCCTGGCCAGATGGCCCTGGGCCTCAGTTTACCCAATTGAGATGGGAATTTCCAATAGTTGGTCTGGGAGGGTCCTCACCTGGTCACTGCCCAGTGAGGATCACCATCACAGGACCGGACATGGCCCAGCCTGTTCTTATCTCCCACCTGTCTCTACAGAAGCACTTGGAGGAGCCACTGTCCCTGCAGGAACTGGACACAAGCAGTGGAGTCCTGCTGCCCTTCTTTGATCCTGACACCAACATTGTCTACCTCTGTGGCAAGGTGGCTCAGCCAGGAGGGGTTGGGGACAGACAGATGGGCAGGAAGGGCCTGGAGGAGCTGGACTGGAGGCATCTGTTGGCGCTGACCCTCCCTTTGCACGTACCACCTGCAGGGTGACAGCTCTATCCGCTACTTCGAGATCACCTCTGAGGCCCCATTCCTGCACTATCTTTCCATGTTCAGTTCCAAGGAGTCCCAGCGTGGCATGGGCTACATGCCCAAACGTGGCCTGGAAGTGAACAAGTGTGAGATTGCCAGGTGACTGACCCTCACCCCTGATCGGGGCTTGCTCCCAGGGCAGTGCTGACCTGCAGGCTCTAGGCGCTGCTCACCTTCCTGTTTCCACAGATTCTACAAGCTGCACGAGCGGAAGTGTGAGCCCATCGCCATGACAGTGCCTAGAAAGGTGATGGTCCCATGTCCCTTTCTGGGCTCCAGACTGGGCACTGACCTCTTGGGCTTGTAGGGTGGTATGGTGACATTAGCACTCCCATAACCATCCCTGGCCTTGCCCACAGTCGGACCTGTTCCAGGAGGATCTGTACCCACCCACAGCAGGGCCTGACCCTGCCCTCACAGCTGAGGAGTGGCTGGGGGGTCAGGATGCTGGGCCCCTCCTCATTTCCCTCAAGGACGGCTATGTACCCCCCAAAAGTCGGGAGCTGCGGGTCAATCGGGGCCTGGACAGCACACGCAGGAGGGCAGCGCTGGAGGCCAGTGGCACTCCCAGCTCGGTGAGAGGCGGGCGGGGAGGCAGAACGGGAAGATGGTGAAGTGGGGAAGGGGCTGCATGGAGGTGCTCAGTACTCCAGGGGAAGCAGGCTGGTGTCTGGAGCTTTCCAAGGTCACAATGGTGGGGCAGCTTGGAGTGGGTAATCCAGAGGCCTCAAAAAACAGGATTTGGAGCTGGGTGTGGTGGTACACACCTGTAATCTCAGCAGCTCAGAGGCTAACTCAAGAGGACTACAAGTTCAAAGCCAGCCTCAGCAATTCAGAGAGGCTCTGCACAACTCAGCAAGACCCTGACTCTAAATAAAACACAAAAAAGGGCTGGGATGTGGTTAAGCATCCAGGTGTTCAATCCCTGGTACCAAAACAAAAACAGGATTTGGGTTTACAGGCCTACAACTCTCTGGGCAGGAGCTGGCTGACAGACAGAAGGGCCCAAATTCTGGGATTCTTGGAAGGGGGTTTAGCAGATGCCAGGTTAATGGGGGACACCAGAAGGAGCTAAGCCTAATCTAGCCTGGATTACCCAGGATGCTGTGTCCCGGCTGGAGGAGGAGATAAAGAAGCTGCAGACCACAGTGCAGGAGCTGCAGAAGCGTCTGGACAGGCTGGAGGAGACAGTCCAGGCCAAGTAGAGGGCACAAGGCCTTCAGCTGGGGGAGGCCACTCACAGCGCTCCACTCCCACCCAGGCCTCAGGCTATCATGGCAAAGAAGAAACAATAATAAAATGGCTTTATTTTCTTGTACTTCTCCAGACTCTGATGACTGCTTACCTGGGATGCTGGGCCTGATAAACTAACCTACCTTTGAGCTTCCCCCTTAGCATCCCTGATGGAACTGTCCCCATCAGGGCTGTGTGTGGGGGGTCCCTCTCTGAATACCCTACAGCACAGGCTGTTGGGGGAACCCACCCACGTTGATGTGGGTTGGGAGCTTGCTCTTTGTTTCCCAATTCCTTCTCAGAACTGGCAGGCCCTTGCTGGGGGTATCTGAGTGGAGGTAAAGCCCAAGCTATTGTGGGACACAATAATTGTTCAGTATCTCTTGCTCAGGACTTAAGGGTATGTATTTCCAGAGTGGCTCCCAACATCAGAAATTCCCATGTTTACCTCAATTCTGCCGAGCCTAGTCAACCAAAACACCAGGTTGCTCAGGACTGTACTGACACTGCTGCTTGTGGGGACATGATCCAGTGAGCACTGTGCACTGGTCATCTTTCAAACTGCAAACTCAAAGGATAAAAATAGCAAGGCTTTCTGTAAGAAAAGAGTTTAGAAACAGTTTGCTGTAGGTCAGATTGTGACTCACAATCTAAGTCTCCATTTTTGTTCAGAAATTCCCCTTATAGCACTACTACCTCTTGGGGCCCTTTCTATGGGTTCTGTTGGGGTGTGGCTTCTGTGAAAGGGGGACCTGGCAGGAATAGGTCTGTAGGACCCTACCAAGAGGGGGCTTAGGGCTGGGCATGGTGGTGCATGCCTATAATCCCAGCAACTTGGAATGCTAGAAGCAGGAGGATTGCAAGTTTGAGACCAGTCTCGGCAACTTAGTAAGGCTCTAAGCAACTTAGTGAAACCCTGTCTCAAAAATAAATAAATGGCTGGGAATGTGGCTCAGTGGTAAAGCACCCCTGGGTTCAATTCCTGGTACAAAAAAAAAAAAAAAAAAAAGTTTGGGGCCAGGTGCAGAAGTACATGACTATAATCCCAGCCACTTGGGAGGCTGAGGCAGGAAGACTGCAAGTTCAAGGCCAGTCTGGGCAACTTACCAAAAACAAAAAATAAGAAGGCCTGGGAATGAAGCTCAGTGGTAAAGTGTCCCTGGGTTCAATCCCTAGCATGCAAACAAACACAAATATAAAGAGAGGACTTGGGAATAGGTTTTGATGCTCAATTCAATTTAGTGGATGATGCCCACTGAACCAGGATGACACAGGGCTGTTTGGAATGGGTGTCTTGGCCACACAGACCTTGGTTCATATCCTGCAAAAACAACAAAAGCTCATTCCCAGCCCCCATGTCATCAGCATGTCACAGAAGAAAGCTATCAGGGTAGAGACTGCTGGGTACCAATGTACAAATGTTCCTGTCTGCATACTCAGGTCTTCAGTCTATGTAAGCTGCGTGACCCTGCACAAGTCACCTCTCCAGGCCTCAGGGGGGAATCATGGAAGGGCAACAATCACAGCTGGGCGAATGTAATGGTAGATCCCAGCATGGCTGGAGGCTGGGCCTCTTAAAGGAGTGACACTCCTTCTCTGCATTTCTGTTGCACTATGGGGATGATGGGCCCTTCTGGAGTTCTCATGAGTAAAATCACTAGTTTTGGTTCAGGAGAACTTAAAAATTTTCAGGAAATGATCCCTTGGATCCAGAAAGGTTGTCTGTAACCATCATGACTCAGCTCTACCAGCCCATTCTCTCCCAGAGGGAAGCAAGAGAGGAAGGTAGGGGATAGAGGAAATTGACGGACTAAAAAACTAGCTTCAAAAACACAGGTAACAAAGTGGGTGAGATGTGTGAAACATCTCATTTCTCACTCTTAAAGAGACTTGGGTCCAAATGGTTCACTTGGTGTCCCTCCTGAGTCTCAGAAAACACTGTACAAGGTTCTGCCAACCCATGGTTAAGACTTTTACAGATGCACCTTCCCTAGTTTTGTGCCTTATTTTCCTGCTCTATCCCTATGTCCTAAGCACATCCCACATTCCTGAAAAATTCATGGTTCTCACAGGGTACCTGTGGATACTAAAGTCCAGGGCTATGAAGCTAGTGGGACTTCTTCCAGAAGGGGGCCACAAAATATCAGCACACCAGCTGGTGAAGAGCCCCAGCTTAGCCTCACTTCCCTTGAGGTTTGTGAAGGGCTGAGGGGGTCTGAGGGGGATGCTTCTGATATTGCGGTGATGCTGGGGAGAGAGACCATTTTGTTCAGCTCATCAGGGTTCTCAAATCCTGAACACTTTCTCATCTCTGAATTTTTACTAATATTTACAGAACTAGGGATTGAACCTAGGGCCTTCCACAATGCTAGGTAGGCACTGAGCATATGCCCAGCTTTTATTTTATTTTGAAATAGGGTCTTACTAAGTGGACCAGGCTGCCCTTGAACTTGTAATTATCCTGCTTCAGTCTCCTCAGCAGGTAGAATTCCAGGCATGATTGGGTGGGGAGTGGCAATACAGATTCTTAGGGGTCTACAAGAAAGGTTTGCAAGGCAGACTCTGGAAGGGACCTAAGGACAGAATTTCATTTTACTAGCAGGACACAGAGGCTACATGGGGAGCGGAACCTGAATTGAAGCAAGGCAGAGAGAAGCCAAGCAGTACACTCAGCTTCAGTGCCCCTGCCACACATAACACACAGACACAGAAACTGGCCCTGATTTGTCATTTAATGCTGCGCAGGCATGGGTCCCTCATTTCTGCTGCTCACGAGCCCACTGGTCTGGAGTCAAAGTTTTCTGCTCAAAGGCATGGATGTGCGGGAGCTCTTCTGCTAGGGACGCATTCACCAGCCTGGAGTTGAGAAACGGCAGGCTGACGCCTGGGTGGCGGTCCCCGAGGTTCTACGCTCCAGGGGTCATGGGCCATGTTGCTGGGGTAGGGGTTAGATAAATGGGAATGGGGGAGTGGCTAGGGTTGTGGTCCTGGAACTGGGGCCGCGCTCAAGGAACAGTTTCTGCACTTACCGGTGTCTATGAAGCAGTGGCTTCCCTTCGAACTTAGCCGACACCACCAGGACTCGGAAGCTGGTCGCGCAACGGCCAGGAGTCGTGTCCTCCACCTCCTACCGGGCAGAAGGATGGGGTTCATGCCCAACCCGCTTCCAGGCCTCCTTTTCTCTCTTGGGGAGGGTTCAGACTACTCAACTCACCACGTGCTCCGCCTCCAGGTCCCGCTGCAGCTTCTCCCGGAGGTAGTCTGCGCTGAGTTCCATCGCGGCAGCCCGGCGGGGACAGAAACCCACCTAGGACCGGCCTCGGTGCTTTCCGCCCTTAGTGGAGCCACTTCCGGTAAGACATCTCCTTCCGCCCTCACTAGGGCGTCCTTAAACGCAGCACTTCCGCTCTCAGACTCGGGTGAAATGCCAATAGTCAAGGGCTTTCGCGCTTACCATCTGTTAGCCAATCAGAGTCTGCGGGACGACCGACCCTCCCCGAGCGCACGCTCATTGGTTGGCTCTAGCAGTCTGCAAAGAGGTCCGGGTTTTGTAGCCAGGTGTTGGCACCGAGCTCCAGCTCGGAGACGGTGCACGAACCTATACTGTTGGCGGGCTCAAAGGTGCCTCGCTGTCCCCGAAACAAGCACGTTGCAGTCCTAGCTACCCAGCCCTCCCCGTGGTTCGCGGTTACAGAACTCACCCCCAGCTTCGGCCCCTGACCTACAACGTCCCGATGGGTCCCACGGGGAGCGAAGCAAGGCCGGAGCGTTTCTTCGGTGTCTACCTGCTCTACTGCCTGAACCCTCGGCATCGGGGCCGCGTCTACGTGGGGTTCACGGTCAACCCCGCTCGTCGGGTCCTGCAGCATAACGGCGGTCGCAAAAAAGGCGGGGCCTGGAGGACCAGCGGGAGAGGGCCCTGGTAGGGCGGCGGGTCTCAGGGCTGGCTTCTGGGAAGAAGAGGACCCGGCTGGGCAGAGGCAGGATAATAGGGGCGGGGCAGGCCTGTGGTGGCGGGCAGGCCCAGTAACTGGGTGGGGCTACCCCGAAGGGCGGGGCCGGGAGACCGAGCCCGGTGCATCTGGGGGTCTAGGGCTTGGCTGCTAAGTGGTCGGGGACTTGGTGAGCAAGTTCTGAGACAGAACAGATCCTAGAGAGAGAGAGGACCCAAGGACTGTTAAGTCCTTGCGACTGGATGAGGGGCCTGAGGTTGGCAGGTGTGAGGGCATGCACCTGCAGGAAGGGAGGGGAGCCTCGTCGCTAGGCTTGAAGCTCGTGTGAGGATGGCCCTTGGTGGGACTGGAAGCGTACAATGGTTAGGGATTCAGCATCACGTGGGGTGTGTGTGGGTTGGGGGCTCACAGGCCGCGCGCTTGTTTTCCTCCCCAGGGAGATGGTGCTTATCGTGCACGGCTTCCCATCTGCGGTGGCCGCCCTTCGGGTAAGAAAGACAGTTGGGTGGTGGACAGATGAATGAGCTCGCAGTGTCACCATGCGACTGCAGTCTCGGCCGCCCCAACGCTCTTGTCTTTCCCGCCCGCAGTTCGAGTGGGCCTGGCAGCACCCGCAAGCCTCGCGTCGCCTGTCACACGTGGGGCCGCGCTTGCGAGGCGAGGCAACCTTCGCCTTCCACCTGCGAGTGCTTGCACACATGCTGCGCGCGCCACCCTGGGCGCGTCTCCCGCTCACACTGCGCTGGTTGCGCCAGGACTTCCGCCAGGATCTCTGCCCTCCCCCGCCACCACATGTGCCGCTGGCCTTCGGCCCACCGCCTCCCCGGGCCCAGCTTCCGAAGCGCTGCGCTGGGCCTGTTGTAGACAGGGAGCGTGAAAAGGACCCGGGCGCACAATCCTGTTGCACTCTCTGCGCCCGCACCCTTGAGGTGAGATCCGCGCCAAGTAGGGGCAGGACTGGGGTTCAGAAGATTTGGATTTGTTGAACAGACACGCAATTGACGCATTGATTTGCAGCTCTGCCACGCAAAGTATGTGCATGGTTCCTGGACCCCTCACTACTAATCTAGGGCCCTGGTCATTTCCCTTTGAGTGGAAAGTCCAGTTCTAGACCTTCAGAGTTGACCATGTGCCACCAACTCAGTGAGGCCTTTCCTCTCCATCTAAAATTATAGCTTTTTCTGAGCTGGACGCAGTGGTGCACACCTGTAATTCCAGCAGCTCCGGAGGCTGAGGCAGGAGGATTGCAAGTTAAAACTAGCCTCAGCAATTTAGCAAGACTCTGTCTTAAAATAAAAAGGGCTAGGGGGCTGGGTTGTGGCTCAGTGGTAGAGTGCTTACCTTTCATGCATGAAGCCCTGGGTTTGATCCTCAGCACCACATAAAAGTAAATAAATAAAAATAAAGATAAAAAGGCTAGGGATGTGGCTCAGTATTAAGCGTCTCTGGGTTCAATCCCCGGTACCGAAACCAAAAACAAACAAACAAAAAGCTCTTAAGTTCTCCCCCCCCCTTTTTATTTATTTGTTATGGTATAGTAGATTAAACCCAATACATCCCCAGCCCTTTCTGTTTTTTTTTTTTTTTAATTGTGCAGTCTCCCAAAGTTGTCTAGATGGGCTAAGTACATGTGATCGTCCTCCTACCTCAGCCTCCTAGTTACTTGGATTACAGGTGTTGGCCACCTTGTAGGGCCCACTTTTGCCCTTAATTCTTATTATTGTCTCACATGCTATTTTTTATTATTTCCTAATCAGCTTCCCCACTCTTCACACTAAACTCCAGGAGGGCAACTCTTATTCACTCACTTAGCACAGAGTAGGTGATCAATCAATACTTAACAAGTTAACAGATAGAGGCCTGGCTTCTGATCTCTCAATAATAAATAGCTTACTTCCAGTCTTCCTTTCCTTCCTTTGCTACCTCTGACAGGATGAAGACAGTCCCCTGTGTTGCCCTCACCCTGGCTGTCCCCTAAAGACCCATGTGATCTGCCTGGCAGAGGAGTTCCTTCAGGAAGAGCCAGGGCAGCTTCTGCCCCTAGAGGGCCAATGTCCTAGGTGAGTGCTATCCTCTTTCCCAGCCTGGCCTAGCTCTGGGGAGAGGGTGCCCAGTGGTCCAATCCAGGCTGAGGCAGATGATTCCTTGGCGACCCACGGCCAGGGCTGCAGGGGGCTTGAGAAGCTTGACTCTGTATCATCTCCTACCAACTGCACCCTTGGCAGCTGTGAGAACTCACTGCTTTGGGGAGACCTGATCCGGCTGTGCCGGATGGGCACTGAGGAGGAAGAGGATGGCTCAGAATTAGAAGAGGTGAGAGGTGATTCTGGCCCCCACTCTCTTCATCCACCTCTATCCCCTAGGCTGCCTTTGACCAAGCTCTTATCTCCATAGGAACACTGGACAGACATGCTGGACACCTGATCCTCAGCCTCCCCAACCCTGATCCTATGATTTTTCTGTCTCCCAGTGGCCACAACCATACTGGACAATTTTTATTTGATTCAATAAAATATTTTGAGTTAAGGGTAACTTCTGATGTCTGTGGGGAGGTTTGGGTGAGGGGAATAGAAATGGGAGGAGAACCCATTGGCCCAACCATATGTCCAGTGTCTTTCCTGCTTGGAGATTTTGCCCGGCTTGGCACAGAGAACATACAGCACACATTCACATCCACGACTCCGAGCCTCCTGACCTCCAGTGTCCAGATAGACTGAATTTTTTTTTTGCCTCAACATAGAATTCTTTATTTTGTATAAACAGCACAGTAGAAACATCCCCACTAACACATAAACCTATATATAAAACATAGACTATCTCTAATATATTTTTCCCTTTATATGGTAGCATACTAGTGTATGCAAGCGAAAGTATTGTTGGTGAGGCAAGAAGGAAACTGATTGAGGCAATGACTAGTGAGCCAGGCATTAACATTCAAAAACCAGGCAGACATGAATTTTAATTAGAAAAGCAGTATCAAAATAGCTTCTATGATATGGGGATTTACATGCTTCAGTCTACATTCCCGATATCTAAGTTTTCTCAGTCATGGTTCTTTGCCTTTGGAGTGGTACTATACAGGTACAGAGCATGCCTACCTAATACCAGATTTTCACCATGAAAAATCATAATAGAAATGATGAAGCTTCAATATGTCAAAATGCATTCTACTGTCATGTATAACTAATTAGAACAAGTTAAGAAATAAAACAAAAAAATAGTAAAAATAAAGCAAAAAAATTGAAACAACAAAGCTTAAAAAAAAGAGTATGCTGGATTTCAAAAGATAATAATTTTTAAGAAAGCTTAACATAAATACTCCAAACAATAGGCTTTAGAACATCCTGTGTTTAGGAGTAAACATTCACTTGAGCCATTTGTCAAATTCTATGTAGTAATTTGTTTCTCAAGGATCCTTTTATCTCAGGAAAGTCCATAGTCATCTGATTTCTTCTTTACCTAATGATCTGTTGTCAGCCTACTTTTAACAATAGAAGGGAAAACTGGTATATATTTTAAATCAGCTGTTTCTTCTTAAGTTCCTATTCTATTTCAACATCATGGTGAACATTTTCAACATGGCTGTGTACTTACAGAAGCAATCTCTCAGTTATGAAAAATAAAACATTAGTCACAGGGCTTATGAAATGAAAAGTTCTTTCTCAAACTCTTTCTTGTTAAAAAAAATTAAATTAACTTTAAATGTACAAGACCAAGCACAGGTACTTTCCAAAAACCAAAATGAAGCCAAATCACAAAATTACATAATAGTTTTAGAAGGCATCTCTGATTTTTTTTTTTTTTTTTTTTGTGGGGTGGGGAGGTCATCTCTGGTAGCCTCAGTACAAGCACTGGTCTTTGGCTGCTCTGATACTTCTTCCTCCTTTTCTGGCAACCTTCCAAGAGACCCCAAAGGTATAGTGCTTTCTCAATTCTGTGTCGAGGAGACTTGTGAAATTACAGGGATTTGAACAGAGAAGTTACTTTCAAAACCGTGTTCTTCAAGATCACACTGAGCAAGCGGCTCTTCTTGCTCCTGGTTTAAGTAGTGTGCTACTAGGAAATCACTTTATGCTTTAGTGCGATGCATCTTTAGTGAGTAAGCCCTGGATTTTAATGCAAACAGCAAGAGAAAGGCTGAGGAGGAGGGGGGGAGTTCCCTTACATGGATCTCTGTGGCTCTCTAGCCTAATCTCTTCATGTCCCTCTGTCCCTGGAGCCCCCTTCAAGCTCCATCAGCCATGAGCCATGTTCCTGAGGTCCCACAGGAGCCATGAAGCAGGGGACTACTAGGCTCTGGCATCCTTGTCTTTCCTATCTCATGCTGCCTCAAAAACAGCCCTCCTTGCTCTGCTCCGCCCCCAGTCCTTTGGCCCTGCCCACCCAGTATTCTAGACTTGCCCTGTTGTTAGAGCCTGCAGTTCTGGAATGCCTGTGGCTGCTCTGGTCTGAGCCTGTGGTGTCTTGAGATTGGCCTGGAGCCGGAAGAAAGGTGAGTGGCCCTGCACCCCATCTTTTCTCTCCCCTTTCCTCCCTTGACTTGGTCAATTAGAAAAAGCTGACTGTTGCTCAACTGTGAAGGGAAGGAGGTTAGGACCAGATTACAGCTGAAAAAACATCCAGCCCATGGGGCCATTTCTCCTCATTTCACTTTGTTTGTTTGCTATATGGTAAACCCACATCTTGAGTTTCAGATAGTTCTTAGCAAGAGGTCCCTCATCCCAGACCTCACCCTTTCCTCTCTGGAGGACAGCCAGTTCCAGCTTCATGATAACAGGGTAACACAGACTTCCCCCCTGCCTGAAACCTCACCCTGAATTCTGGGAGGACAGCCAGTCCCAGCGTTTGCTCCTCATTTTGAAACTAGAAAACCTTTAGCTCAGAGAGAAGCTCTGTGATCCCCACATAGCACCAACACAGAGCCACTGCATGCCCAGGAAGCCACAAGGCCAGGAGACTGAGAGATCAAGTAAGTCCAGTTTGGGGTTGACTGGGCCAGACCACCCTTGCCCTGCCCAGGTGCTGACTCCAACATCTTCCAAGTGCCGGCCAGTTCTTAGTGCTTGATTAGGCACCTCTTTTATCACTCGACAGAAACCTCTGCCTCCCTGTTATTTCCACCTCAAGAGGGGAACTCCAGCCTGGACAGTCTCCCTGCCCTCATCTGCAGAGTCATTGAATTTTACTCATTTTCATAAAAGACTGGCCCTGAGGCAAGTTCTGTTACCCGATTACCTGAGTTGGTTCTGGAAGCAAGATGGAGCTTGGGTGGGCAAGTGGGATCCCAGGTCAATTGGCCTGGGATGTTTTTGAATATGAAGGGCCCAAGGAGCTCAAAAAAGGGGAATAGCATGAAGAGGAGCCCATTAGATTTAGGCAGGATGTACTAACAGAAAAAAGCCTACGGGTAAGAAGTTAGAATGGGCGGGCCACAATAGTATTTCGAAATGCAAGCTGGAATGCTTCCAAACTCAAGTATCAGGACTTCAGCCCTAGAATTGCTTACATTGTTCTGGGCTGTGGCTGGGCACTGGGGTCATGGAAAGTTCTGCAGGTAAGAAGAAGGTGTAGCATGACCTGTAAACCACTGTATTGGAGTTAGACCTCATTTCCAGTCCCAACTGCCACTTACTAGCTTAATGAGTTTGGGCAAATCATAGGACCTCCTGAAGCTTCAGTATCTCAAAGCAACCATTCAGCAAATGCTGTTTTGTGAAGGGATTCAGAGAAGCAGAGCAGGTGCTGGCCCCTGACTCAGCAGCATGGAGCTGGTCTCGGACACCTCCCGCCCTCCACTGGTCAGTGTGAAGGGGGTCCCACTCATCAAGTACTTTGCAGAGATGGTGGAGCCACTTCAGAGCTTCCAGGCCTGGCCCGATGACCTGCTCATCAGCACCTACCCCAAGTCTGGTAAGTGAGGAGGGCCACCCTGCCCCCCCACTGGGGCTGCAACCCTGACCTTGGTCAGCAGGACCAGGCCCTCCACCCCGATCACAGGGTTTTCTTCCCTCTTACAGGTACCACATGGGTAAGCGAGATAGTGGACATGATCTACCAGAGTGGTGACCTAGAGAAGTGTCATCGGGCCCCCATCTTTGTACGGGTGCCCTTCCTTGAGTTCAAAGGCCCAGGGGTTCCCTCAGGTGAGTAGCAGGGTGCTGGGGCAGGTAGTATTAGGAAGACGGGGCTCCAGCTCACCACAAGTTCCCCTGCCCACACCTTAGGTCTGGAAACTTTGAAAGATACACCCGCCCCTCGGCTCATTAAGACACACTTGCCCCTGGACCTGATTCCCCAGAGTCTGCTGGATCAGAAGGTCAAGGTGAGTGGCAGTGGAGGTCACTAGGCCATTCCAGCTTTGGTTCTGTTCTGCAGGGAAAGTGTCTTCAAGCTTTGTCTCTGCACAAGTGGGAGGGCCACGTGCCCTCACTGTGGCAGGGCCAAGACGAGGAGGAGAGCGAGACTCTTCAGTGCAGACCCGAGGGCAGGGGAGCCTGGTGCTCAGAGGCTCACAGAGGGGCTGGAGGGTCCCTGCCTGCCTTGTTCTCCATCTGGGTGTGTGGTGGAATCCCAGGGGTCAGATTAGGATGAAGTATGGCTTCAGGGACCAGCCAGGAGTCTCCCATCAAAGCTGAGTTCAGATCCTAGCTGCCGTAGCCATCCCTGAGGTTTCCAGCAAGTCAGCCTCAAGGCCTCAGCGTGTTCCCTTGTCAAGCCGAGAGGGGACCCCCTATAGGTGCTGTGAGAGGGACAGGCACTGGGGGGCAGGCAGTCCTGGGGTGTGTGTGTGGGTTGGTGTAGCTGGCAGTGGGTGTCGTCTGTCCCTGCAGGTGATCTATGTTGCCCGCAATGCAAAGGACGTGGCTGTCTCCTATTACAACTTCTACAAAATGGCCAAGGTGCACCCTGACCCTGGCACCTGGGACAGCTTCCTGGAGAAGTTCATGGATGGACAAGGTGGGCCCCCAACCTGGAGGAAGGAGAGGGCTGGAGTTTAGGAAGCCCACCTAAAACTTATAACAGGGCTGGAGTTGTGGCTCAGTGGTAGAGTACTTGCCTAGCACATGTGAGGCACTGGATTTGATTCTTAGCACCACATAAAAAATAAATAAAATAAAGGTCTTGTGTCCATCTACAACTAAAAATATTAAAAAAAACTCAGACCAACCGGGTGGCATCCCCTTCCCCAGTGTCCTATGGGTCGTGGTACCAGCACGTGCAGGAGTGGTGGGAGCTGAGCCGCACCCACCCGGTGCTCTACCTCTTCTATGAAGACCTGAAGGAGGTGAGATTCTCCCCGCTACCACTCCATCTATGTTCCACCCAGGGGGCAGGAACCTCAGGGGATCTGACCTCCCCTTTGGCTGGCCCACCCAGCCCAGGATTGCTCACACTGCCTTCCTGGCCTGGAACCACAGAGCCAGCCCAGCTCAGCCCTCTCTCCTAGTGCCTGGATCAGATCAGCTGTTTGTTGTTTTCATGTCTCCCTGTCCAGGGCTGCGCCACACCTGGGGCCACAGTTCTAAAAGACTGTCCCTGCCCTCTCTCCTAAGGCACCAAGCAGGGTTCACTCCAGGACCCTAAGGCTGAGAGCTAGTCTTTTTGCTCCAGGGAAAGAGGCCCAGAGTGAAGAGTTAGGGCTGGGAGGTTTCCAAGTGGAAGGGGCCAGCTCCCCCCTTGTGATACCGGAGAGGGGACTTCCCTTGTGTTTTCACTGTAAGTAGTCCAAACCCCCTCTGAAGAACCTGTATCTTGCTTCAGAACCCCAAAAGGGAGATTAAAAAGATCCTGGAGTTTCTGGGGCGCTCCCTGTCAGAGGAGACGGTGGATCACATCGTCCAGCACACATCCTTCAAGGAGATGAAGAAGAATCCCATGACTAACTACAGCACCATACCAACTGAGATAATGGACCACAGTATTTCTGCCTTCATGAGGAAAGGTGTGTGTCTGGAGAAGGGAGTGTGGAAGCAGCCTCCATTTGGGGTCACCTGTGTGGGTGTGACTTAGGCCTCCTTCTTTCTTTCCCCAGGCGTGACAGGGGACTGGAAATCCATCTTTACTGTGGCCCAGAATGAACGCTTTGATGCCCACTACGCTGAAAAGATGGCAGGCTGCAAGCTCAACTTCTGCTGGCAGCTCTGAGTGGTGTCATGGGGAGCCACTGCAGGGGGAGCGTGGGCACAAACCTGACCCATGACCTCAAGAATAAAATATGATGTGTCCAACAAGAGGCTCTGTTGGAAGCAGTAGGACACCTGACACTAACTAAATCCCACTGGGGCCAAGTAGGGCCCTGCCCCTTGCACCCTCAGCACCCACATGCCCTGTCTGGGCAGGGAAAGGAGGTCTACAGAAGGAAGGCCCAGAGACATGGATAAGGAGGAAGAATATTTATTTGATCACAGAAAATCCCGTTGCTTTCTCCCATGAGGCTAGCAACAGCAGACCTCCCGTCTGCCAGCCAGCTTCACTTATTTTTGTACTGGGGATTGAACTCAGGAGTGCTCTACCACTGAGCTATACCCTCAGCCCTTTTATTTTGAGACACGTTCTTGCTAAGTTGCTAAGGCTGGATCCAAACTTACAATCCTCCTGCCTTAGCTTTGTGAGTGGCTGGGCTTACTAGCATGTGCCATCATGCCTGGTAGCTTCACATTTTCTTGGGTTCCTTACAAGTCACCATGTACCTCTGGGCCACATTAAGGAAAGGGAAGAGGGCCATCATCCTCGTGGTCTGGAGCACTAGAGCAGCAGGAACCCCCAAGCTCCCAGCCTCTCCTGTCCTCGTCTTCTACTCTAGAGTCAAGAGGTCCGTAGTGCTCCAGAGCTGGTCCTCAGTAATGAAGGGGGGTTAGGACAGGGAACAAAGAGCAGGAAGAAGAAGGGAGACTCATTTCCCACAGGGTCAGGCTAGAAAGGGCAAGGAGTCTTCTACCACGCGGCCTGCGCAGTGGTTTCATTAATGAGGTTCTAGGCATTAAGTTAGTTAGAAGAGATCGAAATAAAACACACAACCAGTACCTTATTTTACATTGCTAGGTCCGAGATGGCTCGCCTCCCTGGTTCCCGCCTCCAGCCGCCCAGCAGGGCAGCGAGGATTACTCTGGGCTAGCAGGAGAGAGAGAGAGCGAACACGCCTGGGAATAGCCTTTTATTTGGGGGACAAGAGATTCAGGGGAGAATTCCATCCAATGAAGGTTGAGGGGGGGATGCACTCCAAGGTCAGGGTCAGTGATTGGGTCTCCAGGGTCAGTGGTCAGGCACACCCCCACACGGATGGGCTCTCTCATCAGGAAAGGGTCGGGAAAGCTCCGACACAGCCAGAGCGCCTCAGGCCCTTAACGGGAGTCACCCAATCACGTGTCAGAATGGCTCTCCACATATTCCCCCTTTCTTTTCTTAACAATGAGGCGGCGGTTCACTCTCTGAAGTTCTTGGATTCTTGATTGGAAGAATCGCCATCCTATGGTTACAATACAAAAGAGAATTAACAGCAAAGAGAATAATCCAATAATGTACCAAGCAGAGTGTTTAAGAATATTTCCAGGGTTGAATCCATTTAACTCCTTCAATATTTGGTTAGCCAAAGAAGAAGGATCTGAAAAATCAGCTCTATTATTTTGAATGTCTTGGATATGGTGATGAAGTTCCAGAATATCCAAGCTATTATTACTATTTTGCCAAATACCTAGTAAATGGTTTTTAACCTTCTCCCAATCCCAGAGAGAAGCATTGTACTTGGCAGCTGTAACACATACATACTTATAATTAGCATGGCATTTAAGCCTTTCCTTAAATTTTAAGGCTGAAAGTTCATTACCTATGTTTATAACAGTCGCCTCTAAGGCGTTTAATTTAGTCTCAATCCTTTCATCAATATTTACTTGATTACGCAGAGCCTTGGAAGTATTATGAGCTAAATTATTAAGAAATTTTGCATGCTGAATATTCTGAGACAATGTCAGAGATGCAGAGACAGTTGAGGCAATAAAAGAGACCAGTGCTAAAACTCCAACAATTATGACTCCAATAGCACGCTTAGGTCTTGTTAGCTGGGCATGAATTTGCTGCAAGACTTGTAAACCAGCATCAGCATACCATGGCTCTGAAATATTAGCAGGTAATAAAACAAAAGAGGGCTGATGAAGTATCAGCACTCCTTTTCCTCCATTATACCTAGAAATACAATTAGTTAGGTTGCACTTATTACAAGTAAAAATATATCTGTCATCTATCCATCTAACTTTTACATTTCCAATAATTAAAACATAAGGAGATTGGACACAGGCTCTTAAGCCATAGCAAGATCCCTCTTTACAGTTCTTGCCAACAAATTTTGGTAAAGGTTTATCTGTAAAATGTAAATATTCTGAGGCAGCAATTAAACGCCAAATATCTTTTTGAACACCTCCTTCACTATAAGTGAAAATATTACTAACAAATCCTGCAGGTGTCATAGCAGAATTTCTTCGTAATTGTCTCTTATCAATTTTTGGAGACCAGTCTAAAATATACCCACTAGCTTTAGACACCTTATGTTGTATAGGAAAGGTATTTACACAATCCATCCATTTAGGAAAGGTGCCAATTTCAATTGTAGAACTATTTGGACAGTGGGGTATCTGTGGAGGTTTTGCAGAAATGACTGGCTTGTTATGGGAAAGTCCCATCTTAATTACTGATCTAGTATTAGGTTTTAAGTCCCCATAAATATAATTATTTGTCAGTCTAGGTTTACCGATCGCTGTCTTTTCTTCAAATGATACTTTTAGACAGCCAGCATGTTTATCATGTGACCAACACAAAGGTAATTGGGCACTGTAGCCAGAATAATTAAATCTAGTCACATGATTGGGAGTAATATGAGTATCTGTAAATCCTCCCATCATGAATGAGTCATTAGTAAATACTGGAATAGATTCTCCAGTCCACACAGCTGGGTGTACCAGGGGTGGATCTGGGAAATATGTCCAATAAGTGTCTACTTGATTCCCTTTTACCTGACAGCCCAGTAGGGCAATTACTGTCACTACCATCAAGACTGGGGTCCTGTTCCTTCCTAGGCGTCGAAGTATTTGGGAAGCCTGGGTTGTTAGTTTCTTCACATCTTTCCACGAAATCAGCTTCTTGGCTGGTTCAATCTGGTCTTTCTTCATCTTTTTTCGATATCTCCTCCTTCTGGGTTGTGGCTCCTCCGGGTCGATCCTCAGTCACTTGAATCTGGGTTCTATTTCCTCCATGTCTGATAGCACGTTCAGGCACCCAAATAGGATGGAAAGCACCTTCTGTGTCCAATGAAACATGGGTACTTTTGCATTAGCACTGTCTTTTGTAAATTATGAAATAATTCAAATAACTCCTGTGATGAAGTAAATCCAATAACTGAGGTTTCAATATTTTTGGTAACTCCGACTGCATATAAGCTGTCAGAATAGATATTAATAGGTTCATTTGAAAAATAATCTAAGGCACAAATCAGAGCTTGAAGCTCTGCCCTTTGAGCAGAAGTATAAGAAGTTTGTATTACCTCTGTGTGAACACGGCTGAAGAAACCTGCCTTACCGGAGTTGGAACCATCCGTGAACACCGATAAAGCTTCCTCTATTGGATGAGAACGTACAATCTTTGGAAAAATAAGTGACGTTAATGATGCAAATTGTACAATCTTATCACGAGGATAATGGCTATCTATTTGGCCAGGGAAATCTGCAAAAGCTATCTGTCAGGAGCTAGAAGTTTGAAAAAGCCAATTAGTCTGTTGAACAGAAAATGGAATAATTATGATATCAGGCTCAGATCCAATTAATTGTAAAATCCTAGTCCTACCTTTAATTACTAATTGAGCTATAGAATCATGAAAAGGAATTAATGTTTTTTGAGGGGAATGGGATAAATAAATCCATTCAATAACTCCTAATCTTTGCCATATGGCTCCTGTTGGGGTATGCTCAGATGGAAATATTAATAAATACATTATTTCTTTAGGATCTATTCTAGTAAGCTGTGCATTTTTAATTGCAATTTCCACTTTCTTTAGGGCTGCCTTGGCCTCTAAAGTTAGTTGACGTGGAGAGGTTGGAGAAGGATTTCCTTGTAATATCTGAAATAAAGGACTTAACTCAGAAGTAGTTAGCTTTAAAGATGGTCTTAGCCAGTTAATATCTCCTAATAGTTTTTGAAAATCATTAAGGGTACGTAACTCCTTAACTCTTATCTGAAGATTTTGAGGACGGATTGTACTCCCTTGAATTATCTGACCTAGATATTGAAAAGGAGATACCTTTTGAATTTTTTGAGGAGCTATACATAAACCCATTGCTGTAAGTGAAGTCTCTAACTGAGTAAAAATTTCTGAAAGTACTTCTGGATTAGCATGAGCCAATAATGTATCATCCATAAAATGAATAATATATGCATTAGGAAAACTATTTCTTATGGGATCTATTGCCTGGTCAACATATTTTTGGCACAGTGTAGGACTATTACGCATTCCCTGAGGAAGTACCTTCCAACAATATCTTTTAACAGGTTCCTTAAAATTAATTGCTGGGACAGTGAAAGCAAATCTTTCACAATCTTCAGGATGTAACCTTATAGAGAAAAAACAGTCTTTTAAATCTATTACCATCAAGCTATAATCTAAAGGAATGGCTGTGGGGGAGGGAAGTCCTGGCTGTAATGACCCCACAGGCTGAATTGCCTGATTTATTGCCCTTAAATCCTGTAGTAATCTCCAATTTCCTGACTTTTTCTTAATAACAAAAATAGGTGTATTCCAAGGACTAAGTGTTGGTTCAATATGACCAGCCTGAAGTTGTTCCTCAACTAATCTATGAATTATTTTAAGCTTTTCCCCGGAGATGGGCCACTGAGAAATCCATATAGGCTCCTCTGTGAGCCACGTGATTTTTTCAGCTGTCTTAGGGATCGGGGAAGTACTCAGGGCCCCTAGTAAAAGTTTTGGTCTGGAGTATTTACTAATCTTTGTCGTGGAGACTGGCTTGTAAACAGATATTCTTCCTGAAAGGTCTCCTTATCATCTCCAGGAAAATACCTCTGATTAACTTCCTCAACTGATCTTATAGAATTTGGAGTAACTAATAACAATCCCATTTTAGCTAAAATATCTCTTCCCCATAGGTTAGCTGGTAAGGACTCTAACACATAAGGTTTAAATACTCCACTGTTCCCATCAGAATCTTCCCAACGGAGATAGTTGGCACTTTGAGCAGGCTGTGAAACCTGTCCTATTCCTTCTAGGTTAGCTGGTGCTACATGTAAAGGCCAGTTCCTAGGCCAAAACTGACTGGACAATACCGAGCTATCAGCTCCTGTGTCTATGATGCCTAGGAAATTTTTATTATTAATTCTAAGTTTTAATAAAGGGCGTTCTTGCCGTACCAACTGGGACCAATATACTCTGTCCAGCGGTTTAGAAACTGAATCTACCGGCAGGTGCCTTTCTGAGACACAAGGCAATAATATTAATTGAGCAAAAATATCCTTTGGGGTAAGCCTTAGGGCATAATTGGATCTTACAGTAACATATAACTGCCCTTTAAATTCTGAATCTATTACACCAGGTACTACTTCAATGGCTCCCTTCAAATTATCACGCCCCAAAATTAAACCTACAGTATTTTTAGGAAGTGGCCCGAAAATCCCAGTAGGAATTTGTTCCGGCCCCGTATCAGGATCTAATTCAACTGTCTTTGAAGGTCCTAAGAAAACTGTGATCTCTGTCCCTGTCCCGGTAAAAATCGCGGACTGTCCTGGTCGGCGCTGCCAGTGACGTCACACTGTGTGACCTCTCCTGGAATTCCCGGGCTCCCACTAGGAGGAAATGCCGGCGGCGGTGAGAAAGCGGGCTGATCCGTGCCATCTGAATTCTCGCATGGGGCTGCGAGTCTAAGTTCACATTTCTAACTTTGGTCCCTAGTGCTTTTGTTCTTAAACGGCTCAAGGGAAAGGAAATTAACTTAGCCTCAGGCTGATTTTCCATTTGAATAGACTTAACAGCTCCTTGAATGCCTTTTAAAAGGTCTTCAGGGGGCCGTGAACTCTGGCCCATATATTTAAAAAGACAAACTTTTTTTCTTCCTAATTTCTCCCAAGTAAGTAAATTTGGAGACTCTTGGTCACAAAACCAAGGACAATATTCACCTACAATCTTTAAGAATTGTAATAACTGAGTTTTCTTTATCTGTTTTCCTTTCTGATTAATTATACTGTCTAAAATAGTCAGATACATTTCCTTATCCGAAGAAGTAGAATTTCCCATTTTAAGTAATTTAACGTCTCTTTCCTTCAATATCTCCAGGTACTTTTGTGACCCAAATGTCATCTCTTCCTTTATCTTTATCTTTATTCCTTATTTTCCTTATTTCCTCTTTATTCCTTATTCTTTTCCTTATCTTTTTAGCGCACGCTCCCACTCAACCTAACTAATTCAGAATGCCCCCCTCGTGGGCGCCAATTCTACCACGTGGCCTGCGCAGTGGTTTCATTAATGAGGTTCTAGGCATTAAGTTAGTTAGAAGAGATCGAAATAAAACACACAACCAGTACCTTATTTTACATTGCTAGGTCCAAGACGGCTCGCCTCCCTGGTTCCCGCCTCCAGCTGCCCAGCAGGGCAGCGAGGATTACTCTGGGCTAGCAGGAGAGAGAGAGAGCGAACACGCCTGGGAGTAGCCTTTTATTTGGGGGACAAGAGATTCAGGGGAGAATTCCATCCAATGAAGGTTGAGGGGGGGATGCACTCCAAGGTCAGGGCCAGTGATTGGGTCTCCGGGGTCAGTGGTCAGGCACACCCCCACACGGATGGGCTCTCTCATCAGGAAAGGGTCGGGAAAGCTCCGACACAGCCAGAGCGCCTCAGGCCCTTAATGGGAGTCACCCAATCACGTGTCAGAATGGCTCTCCACAGAGTCTGATTCCATTCAGGATCCCTGTGTTAAGAAGATAAAAGAACTCAGAGGGCAGCAGGCAGGTGACTTGGAGGTACAGTGGGGAACAGCCTTTAGGCTGCATTAGGTTATATTTGACCTGGTCACATGTGTCAGGGTGAACAAGAGCTGGGGGTGGGGGAATGGGAGTCAGGAGACAACGGGACATGTGTCCAGCTCTAGCTGTCAAAGTGAGGATGGACAGGAGAGCAGAGCAGCCTGCCCCCTTGGGACTGCTAAGGTGCCCAGGCTGGGCAGGAGGAGATAAGTAGGCTGATGTAGGTTGTTCAAGCTCTGAGACCATGACAGGAGAAAAGGGAAGGACTTGGGAAGCTGACCCCATACTCTATCTGGTGTTCCTGTGTCATGAACACCCTCTTGGTGGAGGCTGCCGTACCCTCTGAAGGGGGGTGTGGATCAGGGCGCAGTACAAGTAGGTGGCCTGGGGACGCAGGGCCAGCACTAGCCGTTCCTTTGGGTAAGTCCCTGGAGTCCATCTCAGGGTTACCTTTCTGCTGGGGCAGTGGGATGATGTAGTGGTGGCTCAGGGTGAGTCTCCTAGGGATCAACCCAATCAGTTCATGGCGGGTGAGAGAACTTTTTTCTTTGCCAGGAGCCTGGTTGCCAACTCCTTCTTAGACTCTCTGCCTTCTTCATCAATGCCATCTACATCACACCTGCAGAGGAGCAGGAGGAGAACTCTGAAGGTAGCCAGGTGGCCACTGCAGGCCAGGTAGCCAGCAAGAGGAGGAGGAGGAGGAGGAGGAGGAGGAGGAGGAGGAGGAGGAGGAGGAGATCCAGGAGTGGCAAAGTGACTGCAGGGGCCACTACCCTGCTGCTGCTCTCTGGGGAAGCTCTTGTCCCATTTTGTACACTGGTGGAAAGGTGGTAGCTGAAGTGGGTGTGGCGAGGAAAGCATAGCCCGGGGTGGGGGTGGCCACCCACTTGCTGGTGACGTGGCTGTAGCTGTAACTACCTCCACCAGGATCCACTGCTCTGCCCCATGCACGGCCTTGACCCACACCTTGTCTCCACGTTTGTCTACATAGTCCCCTGAGCCTGAAGTGGCCCCTTATAGGGGTGGGGGCTTGTGAGCGGAGGGAGTGTTAGGCAGGCCCTGAACACCAGCCTTTTCCTTCCTCATTTGTCACTAGATTTCAGAATCCACACAAGCAGGTCATGGCTATTCAACACAAGGAAGACCAAACTGGCAATGAGACAACAATGAGGGCCTGAGGAAACCTGCCAACCCTGGCAAGACTGGCAGAATGGGCAGGGAATGGCATTTAATAGGTTCTGGAAAGCTGCACCTGGGTGACGGCCAGCTGTGTGGCTTGCTTTGAGACACAGGGTGGGCTTGGCCAAACCCTCCAGGTTTCCACCACAGCAAGAGGCTGAGCTGGCATTGGAAGGAGGAGGAAGGCTACAGGCCAGGGCCACAGAGGGAGAGAGAGAAATGGGAGGTGCCAGAATCCCTCTGCCTTAGAGAAGAACTAGAAAAACCCTTCCTGAGGCCACGTTGGAAACCCTGTGCAGTGACCACCAGGTGTGTCACAGGCTCCCCAGGGGGATGCTGACAGTTGTCCTCAGGAGCCCCCACTTTGCCTGCTCAGGAAATGCCCATCTCCTCCCACTCACCAATTTACCTCTCTTTCAACAGAGACTTGATCTCAGCATCTTATCCAGGGTTTTGTGGAGGAGGCTGAGGGAAAGGAAGGCAGAGAACAGGTTGAGGTGGGGCACAGTATAGGCATCCTTTTCTGCTTATGCCAGGAGGCTGGGATTGTTTGTTTTTGTTTTTGGAACCAGGGATTGAACCCAGGGGTACTTAACCACTGAGCCACATCCCCATTTTGAGACAGGGTCTTAGTGATTGCTTAGAGTTTAATAAAAGTTGCTGAGGCTGGCCTCAAACTTGCAATCCTCTTGACTCAGCCTCCTGAGTTGCCTGGCATCTGTCAATACAGGCAGGTGCCACTGTGCCTGGCCAGGCTGGATTCTTCAGACCAACCCTACTGCTGCAAACTAGAGACCCTGAGAACATCTGTGGGCCACATAAGCATGGCCACACAGATCACTCAAGCATGGTCACACAGAATGCACAAAAGGGATCTGGAAGCCTATCGCCTAATGACCTCAGCCACTTCAACATGCTAGTGCAACACACTACGCATGCATGGCAGTGCTAGTGTAAACAAACCTGCCATGGCCAGTGGTGTAAAAGTAGAGTGTGTGCAGTTGTGAGTACATCAGTACTTGATGAATAGTGAGCAACTGTGCTACTATTTAGATATTTACTATGCTTCACTTTTGATCATTAGAGTGTAGCCTTTTTATCTTATAAAAAAATATACTGAAAAGCAATTTGCCTTGTGACACCAGGAGCAGCCCCACCACAACCCACCTTTACTGCATCTTTTGTGTCCATCAAGAGGCAACATAGAGCTGGGCACAGTGACACATGCCTATAATCCCAGCGACTTGGGAGGCAAAGGTAGGAGGAGCGTAAGCTCAAAAGCCAGCCTCAGCAACTTAGTGAGGCCCTGAACAACTTAACGAGACTCTGTCTCAAATAAGAAATAAAAAGGGCTGGAGATAGGGCTAAATGGTAAAGCATCTCTGGGTTAAATCCCAATAATAGTAATAGTAATAATAATAATAATAATAATAATAATAATAATAATAATAATAATAATAATAGAAGAGGTAACATGGAGCGTGACTTATAGCATCTAGGTTTGTGTAAGTTCTCTGTAATGTTCTCACAATTACAAGACTGTTTAGTGATGCACATCTAAGAAGATTTAGTGACCCACGACTCTACATTTAGTCTTTTCTTGAAGGTTCTGGGGACCAAAAAACAGGACTAGTGGATAGGACTACAGACCTGAAGGATAAAAATAAGAATGGGAACTTCTATAAAAACAAATGAACAATCTTAGAACCAAAGGAACAGCCTGGCCTGGTTTAAGGATGAGCAAAGTGAGGCACAAGCAGGAGATAGGCTCCCAGAAGGGCAGATCCTGGGTCATGGTCTAGTTGTCCACTGCATTGTGCTGCTGTCTCTGGGGGTCCTTCCTGGGCCTGGCCTCTGGGAGAGAAGGACCTGGCAGGAATAGGTCCTGTGAAGAGGGGTCTTGGGAGTTGGTTTTGTGCCCAACTTAGGAGTGACTCCCTGAGCTGGGACAACACAGGGCTCTTTGGGATGGGTGTCTGGGCCACAGCAGGGCTTGGTTCATACCGTACAGGGATGACCAAAGCCCCATTCCTTGCCCTTTCCTTATTATCTACCTGGATAGGTAATGCCAGGGAAGATGTACAAATCTCCTTGTCTACCCATTTGGTTTCACCCTCTCTGCAAGCCATGTGACTGTAGGCAAGTCACGTCTCCTCTATACAATAGGGAGGGCTCCCCTCACCATTTGGTGAAAACAGTAGTTGGTGCTACGGGGATGCAGGCTGAGCCTCTTAAAGGAGTGATGCTCCTTTTCTCCATTTCTCCTGCACTGTGGGGACCATCGGCTCTTCCGGAATCCTCATTAGTAGACTCACCCACTAGTTCTCCTGCTGGTTCAGGGGAACTAAAGAGATCAGAAAATGATCCCTGGGACCAGAAGGGTAAAGCTGTAACCATCAAGACTCCTAGCTTCACCAGCCCATTCTATAGGATGGAAACATAGTAGCGGTGAAGATAATTCAGGGACTGAGAAACTGGCCTTTAAAATGAGAGAGAACCAGGTGTGTTGGGGCATGTATGTAATCCCAGAGGCTTGGGAAATGGAGGCAGGATGACCATAAGTTCAAAGCCAGCCTCAGCAACTTAGCAAGGCCCATCTCAAACTAAAAAAATTAAATAGGCTAGGGATGTGGCTCAGTGGTTAAGTTCCCTGGGTTCAATCTCTAGTACCAAATAATAAATAAATAAATAAATAAAATACAGGGGAGAGCTAGGTATGGAGGGGAACACCTGCATTCCCAGCTATTAGGAGGCTGAGAGGGGAGGATTGTTAAACCATGAAACAAAGAAAAGATCACTGAATCCAATTTTAAATCAAATTAAAGCAAACTTGTAATTCCAGCTGGCCAGGACTGTCTCTCCCGAAATCCTTGAATTAGAGAACAGTACCCCAGCTCTCTAGGAGCATGGTTTTATAGCACAAAAAGTTGCAAAAGGGCGGGGGTGTCTTGGGAACTTACAGATAACAGGATTTTGACAAGCATAATACAAAGGCAGATAGTAGATTAATGATCTAGATGATTCAATAGGGGCTGGGATTGTGGCTCAGTGGTAGAGCGCTCGTCTAGCACGTGCGAGGCCCTGGGTTTGATCCTCAGCACCACATAAAAATAAATAAATAAAGGTATTGTATCCAACTACTTTTAAAAAATAAATATTAAAAAAATTAAATGGTTCAACATTTCAAGTTAGAGAATAAATTTAGATCCCAACACCAGAATTTATGAGGCGCTGCTAAGGTTTCAGAGAGGGTTGTTATCTGGTCAGGGAAAGCCAGGCATGGGTGAGTTCAAGGCACAGGCAGGCATTCCAAGCAAGTTTAGAAATCACAGTAATTTATAGTAAAACAGAAATTAACTTTTCATGACTTTGTGATAAGATGGCTCCCAATCTTAAGATGGAATTAGGCTGGGTTCATCAAGGATCACTTGAACTCCTGAAATGAGTCCAGTCTAGGTAGTTAAATACTGACATAGATGTACCATCTGTCCCAGTTTTCTGCCCCAGGTCAAATACTGACATAGATGTACCATCTGTCCCAGTTTTCTGCCCCAGGTCAGCCTTATTTTCCTGCTCTATCCCTAACCCCATGTTCTTCTCACAACTTATGTTGCTGAAAAACCCATAGTCTTCACAAGCGCACCAGTGGCCACATCAAACCTAAGGTTTTGTAGCCACTGGGCCTTCTCCTGGGGATCAGAAAACATCAGCATTCAAGCTGGCAAGGAGCCCTTGCTTGGGCCCCAGGTGCCCTGAGGCTTGTGAATGACTGGGGGGACTTGCAGGGGAATTCCCTATCATGCTTGTATATTGGAGTAATTTTGGAGAGAGGGACAGGGTTTTCATCGGGTAAGGGCTCTGAAACCCAGGGCCTCGCACGTGCTAGATGAGAACATTTTCTCATCTCTCCATTTAAAAAGCTGACAGCAAATAGAAAGCCCCAGGTATCTGGGGATAGGGTAATTAGTGGTAGTCCCTAGGGGTCTACTACCCTGGGTGGCTTCCCCTGAACCTACTCTCTAATATTAGAAATACGGCGGTGCCATAAGAAATCAAACACCTCCTCGGAAGTGGGTTGGAAAGGCAAACTTTACTTCTGCTACAAGGATGTGCTCCCAAAACCTGGTTGGCAAGCACCTGGGTGGGAAGTCTGCCTCCATTTTTCCCTAACACAGCGTTGCCCTGGGGCTCTGACAGGAGGAGTATCTAATGTCAAAACTGGTGCAGGGTAAGGGAAGGCTATACTTAAAATGTCTACAACTGGATCTTACCTCCCAATGAAGGCTAAATACTATACTCCCCACCTCCTTGGGGGCAGAAGGATGGGAAGCAGGTCCTACCCGGCCCCAGGAGCCCTCTTCCCTCCTAGGGAGGCCCCAGGCCGCTCCACTCACTGCTTACTCGTCCTCCAAGTCCCGCTGCAGCTCCTCCCAGAGGCAGTCTGCGCTGTCGCAGCAGCCCAGAGGGGGAGGCGACCCAGAAGAGACAGAAGCCCCCTGGGACTCGGCCATGGTCCTTCGTGAAGCTACTTCCGTTGGGACATCTACTCGCGACTCACTGGGGCGTCATCAGTGCAGCACCTCCTCCCTCAGGTGAGAAGGCGATTCCAACAGTCAAGAGTTTGGCGCGGGCCATCAGCTAGCCAATCAGAGCCTGCGTGACGACTGACCCCGCCCCAGCGCTAGCTAATTGGTTGGCGCTGGCCACGTGTTCCGCCTCCGGAGTTCTGGGGCGGGGCTTGGACCTCTGGCTCTGGCCTGGAGAGGATGCGCTGAGCTGCACCTGCTGAGGGCTGCAGGGTGCCTCGCCTTCGCCTGTGGGGCGCTTTTTCGGGAATCAAGCTCTTGTAGTCCTAGCAACCAGCCCCTGCCCAGGGTCCTTGGTCACAGATATCACGTTCCCAGTATGTGGCCCCTGACTCCAAATGTCCCACAGGCCCTGTGGGGGATGAAGAGAGGCGGTGACATTTCTTGGGCATCTACTTGGTCTACTGCCCGAACTCTCTGCATCAGGACTGCTCTCAGTGGGGTCCACCATCTGACCCGCTGGCCGGGTCCAGCAGCACACTGGCTGTTGCGAGAAAGGCTGGGTCTGGCGGAGCAGCCGAAAAGGGCCCCAGTAGGAAAGGGCCTCTTGCCTGGGTCTCAGTTCCTTCTGGGAGGAGGCAGGCCCAGTGGGGTGGAGGCCGGATTATAGGAAGAGCCAGGCCTGGAGGAGGTGGATGAGACTGGTGGTGGGGCCCGGAGGTGGCAAGGGTCAGGGGAACTAGCTGAACCAAGCGGGTGAAACCTCGTGGTATGGCTTGAAGCTGTTAGGTGGGTGGCAGTTGGTGGAACCGGAGGCAAAGGATGGTTAGGGGAGTCGTGTTTACGTGGGGCAATCATGGTTTGGGTTCTCACAGGGCTCGCCCTTGTCTTTTCAGGATATGGAACTTGCCCCTCCGGTAAGAAACACGATGGGATTAGCGACCTAGGAATTGTCCTCTGCCTTGGCCTCCCCAATGCTCTTGTTCTCCCTGCCCGCAGTTTGAATGGGCTGGATGAGGCTGCCTTAGCCTTCCACCTTGGAGTGCTGATGCTGATGCTCACCCCCTGCTCACAGTGGCTGGGTACAGCTTCAGCAAGGATCTCTAGTGGATGCCACTGCCCCACGTGCCGCTGGCTTTCTATCAAAGCCACTCTGGGTAGGGCCTCAAAATGCCAGGCAGGACCAGTTGCACACAGCAAGTAGAAAACTGATCCATATACTGGTCCTTTTGAGCCCATGTGCCAAGGCGTTCCAGGTGAGATCCATATCAGATAGTAGCTTGTGTTAAGATGACTTGGGATCAAGGTGTTTGTTGAGGGGCAAGGCAAACAGACACCCTTCTCTCACAGGAAATCAGGGAGCTGAAATGCCAAACCTTGGTTCCTGTGTTCCATGGAAAGAAGATTTAAAGTCAGATACCAAAAGTTAAGCAAGAGATCTTTATTAGAAGCAAAAATGAAGCGTAAGTGAGGTAAAAGTGAGGCTTAAGCAAAAACCACTCTCAAGGAAGAGAGTGGGTCATCTCCAAGAAGAAAACAACAAAGGAGGTAATGCTGTCCCCAATATCATTACAATTTACTGTGAGAGCTGGAGACCACCTTCTGTACTTTTTGCTGATCATGTGTTCAACTCCTCCTTCACCTAGGGTG
The DNA here is from genome assembly GCF_964194105.1 of Spermophilus citellus. Lineage (NCBI taxonomy): Eukaryota > Metazoa > Chordata > Mammalia > Rodentia > Sciuridae > Spermophilus > Spermophilus citellus. The sequence goes on along the minus strand of NC_138187.1, from coordinate 21,025,463 downwards.
GTGGATTTTTTGACCTTTGTTGGTCCTCTCTAGAACTGTCATGGTGGCCATCCTTGCCACACCCCACTTGCACAAGCAGCTGAACTTAAGGTCACTTGTGTGAATTTGCAGGGACACCAAATAAAATGCAGACCCACTTTACCTTTAAACAAGCTTTGGATGGCTTTTCCACTCTTGACCTCAGGCTCCCCAAAAGAGAGAGCAAGAGAAAGTCACGAGAGGCTGGCGAGAGAAAGTGAACACATTTGGAAGTGGGATTTTTTTGGGGGAACTCTTGTTCTTTAGAAAGTTCTATCCAAAAAAGGCCAGAAGGGGCAGGGTTACAAGGGGCAGGTGAGTGTAACTCAACTCTCCTGGGGGAACAACTACATCTAAAGACACTCTTGCTATCCGAGCTGGGACAACGCCTAAGTCACCACAAATGTAGTGTTTGGTCAGAGCCTCTTGCTTCAGGACTGGAAGGCATGGGTCATTCATAGTGTCTCCTCACATATTCCCCCTTCTTTCTTTGAAAAAGCAGTGATGGTCACTGTTTCGAGTTTTGAAGGCTGGCCATCCTACAATTACAACACGAGAGAATTAGTAGCAAAGAGAATAATACAAGGATATACCATGTAGAATGTTTAAGAATGTTTCCAGGGTTAAAGCCATTCAATTCTTTAAGTATTTGATCAGCTAAAGAAGTAGGATCCAAAAAATCAATCTTATTTTTTTGCATATCTTGAATATGATGATGTAACTCCAAAAGATCCAAGCCATTATTATTATTTTGCAAAATACCTAACAAATGGTTTTTAACCTTCTCCCAATCCCATTGGGAAGCATTGTATTTGGCATCAGTAACACACACACATACTTATAGTTAGCATGACATTTAAGTCTTTCCTTGAATTTCAAACCTGAAAGTTCATTACCAATATGTATGACAGTAGCCTGTAAGGCATTTAGCTTAGTCTCAATACTTTCATCAATATTTATTTGATTATGAAGAACCTTGGAATTATTCTGAGTCAAATTATTAAGAAAATTTGCATGTTGAATATTTTGAGATATGGCCACCGAAATTGTGACCATTGAAGCAATAAAGGAAACTAAAGCAACAACTCCCACTATTATGAGTACAAGAGCACGTTTAGGTCTTGCTAGCTGGGCATGTATTTGTTGTAAGACTTGAAAACCAGCATTAGCATACCTCTATTATATCTGGTGATACAGTTAGTTAAATTACACTTATTACATGTTACAAAATATCTATCATCTTTCCTTTTAACTATTACATTTCTAGTAATTAAACATAAGGAGATTGAACACAGGCCTGTAAGCTATAACAGGAACCCTCCTTATAGTTTTTGCCTACAAAGTTCAGTAAAGGTTTGTCAGTAAAATATAAGAATTATGAAGCAGCAAGTAAGTGCCAAACATCTTTCTAAATGCAACTTTGGCTGAAGGTCAAGATGTTACTAACAAATCCTCCAGGAGTCATGGCATTACCCTTGTGTAATTACCTTTTGTCAACTCTAGGAGACTAATCCAAAGTTTACCTACTATTTCCAGGCACCTTATGTTATACTGGAAAAGTACAATCAATCACTTAGGAAAGTTGCCAATTTCTGTCACAGAATGGTTAGGACAATGAGGTATTCAAGGATATTCTGCTGAGATGACTGGTTTATTATGAGAAAGTCCCATTTTAATAACTGATCTGATATAAGGCTTTGAGTCTCTAGGAACAGTACAATTAGCTGGTCTATGTCTCCAACTGCTGTCTTTTCCTCAAAGGACACTTTTAGATAGCCAGCATGTTTATTGTGGGACCAACACAAAGGTAATAGAGCACTATAGCCAGAATAATTAAATCCAGTCACATGGATGGGAGTATTATGGATGTCTGTAAATCCTCCCATCATATATGAGTCATCAGTAAATACTAGGATGGATTCTCTGGTCCACACCTCTGGGTGTACTAAAGGTGGATCTGGAAAATATGTCCAACAGGTTTCTCCCTGATTCCCATTTACTGTGAATAGAGCTAATATGGCAGCAAGCATTATCACTGGAGATTTAACATTAACTTTTCCTTGTTGTTGAATCATTTGTTCAGCCTGTAGCATCAGATTCTTCAGGTCCTTCCATGAGGGTAGCTTCACCATTGGGTCTCTCTGGGCCATCTTTCTTCCTCTCTTCCTTCAAGGGTTCCTCTTATTGTGGGAAGTCAGGTCTGGCATCTCTGGGTTGATCTTCAGTCATTTGAATCTTGGTTCTAAGTCCTCCATGCCTGATGGCACATTTGGGTATCAAATAGGACAAAAAGCTTCTTCTGGGAAAATACGAATATGACCTCTACCCCACATAATCACTGGATCTGGTCCTTTCCATTGGCCAGTCTGCAAGTCCTTCCACAAAACTTGGCCTAAAGGGCCCGTTGCTGTGGAAGACATGTGTGGCTCAGCTGCAGTACGACCTTCTGAATCACAATTTAGAAAATTTAAAATGAATAGAGCATGATTAAGGTTATTTTGGGGAGTCCTACTCCTACCTCCCCCTTTTAGTTTTTGTAATTGTAGCTTAATAGATAAATGAGCTCGTTCTACAGTAGCTTGACCTTTAGGGTTCTAAGGAATACCTGTTTTATGATCAATACAAAATTCTTGGCAAAATTGTTGGAAAAAAAATGGTGAAGGTGTTCCTGCACCCGCTGTCTGATAGGGTCACAGTGTGGGGGATACTGTGGCAGGGCTGCACCATCTGGAAACTGGAATGATTAGGAATGTTAAGTGTTTTGTTTATGATACACATGATATGGATAATAGGGCATATGTCAACCTTTAATAAAAGTATGTATTGCCTGAGATTGCAGGAAAATTCCCAGAATGAGACTAAGGATACAATTGAGACATGCCATGAGGTGCATTTCAATATCTCTCAGGATACAAACAATAATATTATTCCTCAGGTGTAAACAACAAGAAATATTTATTCCATGGTTAACAATTTAAACTAGCTCCTCCCAAGCCCTTCCTAAAGCCACAACCTATACAACAGCCTAGCTACAGAAAAACAATTGCTGTGCCAACAGTACAAGGACCACTGTATGTATGGTATCCCCTTTGAGGACAAGAGGCTAATAAAAATACATTTCCCCAACTAATAGACCCTCCTTTGCCTTACACAGAAATTTATGATGAAAATGGAAAACACATAGTTAATATAAATGACAAATGGGTTGAGGAGTAAAGCCTGCCCTTTTTTACTTAAAGATTACAAAGACATAAGAATTGGTATGCTTTGACCAAGGATCAAGGAAGTTCTTTAAGAAAGCAGTTAAATAGGTCATATGAAAAAGGAAATTACCTTGGAAATTAAAAATAAAATAATACAGATATATTTTAGAGGCACTTCAGAACAGTAAGCTTTTAAATAATAGACTTTCACTACTTTATGTGTGTTTTACTGGGATTTTAGTTTTAGAAGTAAGAAACCTTACCAATAATCATAAGTATGCTTTAAAGTTAAAGGTTAATGAAATAATTATAGGTATACTTTAAAGTTAGAAGTGAATAATAGGTCAGAATTCATATAGTCTAGTTGCATTGCCTAGTACCTAGTGATTGAGGTAAAAACCTAAAAGCTTAATCATGATTGACTAAGGTTAACAGAAAAATATTTTGAACAATGTACTCAATATCTTAGGTAATCAATGTATGTCAGAAAAGATTATAACTCTTGAAAATTATGTAAATCAAAAAAGTTTTGGGCTTTGAAGCTATCCATTAACTACCTGAAAAAACACCTGTAAAAAAGGTATAAAAATAAAGGTCCCTCCAGGGGTGACAGAGATTTCTCCTGGAGGCTGCTTGAAACTTGCAACCTGTTGTCCCAACTCTTCTTCTTTTGCGGACGCCACTCTTCCTTCAGGACCCCTGGAACCCCACTCCCTCACGTCGGGGCTGGACCTTGGCAAAGAAGAGCTAACATAAGCTGGTGCATTATCAGTTTTAATCTGTAAAGGGCTTCCTAATTCTGCAAAAGCAGCCAAACAATGAGAAATAACATGTTGAATATATATTTCTTTTTTGCATGGGCTGTTACAAAGATAAATCTAGAGTAAGTATCTACAATTACATGTACATAACACTGCTTACCAAATTGAGGAATGTTACATCCATTTGCCATAATTGATTTGGTTTTAATCCACGGGGATTTACCCCAGATGGTAAAGATGGAGTGTGTATAACACACTGGGGGCAATGATGTACAGTTTGATGAGCTGGTTCTCTAGTCATCTCTATATGAGCATGACTATAAAAACCTGCTTTACCTGAGCTTGAGCCATCAGTGAATACTGTTAGTGTACTATCTATTGGTTGTGAACATACAATCCTTGGAAAAATGAATGGAATTACTAATGCAAATTGAATAATTTTATCATGAGGATAATGACTCTCTATCTGACCAGGAAAATTAGCAAAAGCACTTGCCAAGTATTAGAAGTTTGAAAAAGCCAATCATTCTGTTAAGCAGAAAAATGGAATAATTATAATATTAGGTTCTGATCCAACCAGCTGTAAAATTCTTGTTCTGCCCTTGATAATTAATTGAGCAACAAAATCATGAAAAGGAGTTAATGACTTTTGAGGAGAGTGGGCTAAATGAATCCACTCAATAGCTCCCAATGTTTGCCATATTGCTCCTGTAGGACCATAAGCAGTAGGAAATATCAATAAATATACAGGATCTTGTGGGTTAATTCTAGTAAGTTGAGCATTTTTAATAGCAATTTCAACTTTCCTCAAAGCTGTTCTCACTTCCGCTGTGAGCTGATAAGAAGTTGGAGAAGGATCTCCCTGTAATATCTGAAATAAAGGACTTAAATCTGAAGTAGTCAGCTTTAAAGATGGCCTCAGCCAATTAATATCTCCTAATAGATTTTGAAAATCATTAAGGGTGTGCAGCTCCTTGACTCTTATTTTGTAAGTTTTGAGGACGGATTGTATGTCCTTCAATCATATGACCTAGATATTGAAAAGGAGATATCTTTTGCACCTTTTGAGGTTCTATGCACAAACCCATTGCTGTGAGTGAAGTCTCTAATTGGGCAAAAATTTTTAGGAGTACATCTGGATTAGCATGAGCTAAAAGTATGTCATCCACAGAATGAATAATATATGCATCAAGAACTTTCTCCCTCAGAGGCATGATGGCCTGTCCCACAAAAATTTGACATAGGGTAGTGTTAGTTGCAGAGCAGACTGAACAAATGTTAGCTGCAGGGTGAGCTGAACACTCTCGACCCTCACCCATCTGGTTCCTTATCGCTTGTTTGCCTCAAGTCTGAACACTCAACCCCACTCAAGGCTGAACAATTGACCCCACCCATCTGGTGCTATGGAAACCCACATCTGACCCCTGCCCCGTCTGCCTGAAGGCAGAAGATGACACCCTTAGCAACTACTGTATGATCCCATTACATTACACCAACAAGGCAGCTTGCAGACCCAAAGACCCCATTAGAATTTGGCTATAAAAACTCTCTCCTGCTGGCCCCCCTCTCTTGCTTTCTCTCTCTCTTTCTCTTTCTCTTCCCTCTTCCCCCCTCTTCTCTCTTTCCCTGCTCTCTTTCTCTTCCCCCCCTCTCCCACTTTGCTCTATCCCTCTCTTTCTTCTCTCTCTCTCTCTCTCTCTCTCTCTCTCTCTCTCTCTCTCTCTCTCCCTTCCCTGTTAATCAGACTCTGCTGCAATAAAGATTTCTTGGTCGCTCCAATTGTCATGGTCACTTTCCTTTCATCTGGTGCCGAAACCCAGGAAGAGGGTGAACACTCTCTTTTGGGTCCCTCTTCCTTTGGAAGTGCCACTCACTGGAAGACCTGAACCCATTTTCTTGACCACCAGAACTATATCCACCACCAGCCTCCAATTGGAATCCTAAACCCAATGGTGGTCTCGGGAGGATCTGACTGTTGATCATCCAGCAAACCTCTTCACCCACCTGTGGGGAGGAAAACTCCCCACGACAGCCTTCAAGGCCATGGTGGTCCTCAGGGACTTCCTCTCACAGATTTGACTCTTGGTTCCAAAATTATTTCCCTTTCCCTTCCCCAGCATAGACTTTATATGTCACCCTCAAAGGACTGTGTAACCTCTGGGAACACATAAAAGAGAACTGGGTATCACACCCCACCCAGACCTTCATGGTCACAGTGGTTCTCATAAAGTCCTCTGACCTTTAAGACTCAGCTGCTAGAAATACGCTTACCCTCCCCTTCCACTCTCCTTCTCTGGCCCTGGGAGTCAACAGCCTCTCCAGGAGGAGTCCCGAAAAGCCTTGTCCAAGGTCTCCCATGGCTCCAGCCCCATCCAGGATGGGAGCCTCAACTGTCAGGATTTGGTGACCACCAATCTCTGCAGCTCGAACCTGCCATTAGGCATTCCTGATTTTGGGCTCTATCAGGGACGCCCCTTTTGCCAATAAATCAGCTCATTCCCCTTCCTCTTATACTATGTTTTCGACATGGGTAACGTGTCCTCTCTGCCGGTCAACTCTCCCTTACAATGCCTTTTAGACAACCTCAAGACCCTCTCCTTGACACCGTATTTCAAACCCCCACAAATTGATCATATATAGCACCCAGGATTGGTCCACTTATCCCCTAGACAATCAAAGCAAATGGCCCCCTTTTGGGTCTCTGGATCATTCCATTCTAAGGGATCTCCACAACTACTGTGAGCATTCAAAAAAATGGGTAGTAATCCCTTATGTCCAAGCTTTCTTCTTGCTCTAATTCAATCCTGCTCTCTGCACCTCTTGCAAACATTTACAAATTCTTCTAGCTTGCAAACCATCCACCCAACCCCCAATCCCCAACCTTCTCCTCCTCTGGACTCATCCACTACTTTTGACCCTATCGCCTGGCTCAAATAGGTTCTCACCCTCACCCTTCTGTCCTAGCCCCTCCACCATCACCCCCACCTCAACAACCTGCTTTCCCCCTCCAACTACTAGATCAAAAATTTACACCTCCGCCCTTCCTCAGACCATTGCCTCCTTGCTGGGGTAGCAGGTACTGAAGTTATCCCTCCACTGACTCACTCCTCTCTTTTCCTGTTAGTGCCCACACCTTGTCCCACCAGGCCCTCTTACCAGCTAGCCCAAAGCTCAAATGAGCTAAGGAGGGCACTCAGAACCCTATCTGAGATCTGGTGAAAATGGCCTTTAAAGTTGCTTTGTCATCACTGAAAACAAGGTTACTAAGAATTTAAAGTTCCTTACAGGCTTTTTGCGATATTCACTCCTATCCTCCCCTCTGCTCTACCTGTTCTACTGCTCAAGTTTCCTCACTAGGGAAAATCCCAAACCCCTTTCCCATTGTTCTTCTGCATCTCCTTCCTCATTTTCAGATCGACCGGAGCTGCCCTTAGCCCCACCTTCCCATCTTCCCCCTCCCTACCCAGGCCCACAGAAAAATCTTAACTGACATTCTCCAAGAAATCTTCACTGATTTTAGGACTGTTAGCAAAAGAGTCTCTACAAAAGATTTCAATGTAGATAAACTTCCTCTTTTCATGTTGCTCTGTTTTACTTGGTTACTGGCTGGAAAAAATCAGCACTCCAGATGCTAGACAACCCCTTACTAGTTTTTCACAAAAATATGTAAACAAGGCCTCTGGCCTTGAGCTGGGCTTCACAGAGATATCTACATTTCTAAGAAGTTACCAACTGGGCTCCATGGTAACAGCTGGCAGTGGGAGGAAAGAAAGGGGAGAAGGATAACACCCTTCCCAGGTGTTATCCTTGAAGAATTAACTTGCCCAAAACAGCTAGAAAAAAAAAGCCCTCCCCTCTCAGGTGTCCTCAAAGAGCTAACTTGCCCAAAACAGTGAAAAGAAAAAACTGCTTTTATGTGAACTTCTGAGCCCCTCCCCTTACATGCTGGGTATAAAATTCTGAAACTACCTGAAGCTCATGGGTTTAATTGATTACAGCAGAAGCTGTGCCCTCTGAATCTGGCTGCAACTAAATAAAACTGTTTCCCTCTCTTTGGTGCCATCTTAGCTGCCTTGTCTTGTCTGTCCCTAGAGTAGTATAATTCTATATACTTAAACTTTGTTCATGTTTTCATGAAATGGTAAACAGATGTGATTAACTGTACACTAGAAATAACAAAATATTTCTTATTAAAATGGAATAATTTGCCTAAACTCAGAAATTTACAAGGATTGTTTCAAAATGTTAATAAAGAAGGGGTTAACAGATAGGAAAGAGAAATTAGAAGGTTCTAGGTATGGAAACCATATATTTTTAAAAAATATTTATTTTTTAGGTGTAGATGAACACGACACAATGCCTTTATTTTTATGTGGTGCTGAGGATCAAATCTGGGTCCTGCCTGTGCTAGGCAAGCGCTCTACTGCTGAGCCACAATCCCAGACCCTGGAAACCATATTTAATAGAAGGAAAAGAGGTGTTTCTGGATAAGACAGTCTATGTGATTAAGTAAATAAGAGGGTTTAAGTAAGTGATAAAGATGGTCTCTGTAAGTTGGCTATATATATATAGAGGTCTAAGTAAGCGATAAAGAAGGTCTGTATAAGTTGATTATATATAAGTTTTTTGAGCAAGTAATCTTGAAGGGATTAAGTATTATACAACTATGGTTAAACAACAACTGTATTTTGCAATATTGTAATATGTTATTTCTTTAAGAACTCAACTTGATTAATACAAAAATATCAATGTAGGGCTGGGAATGTGGCTCAAGCGGTAGCGCGCTCCTCTGGCATGCGTGCTGCCCGGGTTTGATCCTCAGCACCACATACCAACAAAGATGTTGTGTCCGCCGAGAACTAAGAAATAAATATTAAAAATTCTCTCTCTCTCTCTCTCTCTCTCTCCCCTCTCTCACTCTCTCTTAAATAAATAAATAAATAATTCTCTTAAAAAAAACATCAATGTAATGGTGGTACTATTACTCTTCTTCATATATTAAATGTGTTCATATTTTCCAGGTATGCAAGCATTTAAAGTAGAAGCTTTAAAAGAGCATTATATCGACTACCGGAGGAGGGGAAGCGCGGGCGCCCGCGGGGAGGTTTTCGAGACCCAGCTCACGAAAAGCTGGTGTGCACCAGGGGGCGCGTCTGGACGGCCCTTCTCCTGCAGCCCACTTACCTGTCAGGCCGCACTGCCGAAAGTCCTGCTCCTGCACCCGCGTCCTCACCGCCTCGGGTCAGCCCTTCGCCTGGAAGGCTACTAAGAAGCCCGGCATGCGGCCCTCCATCTGGCTGCAAGAGGCTCCGACCCGCGCGCCATGCATGCGCAGCCTTTCCTGTGAGCCCCGCAGGACCCTGGGAGCGCCGCTCAGGGCTGTGGGAGCGCCGGGAAGCCGCCAGGGGGCGCCCGCTGAGGACGTCTATTGCGAGCTGCTGGGAGTCCACCACAGGAGATCCTGCTTTGACTGTTCTCCCTGGCGCGTCTGATTGTCCTCCTGCAAGGGAGGGCTGGGTGCAGACGGCCAGTCGACCTTTACCTTTCTTGGCCTGTCCTGGCTGGGGAGTGCTCTCTCAGTCTCTCCCACAGGTCAGGAGGGAACAGGGAGGCTAAAACCCCTGACATCTGGCGCCCCATGTGGGAGTGAGAGTATGGAGCTGAGCCAAGCGAGTTTTCCGAGGACAAGTGGCATTGCCCTAGCCAAGTGAAGATCTCTGAAGACCATGACCAAGAAAAGAATCTCTGTGATTGGGGCTGGAGCCTCCGGGTTCTCTTCTATCAAGTGCTGTCTGGATGAAGACTTGGAACCTGCTTGCTTTGAAAGGACTGATGACATTGGTGGGCTCTGGAGGTATCAGGAAAATCCTGAAGAAGGAAGAGTCAGTATCTACAAATCAGTGATCATCAACACTTCTAAGGAGATGATGTGCTTCAGTGACTACCCCGTCCTGGATCATTACCCTAACTTCATGCACAATTCCCAGATCCTAGAGTACTTCAGGATGTATGCCAAGGACTTCAACCTTTTAAAGTATATCCAGTTCAAGACCACTGTGTGCAGTGTGAAGAAGCGGCCTGATTTCTCTACTTCAGGACAATGGGAGGTGGTCACCGAGTGTGAAGGAAAAAAGGAGGTTGATGTCTTTGATGGAGTCATGGTTTGCACTGGCCATCACGCTAATGCTCACTTGCCCCTGGAAATCTTTCCAGGAATTGAGAAGTTCAAAGGACAGTATTTCCACAGTCGAGACTATAAAAACCCTGAGGCGTTTGCTGGAAAAAGAGTCATCATAATTGGCATTGGGAATTCTGGAGAGGATCTGGCTGTAGAGATCAGCCACACAGCCAAGCAGTTTTGAGCCGTTCTATCTGCAGCCTCACCCAGGAGATAGACCCACAGCGTGTGGTCGGCTGCACTTTGCTCACTAGTGCCGGTGGCAAATACAGGGCTTGGTTTCATGCCTCTGTTGGCATTATGATGGATGCTACTGGAGAGGCGCGGTTAGGGTTGGGGTTCCATTACTCACTTGGCTTCATACTAAGGAATAAGTTCATGGCTTCAGGTTGCACTCACAATCCCAGTTAGCCTTTCCCTGGCTTTGATGAAGCCAAGTATTTGCTAGAAGAGGTTGTGAGAATGCAACACTGACAGTGTGAATTGTCCATTGGCCAGAAGAAATGTGTTCATATACACATGTGGAAAGCACACTGTGGTCATTGAAAACTTTTCATTAACAGGATGGTGGGTGAATTTCCTTTTTGCCCCCCAAATGGGAAAAAAAGAAACAATCTAAATCTTTCCAAAAACAATGTCGACATCAGCATAAAGAGTGTCTGTGTAGTAGCTTATGTGACAGCTTGTGCCAGCTGTTGCCTGCAGTTAGGTAGCACAGAAGGAGAGTCACTCCAAATCAAGTTCTATCTCCTTGGTTTTTTGTTTTGTTTGTTTTGGTTTCTGTATCATAGATTTTGAGCTTTGAAGAAACTGTCTTCACTGTAAAATCATAGAAAAAGGCATGTCATTATTACATTTTTTTTTGTCTTCATTGAATCATAACTTTATTAGCAATAGGTAAATGCCTGGTTGTTCTTCAGTAACTTTAATTATGCTATGCTTCTCTAATACTATGGGGTTGTGCTCAGTGGTAGAGCACTTGCCTAGCATGCATGAGGCACCACATACAAATAAACAAATGAAATAAAGGTATTATGTCCATCTACAACTAAAAAAATATTTTTAAAAAACCCACAGGCTTAACAACACAATTTTGTTAAATGACCCTTGTCCAGCAACGTGTTTCCAATAACTTCTCAGTACTATTTTCATCTATCAATATATAAGTGATCTCATATGTTATTCCATGAATTAATTCCACAAACACTTATTAGGAAGTAATTATATAAACAAGAAAGAGTAAAAAACACACGTGGTTGAAGGATGTACCTTGTAGGTAGTGGGGATCCATGCAAAAGTCTTCTTTCATATCTTGGCTTGTCGAGTGGTCATTTCTAAGGGAGCTGATCTAACCTGCATTGTGGAATTAAAATTTCCCAGGAACAAAATATTCAGGGTGTGGAGATAAGGCAGCCATGTTTGTGAGAAAGCCCTGGGAAAACAGCAAAATCACATCTGCATAGGCAACCCTCACAGCACTAATGCAAACTGAAGAAATTTAATTGCTGAGTTCTAGCTTTTTGCTTTACGTATTAAAATGTATTTAAGAGAAAATTTGGGAGTCAAAATTTGCAAGTGGATCTATTAATCTCAGTGCATAAGGAAATTTTGGTATGAAAATTTGGGAGTCAAAATTTGCAAATGGATCTATTAATCTCAGTGCATAAGGAAATTTTGGTATGACCCTTGTGGTAGGATGATTTTGTGAAAGCATCCCTTTCTTGTCAGGTTGATTTCATACACGATTATATTGACTTAACCATTTTTCTTATAAGCCAGATTTATAAATATATTGTTTGCTTAAAATAAGTGGTAGAGTGCTTGCCTAGTATGCGTGAGGCATTGATGGAAAAGCTAAAATAAATATGACAGCCATTAAAAAAAAAAAGAGCATTATATCAAGCTGATGTTCTCCAAAAGGTTGCATGATAATTTTAGGCTTATAAGAATAACATATTGGAGATTTATTTATATCATTTAATGTTCTAAAACTGGACTTGTTATCAGTAAGATTAATATAAAGTTCTATACACTGGGGTACAATTTAAATGAAATATTATATTGTGTTAGCTAATATTCATGTGACCTTGAGCAACAATATATGTAAATTTTACAAAGTGATATTTAAGAAGCAAAGGTCAGCTTCAGAACTAGAACACTTTACCTAAAATTTATAAAGAGCCCAGCCTTACCTGAGATAAGGTTCTTTCTCCCATCTTACTACATGTCAGAATGACTCCAAAGTAGGCCAGACTTAAGTTAAAGCCCAGTACTCTTAATTTAAGACTGGTGAAATTGACTTTGCTGGATGTTTAAGATCAAGACTTAAATTAAAACGGCCAAGAAAACCAATATTTGGCTCTGGCCCTCTGAGTCAGTCTGAATCCAGGGAACAGGGAACTTCTCTAAAGAGCTTTGCAACTTTCGGCCACATAAACTACTGATTAGGGAGATTAATGAGATCACTGGAGAATAAAAGCCAATCAGTGCACTTGCTGTGAAGAGGAGGGTCACTGAAGAAAGGAGACATCCCTGATGCTTCCAAGGGTAGCCACATGGTCAAGCAAGACCTGGACCCATCCTAGCACAAATGGCACTAGCAGAACTAAGAAGCTTCTCTCAAGTTTCCCCACGAGTGACCCCTATGGGAACTTGTATGACTCTTAAAAATAGATAGAAACAAAGTCAGTTTTGACCAACTTGATCTTAAACACCTACCAAAAACAGTTAAACCCAAACACAGCCATTCCTGGTGGTAATGAAGGATAGGGACAGCTAGAAAAGAGGAGACAGCAACTAGGCCAACAGGCTCCATGGAGAATGTTCAGTCAAGTACGGCCTTGGCTCTTCCCCCTTGCAGTACCCTATTAGTCCTCTTTATGTTTCTCCTAATAGGACCATGACTATTAAATTGCCTTCAGAAGTTCCTGCAAGATCAGATACACAAATTCACCAAGCAGTCAATCAAGTACTTCTTCAAGACTATCAGCCTCTGATGCCAAAGATGGAGACCTACGACTCATGACCAACTCCTCTGGCTCCAGAGACTCTGCTCCCATTTAAAACCCTCCTTGACCCCTTTTGCAGGTTTTACATCCCCTCTTTTACTTCCCAGGAATGAGAACTACTCTCCACTAGGTCCACTCTGCTTTTTCTGTCTGCTCTGCAGTATCCCCACAAGAAAGCATCAAACCTAAACTCCCCACACATCAGATGAGGAGCCACCAGCCAGGCGAAGACTGGCAGATCAACTTCACTCATGTGCCTTGGCACAAAAAAGTTTGATACCTACTTACTTTGGTTGATATTTTTTCAGGTTGGATAGAAGGCTTCCCTACCTCCAGGGAAATTGCTAATACCATCACCTCCTCTTCACCAATCAGATCATTCCCAGGTTCGGACTTCCTGCCTCCATCCAGTCAGACAACAGTCTGGCCTTCACTTCTCAGGTTGTTCAACTAGTCTCCAAAGGCCTCAACATCATTTGGAGGCTCCACATCCCTTACTGACCCCAATCCTCGGGTAAGGTTGAGAGGGCTAATAGCATTCTCAAGGATCATATCATTAAACTTGCTATTGAACTCGGGCTCTCCTGACCCAATCTTCTGCCATTGGCCCTCACCCAAATTCAGGCAGCCCCTAGAACTCCCTCAGGCCTTAGCCCCTTCGAGCAACTCTATGGGTGCCATTTCTTAATCAACCAAAGTTTTCCAGTAACTCCTCTTCCCCTTGTGTCCTACCTGCCCTATCTGACACTTCTACACAAACTCCTAAGGGAACATGCAGACAGGTGCCTTCCCATGCCATCCATTGCCTCAATCCCAACACAACCACAAACCCAATTGGACCCTCTTCAACTGGGTGATGCAGTCTTACTTCAAGAACTGCATCCTCAATCATTGGAACCTTGCTGGATGGGACCCCATACAGTCACACTTACTATAACGGCGGCCAAGCTTTTGGGTCACTCCCCTGGTACCATTTCTCCTGCCTTAAAAAAGCACCTGTTCCAAATGTTCAGTCCGGGACTGTCACCACTTTAGGACCCACCAAACTCAAGATTTCTCACCAACCCTCTTCTTCTTTTACTAATCAGTAATCTCTCTCAACCCACAGATGGTGCTTCTACACCCAAGTGACATGGCACCAGAATGGCACCACCCACTCTCAGTTATGGGTCAAGACGATTGCCCTTCCACTGGCTGCAATCGGGCAGTCACCCTTAACATTACTGGATCCAACCAGCCACCTCTGATATTTCCTAGTGTCCCTATGACAGGACCAATGGCTGATACCAAGGATCTCCTCTGCTCAGGAATGGTTTGATGCCATTGACAACTTCTGGCTTCAAGGAACCTTTATGGACTTTGCCCCTACTGAGATAACTGTCTATAACCACTGGATGTTATCTCTAGCTGCTCTGTCATTCCCATTCAGGAGACAAGCCTGTCTCCTGAACACTCCCCCACTCTCCCAGTTCGCCCCATGCTGCCCCCTCTCAGCAGAAAGTAGCCAGATGGAATTACTCCGTCCCCACATCACTTAGAAAAACAAAAATGGAGGAATGTTAGTTGCAGAGCAGGCTGAAAAAAATGTTATCTGCAGGGTGAGCTGAACACCAGACCCTCACCCTCACCTGTCTGGTTCCTTGTTGCTTGTTTGCCTCAAGTCTGAACACTTGACCCCCACCTGTCTGGTGCAATGGAAACCCACATCTGACCCCTGCTGCATTTACCTGAAGGCAGAAGATGACACCCTTAGCAACTACTGAATGATCCAATCATTGTACACCAACAAGGCAGGTTGCAGACCCAGAGACCCCATTAAATTTTGGTTATAAAAACTCTCCTGCTTCTCCCTTTCTCTCTCTCTCTCTCTCTCTCTCTCTCTCTCTCCTCTCCTCTCCTCTCCTCTCCTCTCCTCTCTCCTCTCTCCTCTCTTTTCTCTTCTCTCTCCCCTCTCTTCTATCTTTTCCTGCTCTCTTTCCCCTTTCTCTTTCTCTCTCTCTCACTTCTCTCTCTCTCTCTCTCTCTCTCTCTCTCTCTCTCTCTCTTGGTTGCTCTGAGTGTCATGGTCACTTTCCTTTCAGGACTGTTACACATTCCTTGAGGCAACACCTTCCAGCAATATATTTTAACTTATTCTTTAAAATTTATTGCTGGGACACTAAAGGCAAGACTTTTACAGTCATCTGGGTGCAAAGGTATAGAGACAAGGTAATTATTTTCAAAGGATATTTTGAAAGAAGCTATTATTGTTAAATGATAATCTAAAGGAATAGCTGTAGGAGAAGATAGCCCAGATTGTAAGGCTCCCATGGGCTTTATAACATGATTAATAGCTCTAAGGTCTTGTAATAATTTCTAATTACCAGACTTTTTATTAATTACAAAGATGGGTGTGTTCCAAGGGCTGAGCATAGGCTCTAAATGGCCAGCCTGAAGTTGTTCCTTGACTAACATGTGGGCTAGTTTAAGTTTTTCCCCTGTTAGGGTCACTGACTAATCCAGATTGGCTCTTCTGTGAGCCAATTAATTTTTTCTGTTGTTCTCTGGGTCAGGGATAATGTCAGGGCCCCTACCAAAAATTTTGGCTGGGTACATTAATTAGTTTCTGTTGGGGAGATTGGGTCATAGGCAGGTACGCTTCCTGTAAATTTTCCTCAATTTCTCTAGTAATAAATCTTTGATTAAGTCCCTCAAATGACCTGATAGAATTTGAAGTCACTAACAATAAACTTAAGCTGCCTAAATATCAAGGGCTCCATAAATTTACTGGTAAAGTGTCTAAAACATAAGCCTTGAAAATTCCAGAATTACCATCTTTATTTTCCCAGTGAAGATATAGGGCACTTTGTGTAGGTTGAGATATCTGACCTGTGCCCTCTATGTCGGCGGGCAAAATATGTAAAGGTCAGCTTTTGGGCCAAAATCTATGAGACAGAACAGATTTATCAGCCCCAGTATATATTATACCTCAAAAATTTTTATGATTAATTTTAAGTTCCAGTAAAGGGCACTCCTGCTGAATTAATTGAGACCAGTACACTCAGTCCAGGGACCTGGAAATTGAGGTCTTAAACAGGTCATCCATGGAGTGGCAAGGCAGGAGTGTTAACTGCGCCAGCACATCCCTTGTAGAGAGCCAAATGGCATGTTCTGATTGTACTGTGATTTTAATCTCATCTCTAAAATTTGAATCAATCATTCCTGGCATTACCTGAATTCCCTTTTTAAAATTATTTCATCCAAAAATCAGGCCTATGGTATCTGGGGTTAATGGCCCAACAAATCACAGTAGGAACTCATTGCTGGCTGGTAATAGTGACAAGCGGACATGGCCCACTCTGATGATGTCAGAGCCTGCGACTCTCCTTCTGTTGCATACTGCAGTGCCCCTCTTGTTTGGCAGGACTTGGATAGGCCCTGACTTAGGTTTTTAGGCCCCAAAGAAGGCAGAAGTGAGGTCAGAAATGGCAACGGGCTGCTGCCATATCTGTCCCAATCTTCCCTCGCCATGCAGTCATCTCCCCCATTGTGTTGCCTGTGTGAACCAGGAGAGGTCTCTGCCCTATTGTGGGGAGACCCACAGTGTGGAGCCAATTGCTCAGTTCCACCACAATTGACACACCGCCCTCAAGAATGGAGTCTTGACCAGGTGTCTCTTGCCTAGGGTGTGAGTTCAGTTGCTGTTTTATCAAGAATATTCAGCAAATTTAATCCTCATGGAGTCTGAGACAGGATTTTAAACAACAGATGGTCACAAATGCAGTCCAGATGTGAGAAAATCCGAGTCACTCTGTGCACAGAACCCGAACAGCTGAACAACAGTTCACCACAGCCAGGTGAAATTGAGTGCTGTGGAGTTCTGGCAGCTCAGAGAAGCAGAGTTTCAGATCCTGTGGAGATCTGCTACCTGCATCTCCACAGGGCACGGGACCGAGGACTGAAGTCAGGTCTTAGTGGAAAAACAGCCCAGGTCCATCCTCCTCACCAGACACCCCAGCGCAGAAAGGAGTGGTCACCACCTTGGAGAATCTACTTCATTAGCTTTGGGCAGATCACACAGCAGCAAGGTTGGTGACAGATCAGGTGTATGACCGCCAGCTGCCACCTCCACCCAGCTGGGATAACTCAAAAACTTTCTCCCCAGCTCTCCCAGGGTGTGAATATCAGAGCCGAGGGAAACTGAAAAGGAACCTGACCTCCAACTCCCCCTCCCCCCAGCAGCGACTACTGAAACCTTTCTCACCAGCTCTTGGGGGGCGTGGCTATCAGAGGGAATAAGACAGAACAGTTGCCAGTTTCCAACTCCCTCTCTTCACAGCCATGATGACTGGGTGACTAACAAAGAGAGCGCCCAGTTGTTCAAGAGGGCAGGGAAGCCAGGATACCGCATGCCCAGAGTGAAGCTAGAGCTGTGAAGAGGAGCCTCAGTAATTGGGGTCTGGTGGGCAGGAGAAGTGAGGGGGCTAGAGACTAGGAGCAACCCAAAGAGACCGGGATTGGAGAGACACCTGGCAGGGGAGGGAGAGCCACCCCACAGGGATTGCTTCCTACATTCTGAGGACAGAGACTTAGCCTGGAAAGCACAACACCACCTACTGGAAGAGAAGAAAATAGAACTCTAAGAGTGCATTTCTTTCTTTCTTTTTTCTTCCTTTTTTGTTCTTTTCTTTCTTTCTTTCTTCTTCTTTTCTTTCTCCTTCTCTTCCCATCCCAACCTCCCAAGCGTTGCTAATTCTACTACATGTAATTTACTAAATGCAGATAGGTGAATGTTTCTAGGCTTTTTATAGTCCTCCTAAGTACTTAGCTACCCCCAAATACTCCTGTCTATTCTCCTGTTAATATCCCTTTTCATTAGAGCCCTCCTCCAAAGTAGCTAAGATATACTAACCCCATATCCTCACAATCTTTCCCCCTAAACATAAAGTCCTACAACCCTCAGTTCTCTATATGCCACGAGAATCTGTATGCCTTTTATGAAACTAATGAATTTACTTTAAATTACAATTGAACCCAACTTCTCTAGACATTGTCTCCCATCACAAAGGAGAGATCTTGGAGCTATACAAAAGCAAAACAAATTTATAGGAGAAAATAATAACACAGCAGTCACACAGAGCTGGAAAGAAATGTGAGCATCATGAAAAAACAAGGAAAAAAACCGAACAAACAATGCAGGACAACTCAACAATAGAGGAGTTGGTAGCTACAGCAGAGAGAATGTCAGATAAAGATTTCAAGATATACATGCTAAGATGTTATGGAGTCTCAAGGAAGACCTTAGACAGCAAATGCAGACAATGAAATATCACTTCAACAATGAATTACATAAACAAATTCAAGAAGCAAAAAAAGAGCAACTCTACAGGGAGATAGAGGTTATACAAAAAAATCAAACAAAAATAATGGAAATGAAGGAAATTGTAAACCAAATTAAAAATTCAAATGAGAGTATCACCAGTAGAGTAGACCAATTAGAAGTCAGAACATCAGACAACGAAGACAAAATATATCATCTCGAAAAGAGTCTAGTCAACTCAGAAAGGCTGGTAAGAAACCATGAGCAGAACATCCAAGAGATTTGGGATATCATAAAAAAACCAAACTTGGGTCATTGGAATAGAGGAAGGTATAGAGGTCCAAACCAAAGGAATGAGCAATCTGTTCAATGAAATAATTTTATAAAACTTTCCAGATATGAAGAATGAAACAGAAATCCAAATCCTAGAAGCCTAGAGGATGCCGAATGTACAAAACCACAAGAGACCCACACTCAGACACATTATAATAAAATGTCCAACCTACAGAACAAGGAGAGAATTTTAAAAGCCACAAGAGAAAGGAGGCAGATTACATTTAGGGGTAAACCAATTAGGTTAATGGCTGATTTTTCAACACAGACACTGAAAGCTAGAAGATCCTGGAACAACGTATTTCAAATGCTGAAAGATAATGGGTTCCAAACAAGAATCTTGTATCCAGCAAAATTAAGCTTCAGGTTTGACAATGAAATAAAACCTTCCACACTAAACAAAAGTTAAAAGAATTCGCAGCTAGAAAACCAGCACTGCAAAGCATTTTGGGCAAAACACTACATGAAGAGGAAATGAAAAACAACAATGAAAATTAACAGTGGGAGGTAGCACAGTAAAGGGAAAAACTAATCAAAGAGGAAAAACAAATCAAGTTAAATAACAAAAATAAACAAACATGGCTGGAACTACAAATCATATCTCAATAGTAACCCTAAATGTTAATGGCTTAAACTCACCAATCAAGAGACATAGGCTAGTAGACTGGATTAAAAAAAACAGATCCAACAATATGCTGCCTACAGGAGACTCATCTGATAGGAAAAGACATACACAGGATGAAGGTGAAAGGTTGGGAAAAATCATACCACTCCCATGGACCTCGGAAGCAAGTAGGGGTGTCCATACTCATATCAAATAAAATTGACTTCAAGCCAAAGTTAATCAAAAGGGATAAAGAAGGACACTACATACTGCTAAAGGGAACCATTCACCAACAAGACATAACAATCATTAATATATATGCCCCAAACAATGGTGCAGCTATGTTCATAAAGCAAACTCTTCTCAAGTTCGAGAGGCAAATAGACCACAACACAATAATCATGGGTGACTTTAAAACACCTCTCTCACCACTGGACAGATCTTCCAAACAAAAGTTGAATAAAGAAACTATAGAACTCAATAACACAATTAATAACCTAGACTTACCTGACATATATAGAATATATCAACCATCATCAAGCAGATACACTTTTTTTCTCAGCAGCACATGGATACTTCTCAAAAATAGACCATATATTATGCCATAGGGCAACTCTTAGCAAATATAAAGGAGTAGAGATATTACCATGCATTTTATCCGATCATAATGGAATGAAATTGGAAATCAATGATAAATAAGGAAGAAAAATTCCTACATCACTTGGAGAGTGAACAATATGCTACTGAATGAACAATGGGTTATAGAATACATCAAGGAGGAAATTAAAAAATTCTTAGAGATAAATGAAAACACAGACACAACTTATCGAAATCTATGGGACACTATGAAAGCAGTACTAAGAGGAAAATTCGTTGCATGGAGTTCATTCCTCAAAAAAAGAAAATCCAACAAATAATTGGATTTTAACACTACATCTCAAAGCCCTAGAAAAAGAAAAGCAAGTCAACATCTAATGCAGTAGAAAGCAAGAAATAATTAAAATCAGAGCTGAAATCAATGAAATCAAAATAAAAGAAACAATTGAAAAAATTGACAAAACTAAAAGTTAGTTCTTTGAAAAAATAAATAAGATCAACAGACCCTTAGCCATGCTAACAAAGAGAAGAGAGAGAACCCAAATTACTAGTATATGGGATGAAAAAGGCAATATCACAACAGACACTACAGAAATACAGAAGATAATTAGAAATTATTTTGAAACCTTATACTCCAATAAAATAGAAAATTGTGAAGGCATCGATAAATTTCTTAAGTCATATGATCTACCCAGATTGAGTCAGGAAGATATACACAACTTAAACAGACCAATATCAAGTGAGGAAATAGAAGAAGCCATCAAAAGACTACCAACCAAGAAAAGCTCAGGACCAGACAGATATACAGCAGAATTTTATAAAACCTTTAAAGAAGAACTAATACCAATACTCTTCAATCTATTTCAGGTAATAGAAAAAGAGGGAGTACTTCCAAATTCATTCTACAAGGCCAACATCACCCTGATTCCAAAACCAGACAAAGACACTTCAAAGAAAGAAAACTATAGATAATATCTCTAATGAATATAGGTGCAAAACTCCTCAATAAAATTCTGGCAAATCGGATACAAAAACATATCAAAAAGATTGTGCACCATGATCAAGTGAGACTCATCCCTGGGATGCAAGGCTGGTTCAATATACGGAAATCAATAAATGCAATTCACCATATTAATAGACTTAAAGATAAGAACCATATGATCATCTCGTTAGACACAGAAAAAGCATTTGACAAAAATACAGCATCGCTTTATGTTCAAAACATTAGAAAAACTAGGGATAATAGGAACTTACATTAACATTGTAAAAGCTATCTACACTAAGCCTCAGGCCAGCATCATTCTAAACCGAGAAAAATTGAAGGCATTCCCTCTAAAATCTGGAACAAGACAGGGATGCCCTCTCTCACCACTTCTATTCAACATAGTTCTGGAAGCACTAGCCAGATCAATTAGATGAAAGAAATTAAAGGTATAACTACAGGAAAAGAAGAACTTAAATTAGCACTATTTGCTGATGACATGATCCTATACCTAGCAAACCCAAAATATTCTACCAAGAAACTTCTAGAACTAATAAATGAATTCAGCAAAGTGGCAGGATATAAAATCAATACCCATAAATCAAAGGCATTCCTGTATATCAGTGACAAATCCTCTGAAATGGAAATGAGGAAAACTACCCCATTTATAATATCCTCAAAAAAATACTTGAGAATCAACCTAACAAAATAGGTGAATGATCTATACAATGAAAACTACAGAACCCTAAAGAGAGAAATTGAAGAAGTCTTTAGAAGATGGAAAGATATACCTTGCTCAAGGATAGGCAGAATTAATATTATTAAAATGGCCACATTACCAAAAGCACTTTACAGATACAATGCGATTCTGATGAAAATCCTAATGGCACTCCTTGCAGAAATAGAAAAAGTAATCATGAAATTCAACTGGAAAAATAAGAGACCCAGAATAGCTAAAGCAATTCTAAGCAGGAAGAGTGAAATAGGTGGTATCGCTATACCAGATTTCAAACTATACTACAGAGCAATAGTAACAAAAACAGCATGGTAATGGCACCAAAACAGGCTTGTAGATCAATAGTACAGAATAGAAGACACAGAGACCAACCCACAAAATTACAACTACCTTATATTAGACAAAGATGCTAAAAGCATGCAATGGAGAAAGGATAGCATCTTCAACAAATGGTGCTGGGAGAACTGGAAATCCATATGCAACAAAATGAAATTGAATCCCTTTCTCTCACCATGTACAAAAGTTAACTCAAAATGGATCAAGGAGCTAGGAATCAAACCAGAGACTCTGCGACTAATAGAAGAAAAAGTTGGCCCTAATCTCTATCACATGGGGTCAGGCCCCAAATTCCTTAATAAGACATGTATAGCACAAGAGTTAAAACCAAGAATCAACAAATGGGACGAATTCAAAATAAAAAGTTTTTCTCAGCAAGAGAAATAATATGTGAGGTAAATAGGGAGCCTACATCCTGGGAACAAATTTTTACCCCTCACACATCAGATAGAGCTCTAATCTCTGGAGTATACAAAGAACTCAAAAAGTTAAACAACAACAACAAAAAAAATAAATAATTCGATCAACAAATGGGCCAAGGACCTGAACAGACAATTCTCAGAAGAGGATATACAATCAATCAACAAATACATGAAAAAATGCTCACCATCTCTAGCAATCAGAGAAATACAAATTAAAACTACTCTAAGATACCATCTCACTCCAGTAAGAATGGCGGCCATTATGAAGTCAAACAACAACAAGTGCTGGTGAGGATGCGGGGAAAAAGTTACACTCATACATTACTGGTGGGACTGCAAATTGGTGCAGCCAATATGGAAAGCAGTATGGAGATTCCTTGGAAAGCTGGGAATGGAAACACCATTTGACCTAGCTATTCTCCTTCTCAGACTATTCCTAACAGACCTAAAAAGAGCGTACTACAGGGACACAGCCACATCAATATTTATAGCAGCACAATTCAGAGTAGGTAGACTGTGGAACCAACCTAGATGTCCTTCAATGGATGAATGGATAAAAAAATGTGGCATTTATATGCAATGGAATATTACTCAGCACTAAAAAATAACTAGATCATGGCATTTGCAGGGAAATGGATGGCATTAGAGCAGATTATGCTAAGTGAAGTTAGCCAATCCCTAAAAAACAAATGCTGAATGTCTTCTCTGATATAAGGGGGTGACTCAAAATGGGATAGGGAGGAAGAGCATGAGAAGAAGATTACCACTAAATAGGGAAGAGAGGTGGGAGGGAAAGAGTGGGAGAAGGGAAATTGCACGGAAATTGGAAGGAGACCCTCATCGTTATACAGATTGCACGTATGGTGATGTGAGGGGAAAAAAAGTGTGTCACACTAGATTGGGTAGAGAGAAGTGATGGGAGAGGAGGGGAGGGGAAGGGGGGATTGCTGCAGTCTGGCTGGGCACAAACCATGAGCCACTGAAGCAGGAACAAACTTTATTTTTGAACTCCACCAAAACACTTCACACATGCTCCTGGGAAATTCTCCCGAATCCCACGCGGCTCATCCAGGAATCAGCCACCGGAAATATCTCCTCCAGAAAATCCCTCCTCCTGTACTTCCCCAACCAATGGGAACTCTCTGGGAATCCCCGGGAATCCCCACGAGAACTCCAAAGTAGCGTGAGAACTCCAAAGTAGCAGCCGAGGCGGATAGTAATGCCTTGCGTGTCAACCAATACTATTGGCAAAATGCCAGGGGCCATTCTGACTCGGCTGTGGCTCTCAGCATCTCCCCCCTTCTGTTTAATTAAACAACAAGAAATGTGGCTTAGGGACTGTGCCTGTTAGGTTGTCCAATACAACATATGGTGCTTACCCGTCATCGGATGAGCTGACCTCTAGGCGTCAGCCTCCTGTCTTAGGTTGGTACCACTGCAATTGGATCATACCTGTCACTGACTACTGGTACAGCATACAGCCATACTTGTGGATAGGCCTTTGCACCAGTGTGGAGGGGTGAGGTTCTTTGCCAAACCTCTGTTGGCCCCCAAATTTAGCCTTGGCACCAGTGGTGGGGTGAGGTTCTTTGCCTCACCTCTGTTGGCCACCAAATTTTAGACCATCACTAGCAGAAGGGAGGAGGATACATAAATGCCATGACACCAAGCCAATTGACGGCTCCTTTGGAAAAATTGTATCACCAGTGACACCATCAGCAAAGATACCCCAGCACTACCACAACTCGTTGCACCAACAGATAGTTCACAATGCACACAAGTGATACATAGTCCAGGCAAGTTCTGCAAGCAGTTCAAAGCAGAGGAATCCATCAATATGTCCATTTCCTCCCAAAGTAAATTGACTCCTTGATTGAGCATTACTTGTTGAGTTATTATTCATTGATGCATCAGTTTATACAGTTTGTTGTGATAAATATGGAAGAAGCTGTAGTTTGGTTTTATCTTTGTCTTCACCGGCACTGGGATTAAGAGAGGAATTCTGGCAATGATGCTAAAAAAAATTATGTAACATTCCAACAGGTACTAAGAAAACAATTTTCTGAACAATTTACATTATCCTGAACAGAATTATTAAATATAATGAAAAGGAAAGGTGAAAGTAAACAAACAGATCTGTTAACCTCCTTATTTGTTCACATATTAAAACAATCCTCAACAGCTGTTTACCCAATTTAAATTAAACCATTAAAATCACATGAATAAAAAAAAAATTGGATCCATTTTTTTTCATGAGCGCTCCTCATATATGATATATGGACATACGCACACATAGACTTACAACACCAAACACAAGTGTGCACACAAACGTACAACACATAAGACAATAGTAAAGGCCTTGTAGCTTTACACAGGTGAAATTTCCATTGCAATGTTTAAAACTCCACAGTCAAAAAATAAAACTGATCAGAAAAACATTAACCTAGGTCTGTAGGAGCTCAAAAAATAAAATAGAACTTTATGATATGGGAAAAGGCAATAATAAAATAGATATTGAAAAAAGCATCCTGGTTAATCACTGTCGCAGATGTAAGAATAGCCAAGCTGGAGCTCTGGATATCAGCTGTTATGGATTTGAGTCAAATCATCTTCTTTTTGGTCTGTAGAAATCGCTTTGGTTAGTCTCTCTGGAATCCAAATCGGCTGTTGTTCTCCCTGTGGAAACACAAACAGAACCCTGACTCCAGACAATCACTGGGTCAGGACCTTAGTTAATCTCTCTGGAATCCAAATCAGCTGCTGTTCTCCCTGTGGAAACACACAAACAGAACCCCAACTCCAGACAATCACTGGGTCAGAACCTTTCCATTGTCCTGTTAGAATATCCCTCCTAAGTACCTTAGGCTTATGTACATTTTTTGGACACATATGCCTTTCTGCAGCACTAAGCCCTGATGAATCCAAATTTAAAAAGTTTAGAGTAAAAAGGGTTATTTTAAGTTTATCTTTGGGGAATATATACCCCTTCCCAATTCCCTCTTTTTGCTTTAATAAGTACATTTTAATAGTTTGATGAGCTCTTTCAACTATGCCTTGTCCCTGTGGATTGTATGGGATTCCTGTTATATGAGTAATGCCAAATGATGAGCAAAATTGTTTAAAAGAGGTAGAGGTATAGCCAGGACCATTATCTATTTTTAACTGTTTTGGAACGCCCACAGTAGCAAAATTTTGTAAGCAATGAGGTATAATATCTTTAGTTTTTTCTCTGGCATGAAGGGAGCCCATCAAAAATCCGGAAGAAGTATCAACTGTAATATGCAAATATTGTAATTTTCCAAATTCTGGCAAGTGTGTGACGTCCATCTGCCAAATATGGTTAGGTATCAATCCTCTAGGATTGACTCCAAGATTAACTTGTAGTAAAAAGGTCACACAATTTTGATATTGTTTTATTATTTGTCTAGCTTGTTCCTTAGTTATTTTTTTCAAAGAGAGAGTGAGAGAGGAGAGAGAGAGAGAGAGCAAGAGAGCGAGAGAGAGAGAGAGAGAGAGAGAGAGAGAGAGAGAGAGAGAGAGAGAATTTTTAATATTTATTTTTTAGTTCTCGGCGGACACAACATCTTTGTTGGTATGTGGTGTTGAGGATCGAACCCGGGCCGCGTGCATGCCAGGCAAGCGCGCTACCGCTTGAGCCACATCCCCAGCCCCATTCCTTAGTTATTTTTAAATGCTTTTGTAAAGTATTAGCATTGACATGGAACCTTTTATGAAAATTTGTTGCTTCTTCTAGTGTAGAGAAAATATGTATGTCGTGTGTAGTTTTATCTGCTAAATCATTGCCCAAACTAAGGGCTCCAGGCAATCCTGTATGTGCTCTGATATGTCCTATAAAGGATGGATCTTTTCTGTCCCAGATTAGACTTTGTATAGTGTAAAAAAATAGAAAACAGTAGAGGAAGGAGAAATCCTACCAGCATCTTCAAGGGATACTATAGCATTAACTATATACTGACTATCAGAAAATAAATTAAATACAGAATCTTTAAACATCACAAAAGCTTGTAAAACTGCATTAAGCTCTACCTTTTGAGCTGATTGTTTGGGTACTCAAAATGTAAAAGTTTGATCAGGGGTAACTACTGCTGCTGTACCATTAATTGACTCATCAATGAATACATTTGGAACATTCATGATAGGTGTTTTTCTTGTCATTTTTGGAAAAACTACAGGATGCGAGGACCAAAAAGACAACAAAGGATTAGATGGTAAGTGGTTATCAAATGAAACATTAGATTTACACATGATTATTGCCCAAGCATTTAACTCATTAGCTAACTCATCAATTTGATCCATAGTATATGGAATAATAATTTTATTGGGAGAAATTCCACACACTCCCTTTGCTGCTTTTATTCCTTTGAGTATTAATTGTCCTACAGCCTCAGGATACCTAGTAAGAATAGTGTTAGGAGAATAAGATAAATGTATCCATAATAATGGATCTTCTTGCCAAAATACTCCTGTAGGAATATTTTTTTGTTGGTATTACAATAAATAATAAAGGCAAACTTATATCAATTCTATCCAAATGCATATTTTCCATATATGTTTCAATAATTTTTAATGCTTTTCTTGCTTCAGGCGTTAACATGCGGGGTGAATTTGGATCTGATGGACCTTTTAGGATATCAAATAAAGGTCCCAACTCTCCTGTTGGTATGCCTAGATAAGGCCTTATCCAATGTACGTCTCCCAATAACTTTTGAAAGTCGTTAAGTGATTTGAGTTGATCTACTCGAATTTGAGTTTTTGGTGGACGGACCATGGTTGAGGATAATAGAACTCCTAAATAATTAATTGGAAAATTTAAATTGTACTTTATCTATTGTTATCTCTAGATTATAATTTTTTAATAAATTTGTAAGTGTGGCATAACATTCTAGCAATGTGTTTTTATCTTTGTGTGCTAACAATACATCATCCATATAGTGAAATATTTGTAGTTCAGGATTTTGATTTCTAAGTGGCTGGATTACTTTGTTAACATAAATTTGACACATAGTTGGGCTGTTAGCCATCCCCTGAGGAGTACTTTCTATTCATATCTCTGATCAGGACCTTCATAATTCAGTGCAGGGATAGTAAATGCAAAACGTGGACTATCCTCAGGATGAATTGGAATTGAAAAAAAAATAATCTTTAATATCTATGCTAAAACATACCAGGTTTTTGGCAAAGCAGACAATTGAGGAATCCCTGATTGAGCAGGTCCCATAACAACCATCTCATTATTAATGGCTCTTAAATCTTGCAATAATCTCCATTTACCAGATTTCTTTTTAATGACAAAAATGGGAGTATTATAGGGAGATACGGAAGGTTGTATATGTCCCTCCGCTAATTGTTGTTTGACCAGGTCATGGGCTGCTTGTATCTTTTCTTTAGTCAGGGGCCACTGAGGAACTCATACTGGTCTTTCTGATTTCCAAGTAATTTTATTGCCTCAGTGACCCCTTCTGAAAACCCAATCCATGTCTATTTATTCCTTGATCTATTTGAATTGGTGCTGCTATACCTTGTTCTTGTTCTCTTAATCTTTTTTCTTTCCTGAAACCTGTTTAGCCCTAATAGTGGGTGCATTTGGATTGATGTTATTTGTTAATGTGAAACCTAATTGATCTAGGACATCTTATCCCCATAAATCTATAGGAAGATGATCCAATAAATATGGCTGTATAGTTCCTTCACATCCTTCAGGATCCTTCCAATCTAATACCATTGCACTTCTATGGGAATTAGTTGCCACTCTTAGGCCTCGAAGCATTTGAGTGGCTTGTTGTAATGGCCAATGTTTTGGCCATTCTTGACGAGATATGATGCTAAGGTCTGCACCTGTATCAAGTAGCCCATTAAATTCATGTCCTTGAATATTTAGTTTTAGCATGGGGCAAGAATCTAAATTTAAAGACAGCATAGCCCAATCTACACCTGTGGAGCCAAATCCCCTGGAACCTCTTTCTATACTACTGCTGGAAAATTTATCATGTAGGCTGGGTATTATTAATAACTGTGCTATTCTATCTCCTGGTAAAATATCTGATATACCCTTTGGAGAACTAGCTATAATTTTTCACCTTCATAATCAGGATCAATTACCCCAGGACTTATCATAAGTCCTAACAATAAGCCTAGTGTTCCTTGGGGAAGAGGTCCTTTTACTCCTGTGGGAATGATTTGAACTCTCATCTCTGGAGTTAGTACTGCTCTGGTGGAGGCGCAGATGGCCAACCCTGCGCTCCCTCTGGTTCGTCTGATGAGAGATCTGATGGATAATGTGTCCTGGGCACTACCCTGATGGTGTTGCTGGGTTCCTCCATTGTGTTTCTGGGTTCCTCCTGCCCTCCTGCCTGCTCAAGTACAGGGCATGCTAATCTTTGAGGTCCTGTCTCAGTATCCCATCTATCAACTATGGGGGTTGGGGCCCCCCCAGTATATGTTGTCTCCATAGGTGGAGCTGTTGGTTGGACCTTACGTCCTCTGGTGATAGAAGATATCTTGCACCAAGCTCTTTTGGCACATGCAGTGATCTCATCATAAATGGCCAGATTGTAATTTAATTATCTCTCTAGGCCTGTAAATCCCCCAGTTCCCATTAACATCTCCAAAGGGGCATCAAAGCCTTGCCTCCGGTGTCTCTCAGCCTGTTCAGTGCAATAATCATACCAGTTAGATCACCAAGTACAGTGTCTGCACTGTACTTTGCCTGCTTCCTCTGTAACCCCCTCAAAAACACGGTTCACTAAACTTCTATAGTGAACTCATTCAGTCAATCTATAAATTCACCCCGAGTCCCTGGTTCGAGGTGCCACCTGCCACCCTCAACCTGTGCAGTCAGTTGAACTTAAGGTCGCTCATGTTAATTTGCTGGGACATCAAATAAAATGCAGACACTGTACTTTACCTTTAAACAAGCTTTAGGACAGCTTCTCCACTCTTGGCCTCAGGCTCCCCAAAAGAGAGAGCAAGAGAAAATCATGAGAGGCTGGGGAGAGGGAGGGAGGGGGAGAGGGAGAGGGAGAGGGAGAGGGAGGGGGAGAGGGAGGAGAGGAGAAAGAGTGAGAGTGAGCCTATTCGGAAGTGATTTTTTACTGGGGGGACTCTTGTTCTTAGAAAGTTCTATCCATAAAAGGCCAGAAGGGGCAGGGACTCATGAGTGTAACTCAACCCTCAGATGTTGACTTCTACATCTGAAGTGACGCCTTTGCTATCCAAGATAGGACAATGCCCAAGTCACCACAAATGAAGTGATTGGTCAGAGTCTCTTGCTTCAGGACTAGAAGGCATGGGCCATTCAGAGTGGCTCTCCACACATCCTATTTAGGGGGGCTTCATCTGCAAGTCAACCCCATGTTAATGTGGGCATAGGGGTCAGTTGCTGGTCAGAAATTACCTTAGTGCACCTGTGCTGCTCAAGGAATCTTCCTTCCCAGACAAACAGAGATATCTTTAGCCATAATTCCTAGCTTCACACCAAGCTCAGTGGATCCTGTCTAGAGTTAGTCCCATCAATCCTTTTCCCTTGATGTGTCTTTCCATTAGCTCCTTTGCTTCTGTTTATTTTCTACAATTTAACTACCACACTTTGCTTTCTTGTCTACTTTAGAAGTAGTTTAAAGAAGGACCTTAAAGTAATTTAAAGAACACTGTGGGCTGGCGTTGTGACTCACTGGTAGAGCATTCACCTGGCATGCATGAGGCACTGATTTTGATCCTCAGCACCACATAAAAATAAAATAAATGTATTGTGTTCACCTACCACTAAAAAAAAAAAAAGAACACTTGTGACCCTGCCTGCAGGACCTTTACTGAGGTAAACTCCTTCACACACATCCACATTTTTCTGAGGTGCATCTTTCTGACTTTTTCTCTACCACGCGGCCTGTGCAGTGGTTTCATTAATGAGGTTCTAGGCATTAAGTTAGTTAGAAGAGATCAAAATAAAACACACAGACAGTACCTTATTTTACATTGCTAGGTCCGAGATGGCTCGCCTCCCTGGTTCCCGCCTCTAGCCGCCCAGCAGGGCAGTGAGGATTACTCTGGGCTAGCAGGAGAGAGAGAGAGCGAACACGCCGGGGAGTAGCCTTTTATTTGGGGGACAAGAGATTCAGGGGAGAATTCCATCCAATGAAGGTTGAGGGGGGGGCTGCACTCCAAGGTCAGGGCCAGTGATTGGGTCTCCGGGGTCAGTGGTCATGCACACCCCCACACGGATGGGCTCTCTCATCAGGAAAGGGTCGGGATAGCTCCGACACAGCCAGAGCGCCTCAGGCCCTTAACGGGAGTCACCCAATCACGTGTCAGAATGGCTCCCCACATATTCCCCCTTTCTTTTCTTAACAATGAGGCGGCGGTTCACTCTCTGGAGTCCCCGGATTCTTGATTGGAGGACTCGCCATCCTATAATTACAATACAAAAGAGAATTAACAGCAAAGAGAATAATCCAATAAGGTACCAAGCGGAGTGTTTAAGAATATTTCCAGGGTTGAATCCATTTAACTCCTTCAATATTTGGTTAGCCAAAGAAGAAGGATCTGAAAAATGAGCTCTATTATTTTGAATGTCTTGGATATGGTGATGAAGTTCCAGAATATCCAAGCTATTATTACTATTTTGCCAAATACCTAATAGATGGTTTTTAACCTTCTCCCAATCCCAGAGAGAAGCATTGTACTTGGCAGCTGTAACACATACATACTTATAATTAGCATGGCATTTAAGCCTTTCCTTAAATTTTAAGGCTGAAAGTTCATTACCAATGTTTATAACAGTCGCCTCTAAGGCGTTTAATTTAGTCTCAATCTTTTCATCAATATTTACTTGATTACGCAGAGCCTTGGAAGTATTTTGAGCTAAATTATTAAGAAATTTTGCATGCTGAATATTCTGAGACAATGTCAGAGATGCAGAGACAGTTGAGGCAATAAAAGAGACCAGTGCTAAAACACCAACAATTATGACTCCAATAGCACGTTTAGGTCTTGTTAGCTGGGCATGAATTTGCTGCAGGACTTGTAAACCAGCATCAGCATACCATGGCTCTGAAATATTAGCAGGTAATAAAACAAAAGAGGGCTGATGAAGTATCAGCACTCCTTTTTCTCCATTATACCTAGAAATACAATTGGTTAGGTTACACTTATTACAAGTAACAAAATATCTATCATCTATCCATTTAACTTTTACATTTCCAATAATTAAAACATAAGGAGATTGGACACAGGCTCTTAGGCCATAGCAAGATCCCTCTTTACAGTTCTTGCCAACAAATTTTGGTAAAGGTTTATCTGTAAAATGTAAATATTCTGAGGCAGCAATTAAACGCCAAATATCTTTTTGAATACCTCCTTCACTATAAGTCAAAATATTACTAACAAATCCTGCAGGTGTCTGCCGCAGCCTTGGCTGGGCACAGAATCACGAGCCAATCAAGCAGGAACAAAACTTTATTTTGAAAAAGCCGCTAACACTCTCCGCGCCAGCGAGTCAAAAACCGGTCCTCCCACGAGGGTGTCTGACCGGAACCGCGCGTCCCGGAACCCCCCGTCTCCTCCGACCTCCTCCGGAATTCCCTCCTACTATCCTTCCCCAACCAATGGGAACTCTCCAGCAGTCCCGTAAAGTCCCGTAACTTGAGTCCGGTAGCAGGCCAAGGTGAACAGCGGGAGTCCAGTTTGCATATGAATGTAAATTTTAACATAATCATCTCAGTGGCTAGCTGGCGTCACTTTACAACCAAAGGTGCCATACATCGTATATATGCTTGTGGCTCCTAGCATCTGCCCCCTTCTGTTTAATTAAGCAACAAGCAATGTGGCTAGGGACCGTGCCTGGTAGGTTGTCCAATTTAACATATGGTTCTTACCCGTCATGGGAGAACTGACCTTTAGGCGTCAGCTTCCTGTCTTAGGTTGAATCCACTGTAATCAGAGCAACCCGTCGCTGACTACCGGTCCAGCATTCAGCCATGCTTGTGGATAGGCCTATGCACCAGTGGGGGGTTGAGGTTCTTGCCTCACCTCTGTTGGCCCCCAAATTTAGCCTTGGTGCCAGTGGGGGGGTGAGGTTCTTTGCCTCACCTCTGTTGGCCCCCAAATTTAGACCATCACTAGTAGAAGGGAGGAGGATACAGAAATGCCACGACACCAAGCCAATTGACGGCTCCTTTGGAAAAATTGCGTCACTGGTGACACCATCAGCAAAGATATGCCAGTATTACCACAATAAACATGGGGTGAGCTGGCAAGGAAATTGCATCACTGGTGACACCATCAGCAAAAATATGCCAGCAGTACCACAATTCGGTGCACCAGATGATATTTCACAATGTATGCAACTGATATATAGTCCAGGCAAGTTCTGCAAGCAGTTCAAATTGGAGGAGTCTATCAATATGTCCATATCCTCCCAAAGTAAATCAAGTCCTTGATAGCATTACTTGTTGAGTTATATTCATTGATGCATCAGTTTATACAGTTTACTGTGATAGCTATCATAGAAGCTGTAGTTTGGTTTTATCTCAGTCTTCACTGGAATTGGGATGGAGATGGAAATTCTGGCAATGATGGTAAAGAGACATTATCCTGAACAGAATTATTAAATATAATAAAAAGAAAAGGTGAAAGTAAACAAACAGATCTGTTAAACATCTTTAACAACAATCATAAACAGCTGTTCACCTAATTTAAATTAAACCATATAAATCACGTGAATAAAGAAAAAATTCGGATCCATTTTTTCATGAGCGCTCCTCATATAAGAAATATGGACATACACACATACAGACATACAACACAAAACAGAAGTGTGCACACAACATACAACACATAAGACAATAGTAAATAAAGGCCTTGTAACTATACTTAGGTGAAATCTCCATTGCAATGTTTAAAAACTCCACAGTCAAAAAAAAAAAAAAAATAAATAAATAAATAAATAAATAAAAAATAAAACACAGTCAAAAAATAAAACTGATCAGAAAAACATTAACCTAGGTTTGTATGAGCTCAAAAATAAAATAGAACTTTATGATGTGGAAAAATGCAATAATAAAATAGATACTGAAAAAAAAAACCTTGGTTAATCACTGTCGCAGATGTAAGAATAGCCAAGCTGGAGCTCTGGATGTCAGCTGTTATGGATTTGAGTCAAATCATCTTCTTTTTCTGTAGAAATTGTTTTAGTTAATCTCTCTGGAATCCAAATCGGTTGCTGTTCATCCTGTGGGAAAACACAGACAGCGCCCCGATTCCAGACTATCACTGGATCCGGGCCTTTCCATTGTCCTGTTAGAATATCTTTCCAAAGTACCTTAGGCTTATGTACATTTTTGGGGTACAAATGTCTTTCCGCAGCACTAAGTCCCGATGAATCTAAATTTAAAAAGTTTAGAGTAAAAAGGGTTATTTTAAGTTTATCTTTGGGGGATATATACCCCTTTCCAATTCCCTCCTTTTGTTTTAATAAGTACATTTTAATAGTTTGATGAGCTCTTTCAACTATGCCTTGTCCTTGTGGATTGTATGGAATTCCTGTTATGTGAGTAATACCAAATGATGAGCAAAATTGTTTAAAAGAGGAGGAAGTATAACCAGGACCGTTGTCCGTTTTTAACTGTTTTGGAACGCCCACAGTGGCAAAATTTTGTAAGCAATGAGCTATAACATCTTTAGTTTTTTCTCCGGCATGAAGGGAGCCCATCAAAAATCCGGAAGAGGTATCAACTGTAACATGTAAATATTTTAATTTTCCAAATTCTGGCAAGTGTGTGACGTCCATCTGCCAAATATGGTTAGGTATTAGTCCTCTAGGATTGACTCCAAGATTAACTTGTGGTAAAAATGTCACACAATTTTGACATTGTTTTATTATATGTCTGGCCTGTTCTTTAGTTATTTTAAAACGCTTTTGTAAAGTATTAGCATTGACATGGAACCTTTTATGAAAATTTATAGCTTCTTCTATTGTGGAGAAAATATGTATGTCATGTGTAGATTTATCTGCTAGTTCATTGCCCATACTAAGGGCTCCAGGCAATCCTGTATGTGCCCTGATATGACCTATGAAGAATGGATCTTTTCGGTCCCAGATTAGACTTTGTATAGCGGAAAACAAAGAGAAAACAGTAGAGGAAGGGGAAATCCTACCAGCATCTTCAAGGGAATTAATAGCATTAACTACATACTGACTATCAGAAAATAAATTAAATACAGAATCTTTAAACATCATAAAAGCTTGTAATACTGCATTAAGCTCTACCTTTTGAGCTGATTGTTTGGGTACTAAAAATGTAAAAGTTTGATCAGGAGTAACTACTGCTGCTGTACCATTGTTTGACCCATCAGTGAATATATTTGGAGCATTTATGATAGGGGTTTTTCTTGTCATTTTTGGAAAAACTACAGGATGCTTAGACCAAAAAGACAACAAAGGATTAGATGGTAAGTGATTATCAAATGAAACACTAGTTTTACACAGGATTATTGCCCAAGTATTTAACTCATTAGCTAACTCATCAATTTGATCCATAGTATATGGAGTAATAATTTTATTGGGAGAAATCCCAAACACTCCCTTAGCTGCTTTTATTCCTTTGAGTATTAATTGTCCTACAGCCTCAGGATATCTAGTAAGAATAGTGTTAGGGGAATAAGATAAATGTATCCACAATAATGGACCTTCTTGCCAAAATACTCCTGTAGGAATATTTTTTGTTGGTAGTACAATAAATAATAAAGGCAAACTTATATCAATTCTATCCAAATGCATATTTTCCATATATGTTTCAATGATTTTTAATACTTTTCTTGCTTCAGGCGTTAACATGCGGGGTGAATTTGGATCTGATGGACCTTTTAGAATATCAAATAAAGGTCCTAACTCTCCTGTTGGTATGCCTAGATAAGGCCTTATCCAATTTATGTCTCCCAATAACTTTTGAAAGTCATTAAGTGATTTGAGTTGATCTACTCGTATTTGAATTTTTGGTGGACGGACCATGGTTGAGGATAATAGAACTCCTAAATAATTAATTGGAAGATTTAATTGTACTTTATCTATTGCTATCTCTAGATTATAATTTTTCAATAAATTTGTAAGTGTGGCATAACATTCTAGTAATGTGTTTTTATCTTTATGTGCCAGTAACACATCATCCATATAGTGAAATATTTGTAGTTCAGGATTTTGGTTTCTAAGTGGCTGGATTGCTTTATTAACATAAATTTGACACATAGTTGGGCTGTTAGCCATCCCTTGAGGGAGTACTTTCCATTCATATCTCTGATCAGGACCTTCATGATTCAGTGCAGGGATAGTAAATGCAAAATGTGGACTATCCTCGGGATGAATTGGAATTGAAAAGAAACAATCTTTAATATCTATAACTAAAACATGCCAGGTTTTTGGTAAAGCAGACAATTGAGGAATCCCTGATTGAGCAGGTCCCATAATAACCATCTCATTATTAATGGCTCTTAAATCTTGTAATAATCTCCATTTACCAGATTTCTTTTTAATGACAAAAATGGGAGTATTATAGGGGGATACGGAAGGTTGTATATGTCCTTCCGCTAACTGTTGTCTGACCAAGTCATGGGCTACTTGTATCTTTTCTTTAGTCAAGGGCCACTGAGGAACCCACACTGGTCTTTCTGATTTC
Organism: Spermophilus citellus; assembly: GCF_964194105.1. Taxonomy (NCBI): domain Eukaryota; kingdom Metazoa; phylum Chordata; class Mammalia; order Rodentia; family Sciuridae; genus Spermophilus; species Spermophilus citellus. Next base: position 20,989,301 of record NC_138187.1, on the reverse strand, counting down.
CAAGTAATTTTGATTGTCTCAGTGGCCCTTTCTGAAAACCCAATTCATGTCTATTTATTTCTTGATCTATTTGAATAGGTGCTGTCATACCTTGTTCTTGTTCTCTTAATCTTATTTCTTTCCTAAAGCCTTGTTTAGCCCTAGTAGTGGGCGCGTTAGGATTGATGTTATTTGTTAATGTCAATCCTAATTGATCTAGGACATCTCGTCCCCATAAATTTACAGGAAGATGATCCAATACATAGGGCTGTATAGTTCCTTCACATCCTTCAGGATCCCTCCAATCTAATACCATAGCACTTCTATGGGGATTTGTTGCCACTCCTAGGCCTCGAAGCGTTTGAGTGGCTTGTTGTAATGGCCAATGTTTTGGCCATTCTTGACGAGATATTATGCTGAGGTCAGCACCTGTGTCCAGCAGCCCATTAAAGTCATGTCCTTGAATTTTTAATTTTAGCATTGGGCGAGAATCTAAATTTAAAGACAGCATAGCCCAATCTACACCTGTGGAGCCTAATCCCTTGGAACCTCTTTCTACATTACAACTGGAAAATTTATCATGCAGGCTGGGTATTATTAATAACTGTGCTATTCTATCTCCTGGTGAAATTACTGATATACCTCTTGGAGAACTAGCTATAATTTTTATTTCACCTTCATAATCGGGATCAATTACCCCAGGACTTATCATAAGTCCTTTTAGTGTAGAAGAACTGCGTCCCAATAATAAGCCTACTGTTCCTTTGGGAAGAGGTCCTTTTACTCCTGTGGGAATGATTTGAATTCCCATCTCTGGGGTTAGTACTGCTCTGGCAGAGGCGCAGATGTCCAGCCCTGCGCTCCCTCTAGTTTGTCTGATGAGGGATTTAATGGATAATGCGTCCTGGGCACTACCTTGATGGGGCTGTTGGGTTCCTCCATTGCCCCATATATTTGTGGTTTGGGGCCCCGGGGCATTGGGCCCTCTAGTCCGTTTTTTGGCAATGGAGCTTGATACCTTTCTCCACGATATCGTGGGTAAACACTTGGTCCTTGTCCGTTTTTTGATAACGGAATACCCTCTATGGTGGTTTGAGAACGGCATTCATTAGCCCAATGTCTCCCTCTACGGCATCGTGGGCAAATACCTGGTATTCTATTCCTTTGATATCCAGCTTTGTTAAACCCTCCTCTTATGGGGCAACTCCTTTTAAAATGTCCTGTTTGATTACAATTATAGCATGTTCTTGGCCTGGCATCTAAAGCCTGTTGTACTGCTGCTAAGACTTGCCCCTGTTCATTAATGTCTCTACATAATTTAATATATGTGTTTAAATCCTCATGTCTCCATGGTCTAATGACCTCTCTGCAGCAACGATTTGCTTGGTCATAAGCCAGTTGTTTTATAAATGGCATTACCTGTTCTGTATTTCCAAATATCCTAGAGGCTGACTGAATAAGTCTATCTACAAATTCAGCATAAGGTTCATTAGTTCCTTGTATTACCTTAGATAATTGACCTTGTAAGTCTCCATGCCCCTGTAAAGTTTTCCATGCCCTAACTGCATCTACAGCAATTTGTGCGTATACGCCAGGGTCATATTCAATTTGCTGTCTTTGACCTTCATATGGTCCCTTTCCCAATAGCATGTCCATATTTCTTTGAGGGTACCCAGCTTCTGCATTTCGCCTAGCTGTCTCCATGCAAAATTCCTCATTGGCAACCTTCCATAACAAATATTGTCCTCCGTTTAGCACAGATCGACACATGTTAGCCCAATCTGCTGGTGTCATGTCCAAGTTGGTAACAGATTCAACCATGCTTATTGTGAAGGGAGCTTGCGGCCCATAGGTCGTTACAGCCTCCTTTAATTGCTTTATTGTTTTGAAATCTAAAGCACGGTGAATTCGTTGCCCTCCTGCCTGCTCAAGTACAGGGCATGCTAATCTTTGGGGTCCTGCCTCAGAATTCCGTCCATCAACTACGGTAGTTGAGGGCCGCTCAGCGGTAGATGGAGCTGTTGGCTGAGTTACGCCCTCTGGTGATAGAACGGAGTTGGTAGCAACCTCCTGTTGTAATTCTCCACCTGATGGCTGCTTGTCCTCTAAGCTTGCTTTCTTTAAATTCTCCTCTGTCTGACTAGCTTGAGAGACCTTCTCTTTTGCTTGACCTAGCGTTTTTTCTACCATAGTCTGGACCTCTAACAATTTACTTAACAGTTTTTCGGTTTGTTTTTTATTGGATTCTAATCTACTATAACCTAACCCAATAAGGTAGGATAAAACAAAGCCGAAGCAGAATGAAACAAAGACGGAGCAGACAATGGTTGTATCAATTTTCTCTTTCTCAGGGCTGAATAACTTCAAACCTTGAGCCAACCATTTTTTCCAGTTCGCCTGAGAAAATTCTAGGGCTAGGGAGCTCGAAATAAAAACAAAATAAATCAAAACAAGAACACATTGTTTTTTGAGATGGGCACCCATCCTGTCGCCTTCCCTCAGGGGCGAGCAATTTACTCACCTCTAAGCTTCAGGCGTTCCCCGCACGGGCCGCCAAATGCCGCAGCCTTGGCTGGGCACAGAATCACGAGCCAATCAAGCAGGAACAAAACTTTATTTTGAAAAAGCCGCTAACACTCTCCGCGCCAGCGAGTCAAAAACCGGTCCTCCCACGAGGGTGTCTGACCGGAACCGCGCGTCCCGGAACCCCCCGTCTCCTCCGACCTCCTCCGGAATTCCCTCCTACTATCCTTCCCCAACCAATGGGAACTCTCCAGCAGTCCCGTAAAGTCCCGTAACTTGAGTCCGGTAGCAGGCCAAGGTGAACAGCGGGAGTCCAGTTTGCATATGAATGTAAATTTTAACATAATCATCTCAGTGGCTAGCTGGCGTCACTTTACAACCAAAGGTGCCATACATCGTATATATGCTTGTGGCTCCTAGCAGGTGTCATAGCAGAATTTCTTCATAATTGTCTCTTATCAATTTTTGGAGACCAGTCTAAAATATACCCACTAGCTTTAGGCACCTTATGTTGTACAGGAAAGGTATTTACACAATCCATCCATTTAGGAAAGGTGCCAATTTCAATTGTAGAACTATTTGGACAGTGGGGTATCTGTGGAGGTTTTGTAGAAATGACTGGCTTGTTATGGGAAAGTCCCATCTTAATTACTGATCTAGTATTAGGATTTAAGTCCCCATAAATAGAATTATTTGTCAGTCTAGGTTTACCAATCGCTGTCTTTTCTTCAAATGATACTTTCAGACAGCCAGCATGTTTATCATGTGACCAACAAAAGGCAATTGGGCACTGTAGCCAGAATAATTAAATCTAGTCACCTGATTGGGAGTAATATGAGCATCTGTAAATCCTCCCATCATGAATGAGTCATTAGTAAATACTGGAATAGATTCTCCAGTCCACACAGCTGGGTGTACCAGGGGTGGATCTGGGAAATATGTCCAATGAGTGTCTACTTGATTCCCTTTTACCTGACAGCCCAGTAGGGCAATTACTGTCGCTACCATCAAGACTGGGGTCCTGTTCTTTCCTAGGCGTCGAAGTATTTGGGAGGCCTGGGTTGTCAATTTCTTCACATCTTTCCACGAAATCAGCTTCTCGGCTGGTTCAATCTGGTCTTTCTTCATCTTTTTCCGATATCTCCTCCTTCTGGGTTGTGGCTCCTCCGGGTCGATCCTCAGTCGCTTGAGTCTGGGTTCTATCTCCTCCATGTCTGATAGCACGTTCAGGCACCCAAATATGATGGAAAGCACCTTCTGGAAAAATACAGGCATGCCCTCGGCCCCATGTTATTACCGGGTCCGGCCCCTTCCATTGACCAGTCTGTAAATCTTTCCACAAAACTGCCTAAGGGGCCTGTCACTGAGGGAGACATTTGCCTCTCAGCAGTAGTGTGACCTTCTGTGTCACAGTTTAAAAAATTTAAAACAAACAAGGCATGATTAAGGTTATTTTGGGGAGTCACTATCTTATTCCCCCTTTTTAATTTTTGTAATTGAAGCTTAATAGATAAATGAGCTCGTTCTACAATGGCTTGACCTTGGGGGTTATAAGGAATTCCTGTTTTATGATTAATTTTAAACTCTTGGCAAAATTGTTGAAAAGAAGAGCTTACATAAGCTGGAGCATTATCTGTTTTAATCTGCATAGGGCACCCTAAAACGGAAAAAGCTGCTAAGCAATGAGAAATTACATGTTGAGTATTTTCCTTAGTACGTGCTGTAGCAAAAATAAATCTAGAATAAGTGTCCACTATGACATGCACATAACATTGCTTACCAAATTGAGGAATATGAGTTACATCCATTTTCCATATCTGATTTGGTTTTAATCCACAGGGATTTACCCCTGATGGCAGAGATGGAGTGTGAATAACACACTTAGGACATTGGTTTACAATCTGACGAGCTTGTTCTCTGGTAATACCAAATTTTTTACGTAAGCTAGAAGCATTTTGATGATGTAAGGAATGGGAAGCTAGTGCACAGTCATATGAAGACATCTGTTGACAAAAAGCTATAATTTATCAATTTTGTCATTACCTGCAATTAGGGGTCCGGGAAGTACTCAGGGCCCCTAATAAAAATTCTGGTCTGGAGTATTTACTAATCCTTGTCGTGGAGACTGGCTTGCAAACAGAGATTCTTCCTGAAAGGTCTCCTTATCATCTCCAGGAAAATATCTTTGATTAGCTTCTTTAACTGACCTTATAGAATTTGAAGTAACTAGTAACAGTCCCATTTTGGCTAATATATCTCTTCCCCATAGGTTAGCTGGTAAAGACTCTAACACATAAGGCTTAAATATTCCACTGTTTCCATCAGAATCTTCCCAACGGAGATAGTTGGCACTTTGAGCAGGCTGTGAAACCTGTCCTATTCCTTCTAGGTTAGCTGGTGCTGTATGCAAAGGCCATGTCCTGGGCCAAAACCGGCTGGACAATACTGAGCTATCAGCCCCTGTGTCTATGTTGCCTAGGAAATTTTTATTATTAATTTTAAGTTTTAATAAAGGGCATTCTTGTTGTACTAACTGGGACCAATATACTCTGTCCGGCGGTTTAGAAACTGAATCTACCGGCAGGTGCCTTTCTGAGGCACAAGGCAATAATATTAATTGAGCAAAAATATCCTTTGGGGTGAGTCTTAGGGCATAATTGGATCTTACAGTAACATATAATTGCCCTTTAAATTCTGAATCTATCACACCAGGTATGACTTCAATGGCTCCCTTCAAATTATCACGCCCCAAAATTAAACCTATAGTATTCTCAGCAAGTGGCCCGAAAATCCCAGTAGGGATTTGTGTTGGCCCCGTTTCAGGATCTAATTCAACTGTCTTTGAAGGTCCTAAGAAAACTGTCTGTGATCCTTGTCTCTGTCCCGGTAAAAATCGCGGACTGCCCTGGTCGGCGCTGCCAGTGACGTCACACTGTGCGACCGTTCCCCATATTGTTTCTGGGCCCGGGGAGGGGCCGAACGGAAGTTTTTTGTCCCCTCGCTAGGAGGAAATACTTGTGGCGAGAAGGCGGGCTCATCTGCGCCACCCGAATCAACCACGTGGCGCTGAGTCCTGCAATATCTATTATCGCCAGTAGATGGAGCCCTAAACCTAAAATTGCGCATGCGACACTCGCGGGCAAAATGACCGGTTTTTCCGCAAACATAACATTTACTGCGGAACTTTTGAACTGAATTTTGCGGCCCCAAGGTTTCCTTTAATACTGTTGCTAAGGCCACCGTTTGTAACTGAGTGGAATCTAAGTCAGAACACAAGCGAATATACTCAGAAATTGTTCCTTTTTTACGATGGGGTCGGAGAACATCCTGACAGATTTTATTTGCATTCTCAAAAGCCAATTGCCTAACGATAAATTCGCTAGCTCCTGGGTCCCCGATGGACCTGTTCGCAGCCTGATACAGTCGGGCTACGAAATCTGAATAAGTCTCACTGGCACCTTGTCTGATTTTGGTAAGAACTAAATTGGACTGGTCCTTGGGGACAATTTGTCTCCAGGCACGTTTTGCACAATCAGTTATTTGATTGTACACTACAAAATCATAATTTAACTGTCTTTCTAAATTAGCAAAATCTTCAGTCCCTAAAAACATCGTTACTGGCGTTTCTATGCCCTGTCTTCTGTTTCTTTCTGCCTGTTCATTACAAAAATCAGTCCAATAAGTTTTCCAAAGCAAATAATCTCCCCCGCTCAGACAAGATCTGGCTAAAAAAATCCAATCACTAGGAGGAAGGGGTTGTGAGCAAATATTTTCTATCAGACTCTGAACAAAAGGCGAATTTGGGCCGTACGTTTCACATGCATTTTTCAATTCCTTGGTAGTTTTAAATGGAATTACAGCATGAACTCTAACTCTCTGATCTTGTTCATTAGTTTGCTCAAAAACTGGAAAGAGGTGAAAACCAGTAGTATCCTCTCCCATTTCTTGAGCCTTCCTAATACCTTGCTGAACTGGGGTAAAAAAAGTCATCTTTAATTCAGCACACCTGTTAAATTTGGTCCTTCTAGCAGGTACCGGCCAAATTTTAAAAGCTTGGGCAGGTGGTGCTAAATGCAGTCTATTAAAATTTCTCTCTAAGTCCTGAGTTTCCACGTCTAATTCTTCTTCCTCAGATTGTGAGCTGCTATCAGACTCTGTACTATCGCCATTTGGAATTTGGGTTTCTAACTCACGTGGCTGAGAAGAAACCTGAACCCCTTTAGGAGTTTCTTCCATATTTTCCTCTCCAGGAAGATCGCTTACTTCTTCCGGAGGGCCCTCTAAGGTTAGGGATGTTTCTGTACAATCTGCCTGCGGGCTAGCCTGCACAATTCTAACCTTTGTTTTGGCTTTTAGCGCTTTAGTTTTTAAACGGCTCAAAGGAAAGGAAATTAACTTAGCCTCAGGCTGATTTTCCATTTGAATAGACCTAATAGCTCTTTGAATGCCTTTTAGAAGGTCTTCTGGCGGCCATGAACTCTGGCCCATGTATTCAAAAAGACAGACTTCTAGGGCTGTCCAAGTTTTCTGTATATTCTCTATACCTCCAGGTATTTCAGTAGAAAGACAGACTCTCTGTAACTTCCTTCCTAATTTTTCCCAAGTAAGTAAATTTGGAGACTCTTGGTCACAAAACCAAGGACAATATTCACCTACAATCTTTAAGAATTGTAATAACTGAGTTTTCTTTATCTGTTTTCCTTTCTGATTAATTATACTGTCTAAAATAGTCAGATACATTTCCTTATCCGAAGAAGTCGAATTTCCCATTTTAAGTAATTTAACGTCTCTTTCCTTCAATATCTCCCGGTACTTTTGTGACCCAAATGTCACCTCTTCCTTATCTTTATTTTATTCCTTATTTTCCTTATTTCCTCTTTATTTCTTTTTCCTTATCTTTTTAGCGCACGCTCCCACTCAATCTAACTAATTCAGAATGCCCCACGTTGGGCGCCAATTCTACCACGCGGCCTGCGCAGTGGTTTCATTAATGAGGTTCTAGGCATTAAGTTAGTTAGAAGAGATCAAAATAAAACACACAGACAGTACCTTATTTTACATTGCTAGGTCCGTGACGGCTTGCCTCCCTGGTTCCCGCCTCTAGCCGCCCAGCAGGGCAGCGAGGATTACTCTGGGCTAGCAGGAGAGAGAGAGAGCGAACACGCCTGGGAGTAGCCTTTTATTTGGGGGACAAGAGATTCAGGGGAGAATTCCATCCAATGAAGGTTGAGGGGGGGCTGCACTCCAAGGTCAGGGCCAGTGATTGGGTCTCCGGGGTCAGTGGTCACGCACACCCCCACACGGATGGGCTCTCTCATCAGGAAAGGGTCGGGATAGCTCCGACACAGCCAGAGCGCCTCAGGCCCTTAACGGGAGTCACCCAATCACGTGTCAGAATGGCTCCCCACATTTTTCTTTCTTTCTGGAGGACAATAATGGGCACCCTCCTGTTAATTAAATGCAGCTAGTGAAAGCTGCCATGCTACAAGACTTGGGTGACAGGATTCACAGCCTAGGTGACTTATAATCCCCTGTCCTGTGGGTCAAGTATATTGGGTTTATTAGACCAGGACGCAAAGAAAAGACCACCGACTCCAATTAAAATCAAATTAAAGCAAGCTTATTATTTCCACTAGCCGGGCTTCCTCTCCCAATAAAAGACAGCCCCCCAGCTTTCTAGAAGCACAGCTTTATAGCCCAGAAAGTTACACAAAGGGGGGTTTGAGAACTTACAGAAAACAAAATTCTGACGAGCATAACACAAAGGCTAGTTTATATTTTTGCTGGCCCTGACATCAGAATTTATGAAGGTTATTAGAAGCTCAGAGAGGGTTGCTGTCTGGTCAGGGAAAGTCAGGCATGGGTGAGTTCAAGGCATGGGCATGCATTCCAAGCAGTTTTACAACATCAAATTACAGCTAGGCTATACAGAAATCCTAATATTTTACAGAAAACAGAAATGAATCCTTTGTAACTTGTGACAAGATGGATCCTGATTTAATAGGGAATTAGGCTAGATTTATCAGGTTCTTCCAAAGCCATCTCTCACTATCCTATCTGGGCTCGGAGCATTTCTGGTGTGGTTACAGTGTCTCTAAACCTGGTCTGCTTTGGATGTGTGGAGACAGACAATGGGTTGGAACAACTGCCAGGTTCTGGCCAGGCCACTCCCTGGTGAACCTTAAAGGTTTCTTCCCCTTAAAGATTTTCTTCCCCAATTCCTCTCCTGACCTCCCCTATGGGGTATCCTGTGGCAACTGGTCCATCAAGTGACACTGAGCCAAAGATCCAGGTAACACAAGTGGCCTCCAAATGAGCCATACTGCACTCTCCCATGCTTAACCCTCCAGAGCACTCCCCTCCCTTTACTTATGAGACAATAGCCATTGAGAGAGAGAGACACTTTACATTAGTGGTTCATAAGGAAATGTCTGGGTTTCCTTTCTTTTGCATAATAAGCCTATATAAGCCTGCAGGGATTCTCCCCAGTGTTGCTTCTGTGCTCCACAAGTTTCTTTGGCTGTAAAAAGGAGCCATTTTTAATTCATCCCTTCTGTAAACTCCTCCAGGAAAAGGGTTTTTAAGTGACTAAAGACCACTAGAAGTCCTCCTTACCCTCTGGAGATTCCTTTAGCCCACAGAGTAGAGAAATGTACCCCACATTTGGAGGTTTTTAGTGCCAGGAGAAAGTCAGTCATGATCTCTCAGGGATTTTAAGTTCAAGAGGGGGATTACAGCTCTCAGTCACCTTCTGAGTTATCCCAGGTCTTTGCCATGGGGCCAGCAAAGACTGTCACATTCTGCTGATAAGGCCAGCAATAGAATTGACATAACAACATGGCAAGAGACAGGTTTGCTGGATGGTCAGAAGCTCAGGGAGATGTCTCTAGTGAAATGGGCAGTTTTCTCTGGTGCGGGCAGCTGAGTTTTTTTTTTTTTCATACTCAGATGGGAGCTTCATTCTCAATAGTTATGCAGGTTTACCACCAGCCTGCATACTGAAAAATCAGGATAAGTTTGACTCACAGTCACCCAAGGAAATGCACCACATTTTCTTCAGCTGCCAGGCCTGGCCTCAATATAAAGTCTCTGATGGAGAATCCTGGCCACTAGAAGGAAGTATAAATTTTAATATTAGTTTACAGCTTAGCATGTTTTGCAAAAGGGAAGGAAACTATTCTGAAGTTCCCTACATTCAAGCCTTCTTTGCTCTAAGAGAAAACCACAAACTATTCCAACAATATAAATTAGACTTATCTGAAATAACTGTCATAATAGGAATAGGCCTTAAGAATCACCTACTGAGGGAAAGAAGAGCAGGACCCCCAAACTTCCACCTTCTGCTGCTATCCACCTGTCTGTCCTCCATACTCTGGCCCTCCTCCATCTTCCTCAACAGGGAGGTTGAATATACTACCTCTTCAGGAGATGCCAGGGGGAGAATTTGGACCAATTAAAGTATATGCCCCTTTCTCCCTCCAAGACTTAGAACAGATAAAGATGGATTTAGGACAGTTTTTGGAGGATCCAGATAGATATGTTGAGGTGTTTCAGAACTTTTGTCAGGTGTTTGATCTCACCTGGAAAGACATTATGCTACTACTTAACCAAAACTTTAGCCTCCAATGAGAAGAAGACCACCCAAAAAGCAGCTGAAAGGTTTGGGGATGACCTGCATTTAACTCATGCCCCAGCAGCACAAGCTAGAAGCAAACCTAATTATCCATCTGGAGCACAGGCGGTTCCTAGAACTGATCCTGATTGGGATCCGAATGATGAACATGATGCCTGGGAAATTAGACATTTCCAGATGTTAATCCTTGAGGCCCTCAGGAGAACCAAACAAAAACCTATTCCAAGGTATATGAGATCGTACATGGCCCTCAGGTCAGTCCTGCTATTTTTATGGAGAGGCTCAGGGAAGCCAAGAGAAAATACACTACTGTGGATCCTGAATCTACAGAGGGCTGCCTAGTTTTAAAAGATAAATTTATCATTTACTCATCCCAGACAGCTGGAGGAAATTATAAAAATTGGCATATAGCCCTGATCGATCCTTTGATGATATCCTCCATCTTGCAACTTCCACCTTTTATAACAGAGATCAGGAGGAAAAGAAGGAAAGGGAGCTTAGAGACAGAAAAAAGGCTGAGACCCTAGTCATGGCCCTAAGAGGAGTAAGCTTCCTGGATAAGAAAGGAGAAAAATGGCTTATACCTCAAGCCACAGAAGGGATTTGTTTCCATTGTGGAAAGGAAGGTCATTTCCAAAGGGATTGCCTGCAGGTAAAAAAGGCCACCTCAGGAGCTTGGTCCTTAATGTCAAGGCAATCATTGGAGTAGTGAATGTCCTTGGTGGGCTTAGGTTCTCAAGGCCAAATTTCTCAGCACAGGCCTGACAAGGCCCAGGGTCAATTCTAATCACCCCTGTAACTCCTATCACCATACCAAAGCCCCAGGTATGCTTCTCTGTAGGGAAACAAGAGGTCAGTTTCCCCTTAGATACTGGCACCAGCTTTTCTGTACTTACCTCTTACCCTGGACATCTTCCCTCTAACATTATAATGGTGTCAGGGGTGTCTGGATGACCTATTACCAGAAAATTTACTCCTCCTCTGAGTTGTGAGTGGGATGGGATGATGTTTTCTCATGCATTCCTGATAGTCCCAGAGTGCCCTACTCCTTTATTGGGGAGGGATTTATTTTCAAAGCTCCAGGCCTGCCTCTTTCATGATGAATTTAGGACCACTAGGACCACTGTGTTTACCTCTATTAGAATGTGATATAAACCCTGAAGTATGAGCCTCTGAAAGGATCCCTCTGTCTTTCCACATTAGAGACAATATTCCCTATGACCAGAGGCAAAGGGGGGCTAAAAGGATATCATTCAGAACCTCAAACAGCAGGAACTTCTAGTGCGCTGCAACCACCCATGCAATACACCCATCTTAGGAGTTCAGAAGCCAAACAGGGAATAGTGCCTAGTCCAAGACCTTAGAGTAATAAATGAAGCAGTCGTTCCCCTCCCCCCTTTAGTTCCTAACCCATATACTCTCCTAACCCAGGTGCTGCTGCTTGGTTTACTGTACTAGATTTAATAGAGATCTTTTTCTGTATGCCCCTAGACTCTCAATCACAATATCTGTGCCTTTGAGGAAACAGATAGTGGAATTCCATTAACCTGGACAGTGTTCCCTCAGGGATTTAGAGACAGCCCTTACTTGTTTGGAAAAACTCTAGCCAAGGACCTATCAGAATTCAAAGAAAGGTCATCTGTGCTTTAAGGCATTAAGAGGGGCCTTCCTCAAGCCCTGGGGTTCAGCTTACCCACAGAGCAAAACTTTAACCTGTTTGTCACTGGAAGAGGAGTAATAGCCCTGGGAGTGGTCACACAAAAGAATGGACCAGCTCAACAGCCAGTGGCATACTTCAGTAAGGAGCCTAACATAGTGTCTCGGGGATGGCCCCACTGTTTGGGGATGATTGCATTAGTTGTCCTACCAGTCCCTGAGGCAATCAAAATCACCCTGGGAAGGGACCTTATAGTCTATACCTCTCAGATCTCTCAGGGATTTTAAATACAAAAGGAGGATTACAGCTCTCAGTTGCCTTCTGAAATATTAGACTTTACTTCTAGAAGGACCCATAACTCAATAAGGACTTGCTCCAATTAAAATTCAGCCACTTTCCTCCAAGAAACACTAGAGGGAAGTCCTGAACATGACTTTTAACAGGTCCTGGTGAGGCCAGAGGGTTGGGGGCAAAAGGACAGTCAGAATAAAAATTTAAAAGTTGGGTCTGATCAAAAAGATGGGGGCTGATTCAAGAGGAAAGAAATAAAATGCTAATATCTCCAAAACCCTTCCCTACCTCTTCCAACCAATTGCCAAGGCTACCTGCCTCCAAGGAATTGTTGTTCTTCCCTGCAGGGAGTGGTAGGAGTTTTTAATGAAGTACCTTCTGGGCACTTCCTTTTCTACCTGTTTGGGCAGACACAGAGAGGCACTTGTGGAAGGCTTCTTTCCCACATTGTGGCCCACCTTTTAACCACTAGTCACATTGGCAAGATAAGGGGAAAAGAAGGGCATGATAATAAAGGAAACCTAAAACCTATAAGTGGGAAAGGACACCCCTACTTATTCAGACACCCAGATCTGGGGCCCCTTCTCTGTTATATCCTGTAAATAAAACTTGCTTTCCATGCTTGCCTTGGCATTTCTCGTGTGTTCAATCTTCAACATCTGGGGAACAGGAATTGGCCCTGATTGGTTCTCATCACCCGTATCATATTTGGGTGTTCCACCAAGATTATCACTGAGGTAAACCCCTTCACACACACCTCCCATCTTTCTGAGGTGTGTCTTCCTGTCTCTTTCTTTCTGGAGAAATAATGCCAATAATGGGCACCCTTTGGTTAATTAAATGCAGTTATTGCAAGCCGCCATTGAAGACTCAGGTGAGAGGATTCATGGCCTAGGCAGGTTCAAATCACCTGCCCTGAAGATCAGGCAAGTTGGGTTCTGCCAAAGCCATTTCCCACTATCCTATCCAGGCTCAGAGGACATTTGGCATGAGTACAGTGTCTCTAATCCCAGTCTGCCTTTAGATGTGTGAAGACAGACAAAGGGTTGGAACAACTGCAAGGTTTTGGCCAGGGCCACTCCCCAGTGGCCCCCAAAGCTTTCTCCCCTAAATCCCCTCCCAACCTCCCTTATGAGGTATGCTGTGGTGACTGGCTGATCAAGTGGCATTGGTGAATGAACCTTGCTGCACTCTCCTGTGCTTGTTCCTCCCAAGCACTCCACTCCCATTGCAGATAAGACTCTAGCTGTTCAGACTCTAGGATTGAGAGAAAGTCATGGAACGGTTCCTAAAGAAATCACACAGTAAGTGTGGATAATCCAGAGGCTTGCATCTTTTTCGTGGTGTCATGATGAGCAAAGGTGTGACATCTGCAGTGAAGGGGAGAAATAAAAAAATGTCTACATGCTTCTGCCCTTTTTGATGCTTTACTCACTGAAATCACTCAATACAATTTCACTCTATAGGTTCTTTTTTTAAAAAATATTTTTTAGTTGTAGTTGGACACAATATTTATTTTATTTATTTTTATATGGTACTGAGGATTGAACCCAGGGCCTCACACATGCTAGGCGAGTGCTCTACTGCTGAGCCCCAGGCCCAGCCCCAGCCCCACACTCTATAGGTTCTTAATCAAGAAAATGATAATCCTTAATGCTGAGCACCACAATAGACATAATCAATTTAAAGCAAACAATTCTAAGTTAATTCTAAGCACTGCAAACACACTTAATCATGACAGAATCATTATAGACTTTCCCTCTGCATGCTAAGCTTAAGTGCCAGGTATAAAGTCTTAAGCCTTAGGCCTTAAGTCCAGCAGATACACACTTACTCAGACCACAGTGATCAGGTAAGGGATCAATGGAGGCCTCTCCTGGGGTGGAGCTGAAGGCCAGTTGAGGAGAGGTTCATAAGAAAGTCCCTGTTCTCACCAGGATTAAGATGTGGCTGTAGAGTTTGAGATGGTGAAGATGATGCAGAGGATCAGGCAGATGATGAGAAGAGTTGGGATGTCAGTCCAGGTCCTCATCAGGCTCTCTGGCATGTGGGCATCAGTGTTGGCTGGCTGAATGTCTGATCATTTGTTCCATCATTTATAATAAATTTTGGGGCTTCTCCTCACCCTTTCAGTTCCTATCAGCTGTTAGGTTTCTTAGTGACATCTTTCATCTTAGAGTTAGGAAATATGGTTTGGTGGTTTCTGCCCTGATCTCTCACCTCTGACTTTTATCAGGGCAAAGGCAAATGACAGTGACTTCACTCTGAGTTTTATCAGGGTAGTGGATGACAATATTGGAGGGCTCTGTAGGCTTGGCTGGTGGGGACTGAAGTTTTATTTTCAAATGGAGTTTTAAAATGGGGTTGCTTAGCCTAAGGCCACTCTTACACATGGCCACCCATGAAAAGGCACATGGGCCATGACCAAACTGGTAAGGCAGCAGTTAAATCCAGAGATCATACATGAAGGAGGGGCATCAACTGCTGATGCTAGAGGCTCCAATGGGAGATGTCCCCTAGTCAAAGAGATAGTTTCTTGGTGTGAGCACCCTGTGGATTCTGAACTATTTTGCTTGTTACATCTTATTGCTCATAGGAGAGCCTCATCATCAAAAGTAATGGGAGATGATGTCTCATAATTTTCTGTATCAAAACCTGGCCTAATTACCAACTGGGGAAATAAAAAATGGTTAAATAAACCCAGATTTCCTTATTTCTTCCAGAATATCTCTCTCACCAAGGCTTGCATTTGAAATGTAAATTGTGGAGACCTGAAAGTCTTGCAGAGAACTGACATGGACTAAATTAAAAAAAAGTCACACTTTAAAATTCCAGCCACTGTGGGACCCAAATGGCTGGTTATCTTACCACCTTGCTTTCTTAACAAATTCCTCCCTAAACACTACAGCACAGGGAAGGAAAATTGGAATGATCAGTCTTGTTTACCTTGATAATCTTTTTCAAGGCTCTCTCATTCTTTAATTCTAATCTCAGCAAAAAATTTAATTGATCTGATAAAGATGTTCTGCCTACTCCTTTACAAATTACAGCCATATTATTTTTTGTAGAGCTCCTGTTTTTTTAAATTCTCTCTCTTTATTTTAATATATATTTAATAACATATATATATATATATATATATATTTAGTTGTAGATGAACACAACACCCTTATTTATTTATTTATTTAGAGAGAATTTTTAATATTTATTTTTTAGTTTTTGGTGGACACAACAACTTTATTTTATTTTTTATTTTTATGTGGTGCTGAGGATCAAACCCAGTGCCCCACACATGCCAGGTGAGCTTGCTACCTCTTGAGCCACATCCCCAGCCCAACTTATTTATTTTTTTATGTGATCCCAAGGATTGAACTCAGTGCCTCACACATCTTAGGCAAACATTCTGCCACTGAGCCACAACCCCAGCCCACACTCTATATTTTTGAGCTCATGGTTTATGATGAATTCACATTTGATCCTATGTACCTAAATTAATATATTTTTTGATCAGTCTTTTATCTAACTATAGAGGTTTTTACACTCTGTTTTTGTTTGTTCAGAGGCCAATTTTCAAGGTTTAGCTCTCAATCTAATAGAGGCTTTTATGAATATCTGTAGCACTGCAGTGGAGATCTACCTACAAAAAGCTACAAGATCTCTGTTTCCTGTCGTGTATATGTGCACACTTGTGCATTATTTTGTGTGTATACATACATGCTTGTGTCTATATATCAGGTACATGGCATCAAAATTGGCACATAGGTAAATGGAGCTTATAAATTCAAATTTAAATGAGAAATGGATCCAAATATCTTGCTGCATTCGGCACAGTGAATGAACTGTTCACCAAATGTAGGCAGTGGGTTGAATTGAGAAAATTACAAGTTATAAGAAATTATAAGAAATAAAGACATAAGACATGAAAATAGGTAAAAGTGAAGCCCAGTGGGTTGGTCAGCCAGATGGGTTTAACCTCTAACAAAGAGCCCATGTGCTTTATTTATTTATTTATTCGTTTATTATTTTAAAATATTTTTTAAGACATTGATGGACTTCATTCTGTTCATTTACTTATATATGGTGCTGAGAATTGAACCCAGTGCCTCACACATGCTAGGCAAGTGCTCTACCACTGAGCCACAACCCCAGCTCCATGTGTGTTTTATAATATAGGCAAAAAAAAAAAAGCAAAAGCACTTATTGTGAGAAAAACTTCCAGGTAAACAAAAGCAAACTGAAGCAGGAATGAGGTAACTGAAGATTATCTACTTGTTTAATATCTTCTCTAGCTCTGGGCGGCTGGCACCTCAAGGCTATTAGGTGTGGCCATAGTTCATTTACCCCAGGGCAGCAGGCATTTGAAATCAAAGCTATCAAATCCCCAAATTCCAAGCCAGGTGTGGAATTTATCCCATTAACAGTGGCCACTTGTAAATGGGCCTTTCTCTCAGCACCATCACACCAAAAGCTTTCCAGAAGCTCTGTCTTTCTGCCTAAGGCTCTGGAGTTCAAAGCAATGATTTATTTGCTGCTCTCAACATCTCCCCCTTTTTTATTATTCAAGCATAAGTGATGTGTTGTTACTTGGAGTTCCAGATCTCTACTCTGAGGGTACAGCAAAACTAATATTATAATACAAAAGAAAATTAGCAAGCTATCATTTCAAAAGTATACAGGTGAAATGTTTTAACATATTGCCAGGATTAAAGCCATTTAAATCATGAAATATCTGATCAGCAAGTGGTGCAGGATCCATGAGCTCTATCCTGATTTTCTGAATATTCTGGATGTGATGATGTAACTTCATAGGTTCCAGACTGTTATTATTATGCTAAATGCCTATTAGATAATTTTTGACCTTTTCCAAATCCCACTGAGAAGCATTACATTTGGCTACAGTAATGCAGACATATTTATAGCTGGAGTGGCATCTAAGCCTTTGCTTATATTTGAGAGCAGCAAGTTTATTTCCAATATTAATAACAGTAGCTTCCAAAGCATTTAATGTAGTCTCAATCTTTTCATCAATATTCACCTGATTGTTCAGGGCTTTGAAAGTATTTTGAGCCAAATTATTAAGAAAGTGAGCACTATGAATGCTTTTAGATAAAGTCATAGAAGCTGTCATGGTAGGAACCAAAAAAAGATATGAAAACAACTATTCTGAGTACAATAAGACCAACAGCGCACTGGGTTCTGCTTAGCTGGGCATATGTCTGTTGTAAGACTTGAATCAGCAAGTGAAATATTAGCTGATATTAAAACAAAGGAGGGTTGATAAAGAATGAGTACTCCTTTTCCTCTATTATATCTGGTGACACAACTGGTCAGATTACATCTCTTACAAGTTATATGGTATTTTTCTCCTTTTCCTTTTACTCTTATATTACCAGAAATTAAAGCATAAGGAGATTGAACACAGGCCTGGAGGCCATGGCAGGAACCTTCTTTGCAGTTCCTGTCTATAAAGTCAGGCATGGGGCCATCTGTATAATAGAGAAAATCTGAGGCACCTGTAAAGTGCCACAGATCTTTTATGCATGCTGCCATCACTGAAAAATCAGGAAATTACCAACAAATCCTCTAGGGGTCATGAAATCCTGATGTAATTTTCTCTTATCAATTCTTGAAGACCAATCCAAAATATATCTACCAATTCCAGGGATTTTATGCTGCACTGGCAAGACATTTGCACATTCTATTCATTTAGGAAAGGTACCAAATTCTATTGCAGAATGATTAGGGCAGTAAGGTATTGGTAGATGTTCCATGGGGATGACTGGCTTATTATGGGAAAGTCCCATTTTAATAACTGTCCAAATGTATTATCTTAAGTCCCATGAACCATTGTGACTAGCTGATCTGGGTTCCTCATATGCTGTCTTTTCCTTGAAGGCTACTTTTAAACAGCCAGCATGTTTATCATGGGACCAATATATAGGTAGATTCCCACTGTAGCCAGTATAATTGATCCAGTTACATGAATAGATGTAATGTGTTTGTCTATAAAACCTCCCATCATATGAGTGTCATTGGTAAATACTGGGATGGATGGATTTTCCAGTCCACACAGCTGGGTGTACTAAACTTGGATCTGGGAAATACGTCCAATAAGTTTTCCCATGGACTCCACTTACCTGACAGCTCAATAAAGTCAGCAATACCACAAATGTAGTGGTTGGAGACTTGGTAGCTCCCTGTTATTCACTCATTTGCCCAGCCTGATGCATCAGGTTTTTCAGTTGTCCCCATGTTGGCAGGTTGGCCTTCTGGGTTTGTGGAGTCTTCTTTTAAAAAAGATTTTCCCACAATGCCTTTATTCTATTTATTTATTTTTATGTGGTGCTGAGGATCGAACCCAGGGCCTCACATGTGCTAGACAAGCACTCTACCACTGAGCTACATCCCAGATCATGAAGTCTCACTTTTCTTTCTCAGCTTCTTGATACTGTTAGGAGTTGGGATCAACACTTCCAGTGTGATCTTCAGTCATTTAAACTTTGGCTCCAGGTCCTCCATATCAGATGGCATATTAAGGTAACAAGAACCATCTGTGGGCAATGTGTGGACTACATCAGCATCACAGCCAGTGAATAGGAGAATCTGGTGTCCATGAACTTCCAGTGGAAATTTCCTCTGGCCAAGACCACCCAGACACATTGTAGCCCCATTCAGCTCCACTTGGTCCCACACAGCACCAGAGAATGGGTGACATTCTGTAACCACACAGCCTCTCAGAGATAGGTGTGACCTGCCAAGATGCCAATCAACCTGCTGACTGGAAGACATCACGAAGCAAGACTCCATCTCTAAAACCTTATTCCTGCCTTTTATATGCCCCTTAAATAAACCATGGGAGTCATTTTTTAATTGTTCAGCTCTAGCTCTTGTGTGGGCTGGACTTATCAAATGCTCTGCTTCAAAGCTAGCTTTCTGACTCTCTGTCTTTTGTTCTTCACTAATTACTTCTGACTTATTTTCTCTGGTGGCTTATACCCTCCTGGGCAGAAAAAAGGACCCCATGTTGAGGTACCAGCAGCCTCCCCTATTCAGGTACAAAGTATATCTGAATTACCATGAGCCAAAATATATCATCCATATAATAAATAATATATGATTCTTCTTGCATTCAAGCAATAGCTTGTGCTACAAAAGTCTGACACAAGGTGGGGCTATTGCTAAACCTTGAGGTAGAACTTTCCAGCAGTATCTCTTTACAGGTTCCTTGAAATTCACAGCTGGGGTGTTAAATGCCAATCTCTTGTAATCCACTGCATGTAAGGTATTATGGAGAGTGGTGACAGAGAATGGGAGAATATTGTCTGAGATTGGGGTCTCTGATGACCCCCATGGTTGTGGCATGCTTGGTGCCTGGGAAAGTTTCTGTGCAAAGGTTCAGGATGCCTAGCTGCTGTGGTAATGCCCTGCATGAAGAGACTCTGTGCTAGAGTCTTATCAGCCTCAACCTTGATCTCAGACACATAGCTCAATGGAAGAGAGAAACTCTAGACAACCACAATGTTTCACCAGCTCCACTACTCCTGAACCTGTCCACCTAACAGTAACTTCAAACAGTGGACTCTCTTGAGAGTTACACAAAATTCCTAGCATTGCACATTGCAACCATAGAATGCAACTATAAAAAAGCTGCATAATATTGCTAGCCCTGTAACTTTCCTGAATATGAAGACTAATGTATAATGCTTGCATTGTCTTTAACCTGATAATGAGACATATATAAATGAAGATTGCTGGCATAATTCTTTACACTGCTTCTCCATCAGACAGCAGCACTCCACCTGACCCCAGATTTATCTTCCCAAACATCTACATGTGTGTGAGTCTTTATTTTTCTTATTCCCCTTTGCCCCTCACTGGAACCTGCTAGATTGGCTGCGATGGTCATGGCAGGGTATAGTGAAAACACAATCTTCTGAATATATTGCTATTATTATTAATTGATGAGTAAGAGGAATAGTTGTAGGAGAAGGAAGCCCAGGATTCAAGGCACCCACTAACTTCATTGTCCAATTAATTGCTCTGAGGTCTTGTAACAATCTCCATTTGCCAGATTTTTTCTTTACTACAAAAATTAGAGTATTCCACAGGCTAAATGTGGGCTAAATATGACCAGTTTGAAGCTGTTCTTGAGTTAACCTGTGAGTCACTTGAAGTTTTTTCCCTTTTAAGTGCCATTGAACAACACAGACAGGATTATCAGACTGCCAATTCTACCACGCGGCCTGCGCAGTGGTTTCATTAATGAGGTTCTAGGCATAAAGTTAGTTAGAAGAGATCGAAATAAAACACACAGACCAGTTACCTTATTTATATTGCTAGGTCCGAGACAGCTCACCTCTCTGGTTCCCACCTCTAGCCGCCCACCAGGGCAGCGAGGATTACTCAGGGCTAGCAGGAGAGAGAGAGTGAACACGCCTGGGAGTAGCCCTTTATTGGGGAACAAGAGATTCAGGGGAGAATTCCATCCAATGAAGGTTGAGGGGGGGCTGCACTCCAAGGTCAGGGTCAGTGATTGGGCCCCAGGGTCAGTGGTCAGGCACACCCCCACACGGATGGGCTCTCTCATCAGGAAAGGGTCGGGAAAGCTTCAACAGAGCCAAAGCGCCTCAGGCCCTTAATGGGAGTCACCCAATCACGTGTTAGAATGGCTTCCCACATATCCCCCCTTTCTTTTCTTAACAATGAGGCGGCGGTTCACTCTCTTGAGTTCCTGGATTCTTGATTGGAAGACTCGCCATCCTATACTTACAATACAAAAGAGAATTAACAGCAGAGAGAATAATCCAATAATGCACCAAGCAGAGTGTTTAAGAATATTTCCAGGGTTGAATCCATTTAACTCCTTCAATATTTGTTTAGCCAAAGAAGAAGGATCTGAAAAATCAGCTCTATTATTTTGAATGTCTTGGATATGGTGATGAAGTTCCAGAACATCCAAGCTATTATTACTATTTTGCCAAATACCTAATAAATGGTTTTTAACCTTTTTTTTTAATCCCAGAGAGAAGCATTGTACTTGGCAGCTGTAACACATATATACTTATAATTAGAATGGCATTTAAGCCTTTCTTTAAATTTTAAGGCTGAAAGTTCATTACCTATGTCTATAACAGTCGCCTCTAAGGCATTTAATTTAGTCTCAATCCTCTCATCAATATTTGCTTGATTACACAGAGCCTTGGAAGTATTTTGAGCTAAATTATTAAGAAATTTTGCATGCTGAATATTCTGAGACAATGTCAGAGATGCAGAGACAGTTGAGGCAATAAAAGAGACCAGTGCTAAAACACCAACAATTATGACTCCAATAGCACGTTTAGGTCTTGTTAGCTGGGCATGAATTTGCTGCAAGACTTGTAAACCAGCATCAGCATACCATGGCTCTGAAATATTAGCAGGTAATAAAACAAAAGAGGGCTGATAAAGTATCAGCACTCCTTTTCCTCTATTATACCTAGTAATACAATTGGTTAGGTTGCACTTATTACAAGCAACAATATATCTGTCATCTATCCATTTAACTTTTACATTTCCAACAATTAAAACATAAGGAGATTGGACACAGGCTCTTAAGCCATAGCAAGATCCCTCTTTACAGTTCTTACCGACAAATTTTGGTAAAGGTTTATCTGTAAAATGTAAAAATTCTGATGCAGCAATTAAATGCCAAATATCTTTTTGAACACCTCCTTCACTATAAGTCAAAATATTACTAACAAATCCTGCAGGTGTCATAGCAGAATTTCTTCGTAATTGTCTCTTATCAATTTTTGGAGACCATTCTAAAATATACCCACTATCTTTAGACACCTTATGTTGTACAGGAAAGGTATTTACACAATCCATCCATTTAGGAAAGGTGCCAATTTCAATTGTAGAACTATTTGGACAGTGGGGTATCTGTGGAGGTTTTGCAAAAATGACTGTCTTGTTATGGGAAAGTCCTATCTTAATTACTGATCTAGTATTAGGTTTTAAGTCCCCATAAATAGAATTATTTGTCAGTCTAGGTTTACCGATCGCTGTCTTTTCTTCGAATGATACTTTCAGACAGCCAGCATGTTTATCATGTGACCAACACAAGGGTAATTGGGCACTGTAGCCAGAATAATTAAATCTAGTCACATGATTGGGAGTAATATGAGTATCTGTAAATCCTCCCATCATGAATGAGTCATTAGTAAACACTGGAATAGATTCTCCAGTCCACACAGCTGGGTGTACCAGGGGTGGATCTGGGAAATATGTCCAATACTTGATTCCCTTTTACCTGACAGCCCAGTAGGGCAATTACTGTTGTTACCATCAAGACTGGGGTCCTGTTCCTTCCTAGGCGTCGAAGTATTCGGGAAGCCTGGGTTGTTAGCTTCTTCACATCTTTCCACGAAATCAGCTTTTTGGCTGGTTCAATCTGGTCCTTCTTTATCTTTTTTCGATATCTCCTCCTTCTGGGTAGTGGCTCCTCCGGGTCAATCCTCAGTCACTTGAATCTGGGTTCTATCTCCTCCATGTCTGATAGCACGTTCAGGCACCCAAATAGGACGGAAAGCACCTTCTGGGAAGATACAAGCATGACCTCAGCCCCATGTTATTACCGGGTCCGGACCCTTCCACTGATCAGTCTGTAAATCTTTCCACAGAACTCTGCCTAAGGGGCCTGTTACTGAGGAAGACATTTGCCTCTCAGCAGCAGTGTGACCTTCTGTGTCACAGTTTAAAAAATTTAAAACAAATAAGGCATGATTAAGGCTATTTTGGGGAGTCACAATCCTATTTTTCCCTTTTAATTTTTGTAATTGAAGCTTAATAGATAAATGAGCTCATTCCACAATGGCTTGACCTTGGGGGTTATAAGGAATTCCTGTTTTATGATTAATTTTAAACTCTTGGCAAAATTGTTGAAAAGAAGAGCTTACGTAAGCTGGAGCATTATCTGTTTTAATCTGCATAGGGCACCCTAAAACGGAAAAAGCTGCTAAGCAATGAGAAAGTACATGTTGAGTGTTTTCCTTAGTACGTGCTGTGGCAAATATAAATCTAGAATAAGTGTCCACTATGACATGCACATAACATTGCTTACCAAATTGAGGAATATGAGTTACATCCATTTGCCATATTTGATTTGGTTTTAATCCACGGGGATTTACCCCTGATGGCAGAGATGGAGTGTGAATAACACACTTAGGGCATTGGCTTACAATCTGACAAGCTTGTTCTCTAGTAATATTAAATTTTTTATGTAAGCTAGAAGCATTTTGATGATGCAAGGAATGGGAAGCTAGTGCCCAGTCATACAAAGACATCTGTTGACAAAAAGCTACTAACTTATCAATTTTGTCATTACCTGAAACTAGAGGTCCAGGAAGATTAGTATGGGCACGTATGTGTCCTATGAAACATGGGTACTTTCGCATTAGCACTGTCTTTTGTAAATTATGAAATAATTCAAATAACTCCTGTGATGAAGTAAACCCAATAACTGAGGTTTCAATATTTTTGGTAACTCCGACTGCATATAAGCTGTCAGAATAGATATTAATAGGCTCATTTGAAAAGTAATCTAAGGCACAAATCAGAGCTTGAAGCTCTGCTCTTTGGGCAGAAGTATAAGAAGTTTGTATTACCTCTGTGTGAACACGGCTGAAGAAACCTGCCTTACCAGAGTTGGAACCATCCGTGAACACCGATAAAGCTTTCTCTATTGGATAAGCTCGTACAATCCTTGGAAAGATAAGTGACTTAATGATGCAAATTGTACAATCTTATCACGAGGATAATGGCTATCTTTCTGCCCAGGAAAATCTGCAAAGGCTATCTGCCATGAGCTAGAAGTTTGAAAAAGCCAATTAGTCTGCTGAACAGAAAATGGAATAATTATGATATCAGGCTCAGATCCAATTAATTGTAAAATTCTAGTTCTACCTTTAATTACTAATTGAGCTATAGAATCATGAAAAGGAATTAATGTTTTTTGAGGGGAGTGGGATAAATAAATCCACTCAATAACTCCTAATCTTTGCCATATGGCTCCGGTTGGGGTATGCTCAGTTGGAAATATTAATAAATACACTATTTCTTTAGGATCTATTCTAGTAAGCTGTGCATTTTTAATTGCAATTTCAACTTTTTTTAAGGCTGTCTTAGCTTCCAAGGTTAGTTGACGTGGAGAGGTTGGAGAAGGATTTCCTTGTAATATCTGAAATAAAGGACTTAACTCAGAAGTAGTTAGTTTTAAGGATGGCCTTAGCCAGTTAATATCTCCTAATAGTTTTTGAAAGTCATTAAGGGTACGTAACTCCTTAACTCTTATCTGAAGATTTTGAGTACGGATTGTACGTCCTTGAATTATCTGACCTAGATATTGAAAAGGAGATACCTTTTGAATTTTTTGAGGAACTATACATAAACCCATTGCTGTAAGTGAAGTCTCTAACTGAGTAAAAATTTCTGAAAGTACCTCTGGATTAGCATGAGCCAATAATATATCATCCATAAAATGAATAATATATGCATCAGGAAAACTATTTCTAATGGGTTTTATCGCCTGTTCAACATATTTTTGGCACAGTGTAGGACTATTACGCATTCCCTGAGGAAGTACCTTCCAGCAATATCTTTTAACAGGTTCCTTAAAATTAATTGCTGGGGCAGTGAAAGCAAATCTTTCACAATGTTCAGGATGTAACATTATAGAGAAAAAGCAGTCTTTTAAATCTATTACCATCAAGCTATAATCTAAAGGAATGGCTGTGGGGGAGGGAAGTCCTGGCTGTAATGATCCCATAGGCTGAATTGCATGATTTATTGCCCTTAAATCCTGTAGTAATCTCCAATTTCCTGACTTTTTCTTAATAACAAAAATAGGTGTGTTCCAAGGACTAAGCGTTGGTTCAATATGACCAGCCTGAAGTTGTTCCTCAACTAATCTATGAATTATTTTAAGCTTTTCCCCTGAGATGGGCCACTGAGAAATCCATATAGGCTCCTCTGTGAGCCACGTGATTTTTTTCAGCTGTCTTAGGGATCGGGGAAGTACTCAGGGCCCCTAGTAAAAGTTTTGGTTTGGAGCATTTACTAATCTTTGTTGTGGAGACTGGCTTGTAAACAGATACTCTTCCTGAAGGGTCTCCTTATCATCTCCAGGAAAATACCTCTGATTAACTTCCTCAACTGACCTTATAGAATTTGGAGTAACTAATAACAATCCCATTTTGGTAAAATATCTCTTCCCCATAGGTTAGCTGGTAAAGACTCTAATACATAAGGCTTAAATACTCCACTGTTCCCATCGGAATCTTCCCAACGGAGATAGTTGGCACTTTGAGCAGGCTGTGAAACCTGTCCTATTCCCTCTAGGTTAGCTGGTGCTACATGCAAAGGCCAGTTCCTAGGCCAAAATCTACTGGACAATACTGAGATATCTGCCCCTGTGTCTATTATTCTTAGGAAATTTTTATTATTAATTCTAAGTTTCAATAAAGGGCGTTCTTGCCGTACTAACTGTGACCAGTATACTCTGTCCGGCGGTTTAGAAACTGAATCTACCGGCAGGTGCCTTTCTGACACACAAGGCAGTAATATTAATTGTGCAAAAGTATCCTTTGGGGTGAGCCTTAGGGCATAATTGGATTTTACAGTAACATATAACTGTCCTTTAAATTCTGAATCTATCACACCAGGTATTACCTCAATGGCTCCCTTTAATTCATTACGTTCCAAAATCAAACCTACAGTATTATCAGGAAGCGGCCCGAAAATTCCAGTAGGGATTTGTTTTGGCCCCGTTTCAGGATCTAATTCAACTGTGTTTGAAGGTCCTAAGAAAACTGTCTGTGGTCTCTGTCCCGGTAAAAATCACGGGCTGTCCTGGTCGGCGCCAGTGACGTCACACTGTGCGACCTCCCTTGGAATTCCCCGTATTGTTGCTAGGCTCCCGCTAGGAGGAGATGATGGCGGCGAGAAGGCGGGCTGATCCACGCATCTGAATCCTCCGCATGGGGCTGCGAGTTTAAGTTCACATTTCTATCCTTTGGCTTGGCCCCTAGTGCCTTTGTTTTTAAATGGCTTAAGGGAAAGGGAATTAACTTAGCCTCAGGCTGATTTTCCATTTGAATAGACTTAACAGCTCTTTGAATGCCTTTTAAAAGGTCTTCAGGGGGCCACGAACTTTGGCCCATATATTCAAAAAGACAAACTTCTAGGGCGGTCCAAGTTTTCTGTATATTTTCTATGCCTCCAGGTAGTTCGTTAGAAAGACAGACTCTCTGTAACTTCCTTCCTAATTTCTCCCAAGTAAGTAAATTTGGAGATTCCTGTTCACAAAACCAAGGACAATATTCACCTACAATCTTTAAGAATTGTAATAACTGAGTTTTCTTTATCTGTTTTCCTTTCTGATTAATTATACTGTCTAAAATAGTCCAATACATTTTCTTACCCGTAGAACTTGAATTTCCCATTTTAAGCAATTTAACGTCTCTTTCCTTCAATATCTCCAGGTACTTTTGTGACCCAATTGTCACCTCTTCCTTTATCTTTATTTTTATTCCTTATCTTCCTTTATCTTTATTTTTTTTCCTTATCTTTATAGTGCGCTCCCACTCAATCTAACTAATCTAGAATGCCCCCCTCGTGGGCGCCAATTCTACTAAGCGGCCTGCACAGTGGTTTCATTAATGAGGTTCTAGGCATAAAGTTAGTTAGAAGAGATCGAAATAAAACACACAGGCCAGTTACCTTATTTATATTGCTAGGTCCGAGACGGCTCACCTCTCTGGTTTCCACCTCTAGCCACCCACCAGGGCAGCGAGGATTACTCAGGGCTAGCAGGAGAGAGAGAGAGTGAACACGCCTGGGAGTAGCCCTTTATTGGGGAACAAGAGATTCAGGGGAGAATTCCATCCAATGAAGGTTGAGGGGGGGCTGCACTCCAAGGTCAGGGTCAGTGATTGGGTCCCCGGGGTCAGTGGTCAGGCACACCCCCACACGGATGGGCTCTCTCATCAGGAAAGTGTCGGGAAAGCTTCGACAGAGCCAAAGCGCCTCAGGCCCTTAACGGGAGTCACCCAATCACGTGTTAAAATGGCTTCCCACAGCCAATTATTTTTTCTGCTATTTTCTGGGCTGGAAAAGAAATCAATGCCCCTACTGAAAAGACTGATTAGGTGAATATCTCAATCCATATCATCCTGTTGGGGGGGGGTCTGTGGCATAGGTGAAGTTCTCTTTCTTGTTGATCTTTTTCCCAAGCCCTTAGTGGGAATAAATCCTTGATTAAGTATTTGAGAAGTAACCACTGAATTAGAACTCATTAATAAAACTCCCATACTGCTGAATGTATCACTGTGCCATAAATTCACTGGCAAACTCTCAAGGACATGAGGTTTAAAAAGTCCATGTTGCCATCTTTATCTTCCCATTGGAGATACTAGGTACTCTGGGTAGGTTGAGAAATTGACCAATACTTCTAAGTTATCAGGAGCTGTATGTAATGCCCATTCTTTAGGCCAGTAGCTTGTTGATATTATTGAAACATCTGCACCAGTGTTAATGACCAGTAGGGTCACTCATTGCTTAACTAGTTGAGCTAAGGCTGCTCTGTATGAGGACCTGAAACTTTTATCACCTTGAGGCTCATTTCCTGTTGAATAATAAGGCAAAAGAAGAATTTGAGCTATGGTATTTTCTGAAGAAGGTTGAACAATGGAACTGTTTGAGCAATAACTTTAATTTCCCCAGTAAATCACACCCAGGTATACTTAAAATCCTCTTAAAGTTATGCTGCATCTGCATCATATGTCTGTCTGTGTCAGAGAGCAAAGGGCCAAAAACCCCCATGGGAATGGCCTGATGCCCCATTTCTATGGTCAATATGAATTTGGAGGTGAGGCGGAGGTCCATGCCCATGGCTCCAGTCATGGCCCAGTAAAGGTCTGGAATGAAGAGACATAGGCTGGGGTGGAGTGAATGGCTGCTCCAGAATGGATGTCAGTGCCCTCATTATTTTATGGGGCTGGGGCTGGCCTGGCCTCCTGTTTACCAACTGCAGAAGGAATATCCAGCCATTCACATCCATTTTCAATCTGCATTCCCTCACCCAATGCCTTCCTCATTGGCAGCATAGACAAATTCCTGGTTTATCTCTTTGTCCTGGTGTTTGTCTCCAATCTCTGGCCAGGTGTCCTGGTTTTCCACAGTTAAAACACTGCCTTTTTGAAATTCTCTCTTTCAAAGGAGATTTAAATGCTTCCTTTAGGGCTGCAGCTATCACCATGTCCTGCAAATACACAACTCCGATGTCTGAACATTGAAATCTGACTCCGGCTGATCCTTTCTTCCCATGAGACTCTTTTTTTATTAGCCTCCTGGAAGGTTTTATTAGCATTTTCAAAAGCCAGCTGTTTAGCTAAAGTCTCAGCAGCATTAGGGTCACCAATCATGCATCAGTCAGCATCTCCAGAGTAAAATCAACCCTATGTTTTTGGTTAGTTTTTGGATGCTCAGCACAAAATTCCATCCAATTAGAGTCCCATAACAGATAATCTCCACCTGAAAGGCAGGCATGAGCCAGTGTGATCCAATCATTAGGCAGCAAAGTCCCATTAGTCAGTTTCTAACAAACTGCAAGAGGGGGGATGTTGGGCTGTGAACAGAATAAGCAGAGTTCAGCTCTATTGGAGTTTTAAAAGGAACAGGTAAATGTGCCCTAATTTGTCACTTGGATCATTCAGATCAGGTTGTTCAAAGATAGGTTATAGCTGAAAGCTGGCCACATGTTCTCCTGTTGCCCTTGCGGACCAAAGGCCCTGCTGGAGTGGAGAAACCTTAGTAACACTGAATTTTAATTTTGTCCAAGGTGTGTGGTGATGTACATGAGTAGAAATACTCATATTTATATTAGAGAGCTCACAAGATTATTCTCTTTCTTCCTCTGATTCCTCCTCAGAATCTTCCCTAAATTCCCATTCAGCTTCCCTTACCCCATAATTCAGAATTTCTCCATCTGACTCAATTGGCTCCTGGCCCTCCTGCTCCTCCTCCTTTTCTCATCACCTCCCCATCTCTGCATAGAGATACTAGGGAAGGTGGGGGTGGACAGGTAGAGTGGGCATGCCTTTAACAGCATTTAAAAAACTAGCAAATAGATTAGCAGCTGGCTACTTCACACTGTCTCTATCTGGATCCAAACAATTTCATTTTAAATTCACTTTTTTTTTCTGAGTTATTGGTCATGCACCTGGACGTTTTGTCTTAGTCATACCAAGTGTGCAATTCTCTGCCAAGCCTCTCCCTTATATGCAAATCAAGAGACAACTCTTCTGGAAATCATGGACAAGTTTCTATGATTTTAAGAATTGCACCAGTTGCACTTTCTTTACCAAATTTCCTCATACTGCATTAAGGAAATGCTCTCTCTCTTTAGAATTAAAATTTCCCATGTTTAACACCGAGCTATTAAAAACTCATTCCTCTCCCCTTTTCTTTAAATTCCCTATCACATGTGTCTCTTTGAGGAGTGTACAAACACCTGAAAATTCTCTGAGTTCCTAGCAATAGGGTCCCTGTTTGGGCGCCTGTTCTCACTGCTTACTGTACCTTGAATGGGCAGTCACCAATTGCAGGTGGTGGGTTGGATTGAGAAAGTTATAAGAAATTGTAAGAAATAAAGCCAAAAGACAAAAAAATAGGTAAAAAGCCTGGCCCAGTGGGTTGGTCAGGCAGATGGGTTTGATCTCTAACAAAGAGAGAGAGCCCACAGTGCTTTATTATGTAGGCAAAAAAACATCAAAAGGACTTATTGTGAGAAAAACTTATTGAGGTAAACAATAGTGAAATCTAGCAGGAATGGGGTAATTGGAGCCTATCTACTTGTGCAATATCTTCTCTAGCTCTAGGCAGCTGACACTTCAAGGCTATTGAGCAAAGCCATATTTCTTTAACCCCAGGGCAGAAGGCATTTGAATTCAAAGCTATCGAACCCATAAATTCCAAGCCAGGCATGGAATTTACCCCATTAACAATGGCCACCTGTAGATGGGCCTTTCTCTTAGCACCATTTCACTGAAAGATTCCCAGAAGTGGTGTCTCTCTGTTGAAGTCTGTGGAGTTCAAAGCAATGATTCATCTGTTGCTCTTGACATAAATACTTTCAGTTCACATGACCTAAAAAGTTCAATTTAAATTAGGTAAACAGATGAAGTAAATATGTATTTAAAATCACCAACTCACAAGTTTTTCTCAGTGTTCAGATAATTAAGAGTGTTGCTTTCTATAAAATGTCTAGAAAATATCCATTTCTTCTAGAATTTTTCACTACACCTGTCTTATGTCTTGGTTTTTACAATTAAAAATGAGTAAATTAGGTTTAACATCAATGGAATTAATCATAAATGTTAAGGAGACATCTGATTAATTTACAAAGTTAAAGTGCTGAAACAAACGGCTAAATATACAATCAAGTATTCTTAACTTCTTGAATTCCACTAGGTAATATAGTTAAACATTATGTGTGTTTTCATAAATGGGTAAATGGAAAAGATTTAAGATTCCTTTGTGTCTGTATCTTCATTAAAACAAGGTTACTAAGATTTAAGATTCTATCAGGCATAATTTATATACAAAGAGTATAAGAGGTTTCAGTTGGGTTTCAATTAAAGTATCATAAAAACATAAAAGTGTTTCATCTTATTAAAGTGGAGAAATTTGTCTAAATTTAGATATTTCATAAGGGTTGTTTCAGAAGGTGAATTAAGAAAAGGTTCAATAGTTAGGAAAGAGATATAAGAAGGTTCTAGGTATGGAAATATATTTGAGTAAGGAAAGTAGAAGAAAAAAATGTTTCTGGATGAGAAAATTTTTGTGTGGTAAAGTAAAAGTAGTGGAATGTCTAAGTTGCAGGAGGTTTATAGAGGGTAAATTTCAAAAGGCTTGTGTGTAACTAAATTGGTTATATATGATTAGCACAGTCAATTAAAGCTATTCAATGTTTTCCCCTAAGGTCAAATATTAATGTATAAACCAAAGTTTAATCTTCTATGGATTGAAGTAACAAAGATTTCTTAACATATTAATCTGTTCTTATCTATCAAGATAATCTCTTGTGTCTCTTAAGTTTTATTCTTTAGAGGAACTAGTCTTAATAAATTAGGGTTTGGGCTGGGGATGTGGCTCAAGTGGTAGCGCACTCCCCTGGCATGCGTGCGGCCCGGGTTCGATCCTCAGCACCACATACCAACAAAGATGTTGTGTCCGCCGAGAACTAAAAAATAAATATTAAAAATTCTCTCTCTCTCTCTCTCTCTCTCTCTCTCTCTCTCTCCTCTCTCACTCTCTCTTTAAAAAAAATAAATAAATAAATTAGGGTTTGTACAATCCTGGTTAAATGGCAACTGTTTTTGTAGAGTATTACATTACATTACTGAGTTTAAATTTTTATTTAAAAGCTAAACTTGGTTAATTTAAAGACATCAGTGTAATTGAGATGCTATCACTGGCTTCTTGGTATAATAAATGAGTTTATATCATCCAAGTATACAAGTCTTTAAAGTATAAAGTTTAGAAGTACAATTTACCAAGCTGGTGTTCTTCAAAGTAAAATTTTGGGATTATTAAAAAATATGTTTCTTGGGGCTGGGGTTGTGGCTCAATGGTAGAGTGATTGTCTAACTAGCATGAGGAACTGGGTTCAATCCTCAGCATGAAAGGGTAAAGTTTCTAAGCTGGAAAGCTTGAATTAAAATGTAAAAGATTAGGTATTATTAAGTTCCTCTGTTACACCCAGATTCCTGAGATAGTTAAGACAATGCCCTACTGGCCATTCAGCCTAGGGCCCTGTGCAGCTTTGTCACAGGGCCCAAACCAATCAGTTTGAATGTGTACCCAGTTTAGAAGTGACCAATCACCCCTGCCCAGCCTGTTCCCGCCAATGAATGGACTAATCATGTATCAGAGTTGTTCAATTTTCCCGCGCCTCATGATGATTTGTTCTGATGTATGCAAAGCCCCCCACCCTCTCCAAAAAGTGTACTTAAGCTCTGCTTGACCTCTGCTCTGGGCTCTGGGCTGCTCTCCCTTCTTGAGTGAGCACAGAGTCCCAGCGCGCTGGAACGGATCCAATAAATCCCCCTTGCCATTGCATGAAGCTAGTCTCGTGGTCTCTTTCTCCGACGTTTCGCCGGACCCTTACATTTGGTGCGTTGGCCGGGAACTGCGCATCGCCGGACAGGGAGACCCAACGAACAGCTTCGGGGTAAGTAAGGCGCCTTTTTCTCTCTCTTTCTCTCTCTCTCTCTCCCCTCCTTCTTCTCTCAGGTTTGGTCTCTGGCGGCTCAATGGTGGGCGTAAGTCCCCAGAGGGCATAAGCTCTCAGAGCCTCGGGTGGGGTTGGCAGTGTGTGTGTGGCTGTCAGTGGAGAGCGTAAGCTCCCCCTGGTGGTGGTAGGCAGACGTGTCTAGGGAGCCACAGGCCACGCCCCCAAGGGACGCTTTGGGGGACTCGGGGGGATGGAGGTGCCCCCCATCAGGTAGAGGGGCGGATGACCCTCGTCGGTGTATTTTACTGCCAACCCTTCTGGTTTTGCCGGCAACTCTTTCTGTTGAATTCACTGTCTGTCTTTAATTTTTGCTTCTGAATTTGTGTTGTCTCTCTGCGTTTCAGCAGGGGCCGCATGGCCATCCAGATCATGGCTTCTAACCTTTCAGGACCTCTGCGAATCTCTTCCTGCATGGGTGGGGTCCGCACAGTCTGCTGGGATCTGCGGATCTGTCCCGGAATCGGGGGTGAGGTCAGTGGGGGACCGCCCCTCCTCCCCCTCCTCTGCCGGCAACCGGCTGCCACCAGCTGCGCGCGGTGCATTTCCGGCGAGCAAAAAAAAAAAAAAGCGGCTCGGGGGCACCCGGCCCTCTCCCTCCCTCATGGGGGTAAAAGGGACCGGGTCCCCAAACCCCCTGAGTGTTACAGCCCTCCCCGGCTGCAGTGATCACCAAATCCCGGGGCCAAAGAAGCGAACGGGTCTTCCTCGAGTCGGGCTGCTTGGAAATGCAGCCCAAGGCGGATAGGCTAAATACTGAGAACTAGGGAAGCAATGTTTTCTTTCCCTCCCGTAATCAGCTTGAGTACAAATAGAGATGCCTGCTGGAGATTTAACAACTTTGACATTTTGCTTTGACTTTTCTCAAAGCCCTGTCCTCGTTATTAAATTGGTGTTAATTGGCTTTAGAGATGGGAACCAAATTTTCAGTCACAAATTTTAACACTCCCGAGGAGACTTCTAAGGAGTCTCCACTCGAAACAACTGCAAGCAGAGGATGAGCATTTTGGGAGCTGGCTACTAAAAAGTGAGGAAAAAAAAAAGCCTAGTGCCTAAGGTCAAACCAAACTGGAGGAGCTGATCCTGTGGGTGAAAGATAAGATTAAGGGACTCCCAGCAGCTGCTAGAGCTATTTAGCTCTGGGGAGTTCCCTGGGTCCTTATCTACATCTTAAGGATTACGCCACCTTTGTTTACTTAAAAAGAAGGGACACTGAATGCAGTATGCCAGTCACACTGAGACCCTTGATTTTATACCTACAGTTGCCCCTACGTGAAAACATCTGGTCCACTAGTGGGAAAGTCTATGGTGCCACTGATGGGAGTCATAATTAAATGAAAGTTCAAAACTTGGAAGGATATATTCTTATCTGGTTGTCTGATTGTTTCTTAAAGATAAACTAGGTTAAATGTGTGTCTAAAAATAATTTTTTTATTGTAACAATCTGGTATCTGAATGGGTTTCTAAAGCATTGCACTATCTTGCAGTTAAAAGTTGGGTTTAAGCAATTGTTTAGTTTGATTTCATAGTTCTAAAGAGTTTCAATTTTTGAACTGGGTAGCCTAAGGAGATTTCACTAGGTATACAGTGCATTGATTTGGGCAAGGATAGTAAATTATGATTTGGTATCTGTTTCTCTGTGTGTAAGATTTAGGAAAAAAGTGTTGAATTAAAACGTTGGTCTGGCTTATTGAAATGACATTAATTAGCAACAGTCTTGGGAATTTTCAAAGCTTAATTTCAGATATGCATGGTAGTGTGTGGTTCTTTCTAAAATTTTTCAGGCAAATTTAATGTAACTTAATGCTACTTTAGGAACTTCAGAACAAGGAAAGTGGCTTAGAGGTCCTAAAGAAATTTCTTCTGATGGTAGAGATCCTATTTCCAGTTTTATGTGAGCAAGTTTTTCTAGTGTAAAAAGATATAAAATTTTGGGAATTGCTTCTTAAATTTGTATCATAATTTTCAACATCCAAACCTGGAAATATGACTTATGGCTAACATGCCTTAGGCCTAAAGTATCTGTTCAAAATAGCAGTTTTTCCCTGCTCCTTCCAGACCTTAGCCAGGGCTTAAGCTGATATGCAAACAGAAGCAGCTTGGAACTCAGGCCCAAGGAAAAAAAAAGGTAAAGGTATCTTTTTATGGGAACTCAAACTAGATTAAAGGACTTTTGCCTTTTCTTAGATTCTATGTTTTTTTTTTTGAGCTCATGATTTTTATCCTACAGACAAGTTAATGTTTTTCTGATAAGTTCTATTTTTTGATCAACTGGAGTTTTTTTTTAAAACATTGCAATGGAGATTTCATCTGCGAAAAACTACGAGGCCTTTATTATTGTTATGTGTGCACACTCTTGTTATGTGTTGTATGTCGGTATGTCTGTATGTGTGTATGTCCATATATCCTGCAGTGATATGACAATTAACAGATGAGGAGCGCTCATAAAAAAATTAAAAATGGATTCAAATATCTTTGATTCACGTGATTCAAATGGTTCAATTTAAATTTGGTAAACAGATAAAAAAGGAGGTCTTAAATTAAGCTTATAAGTTTTTCTAGGTGTTCAAAAAGGCCCTAATAAAATGTTAAATCTGCTTAAATTAAAAAGTTTACAAGTATTGCTTCAAGATGTGAACAGAAGGAGGTTAACAGATAGAAAAGAGAAACTAGAAGGTTCTAGGTATGGATTTAATAGAGGGAAAA
Organism: Spermophilus citellus; assembly: GCF_964194105.1. Taxonomy (NCBI): domain Eukaryota; kingdom Metazoa; phylum Chordata; class Mammalia; order Rodentia; family Sciuridae; genus Spermophilus; species Spermophilus citellus. Next base: position 20,954,183 of record NC_138187.1, on the reverse strand, counting down.
TGTGTTTCTGGATAAGAGAGTCTATGTGATTAAGTAATTAAGAGGGTTTAAGTAAGTGATAAAAAAGGTCTGTGCAAGTTGGTTATAAGTAAGTTTTTGAGCAAGTAATCTTAAAGAAATTAAGCAGCTGGTTAAACAAGTGCTGTTGTTTTAGAGAATTGTGCTATGTTTCTTTAAAAGCCAAACTTGGTTAGCATAAAATCATCAATGTAATTGTGATGTTACTAATGTGTTCATATCTTCCAGGTATACAAGTCTGTAAGGTAGAAGCTTTACAAGCTGGTGTTCTAAAGTTGTATGGTAATTTTAGGTTCAAAAAAAAAAAAAAAAACCAAACATGTTGGAGGTTCAATTATATAATTTGTGTTCTATAACTGGACTTGTTTGTTATCAGTAAGATATGGATATGTAAAGTTCTATGTTGCTTTCTACACTGAGACACAATTTAAATGTATTTTTAAGTTAATGAGAGCCTAATCTGGGTAAAGGTTTTATTGTAAAACACAAAAGTGCTTTGCTACTTTCCTACAAGAGGTTAAAAGCTTTCAGCCTTTCTTTAATTCATGTTTTAGGTGTGATATTATGTTGTGTTAGCTAATATTCATGTGAACTTGAGCAACAATTTATGTAAGTTTTGTAAAATGATGTCTAAAAAGCAAAGATCAGCTTTAGAACTATAGTATTTAAGACTTATGAAGAGCCCCGCCTTACTTGAGATAAGGCTCTATGTCCCAACTCACTGCATGTGAAAGTGACTATGAAAGAAGTAGGCCAGATTTCAGTGCATTTAAAGTTGTGCCCAAAAGTTGGTTTTTGTCACGATTGCCAGGATATCAAACAGGGGATTATAATATATAACTCTGCCAGAATTCAAGGTAGCTATTACGTAAACTAAATATGTTTTTATCCTAGTTAGTTTTGTTTTGAAGTTTGCTTTTAGATGGTCTAAGGATTGCCTGTTAATTTTTTTAAGAGGTACTGCTTTAAGAACTCACAACCTGGGTTAACTTAAGATAAGGAGTTATCACCTACAGGATAGAGAGAGAGACATAAAAGTTCAGCACCCTTAATATAAGGCTGTTGACTTATTTGCTAGATGTTTAAGATTAAGTTTTAAAATTAAAAATTTGGCTCTTGCCCTCTGAGTCAGTCTGAATCAGGGAATAGGGAACTGAGCAAAGGGCTCTGCAACTCTAGGCCACATAACTTCCCGAGCAGGGAGATTAATGAGACCAGTGGAGGGCAGAAGGCCAATCAGTGCATTTGCTATAAAGAGGAGGGTCATCAGAGAAGGGAGACATCCCTGATGCTTCTGAGGGAAGCCGTATGGTCAAGCAAGGCCTGGACCCATCCTAGCGCAAATGGCACTAGCAGAACTGAGAAGCTGCTGTGAAGTTCCTGAGAACTTCCCAGAGACTCAGCTGACTGTTAACAATAGGTAGAAACAGAAGTCAGTTTGACTTGCTTCATCTTAAACACTTAGCAAAGACAGTCAAAGCCAAAGCATAGCTGTTCCTGGACATCTTAAATGATAATAATAGTTAAATGTAACTTCCATAAATAAGTAGACTGGAGGCTACAAAAGAGATTCTTAGACAGAAATGCCTGATAACTGTCAAAGGGACTGCTAGAGTAGTTTTAGTCTAAGGCCTTTATTTCTAACCAACGCAGGTAGGCTTGATGTTTGCTAGTATGGTTATCCAGCCCTGAGTAGCAGAATTAAAGATTTCTCTATTAGACACAGAGGTCATACTAGCAAAGGATTTTGCGGGATCAGATGGCATTAAATTATTAGACTATATCTTAAAGGAAAAGACATCTGTAACCCTAAATGTTGTGTTGACATCCCTGACATTTCTGACAATGTGACAAATATCCTTAAAGATTTACATGCTCAGATGGAAGCCATGTCCTCAGCAACTTTGTTGTGAAAACAATATCTTAGCTCCTAGTTCCTGGTACTGCCTTATTGAAAAACATTGTTAATCTTTGTCTTGGTCATTATACTCATTGGCATATTCCTGTGCTGTGGCATTTATTACTGCATCAATATGGTTCCAGTACTAATGAGTTCTTGTTTCTCTTATAGACCACCTATCACTTGAATGGCCCTCCAGCCTATTACTTCTCAATTGGACTTTTAGTATGGACCACTCGATAGACCCGATATTTTTAAGGGGGACTCCAAACTGCTTGCCCCACGCCGTCCCTTTTCAGCCTGAAGAAGCCAGAAAGATTCTCTTTGTCCCCCTTCATCACAGCAGTAAGGAGTTCCCAAATTAGAGGGGGGTATGAAGCCAGATTTAAAGTTAGGTAGTCAGTGTAGCTAGATAAATCGGGGTCTAATATCGAGTGAAATCCAGAATGGAGGCCATGCTAAAAATGATTCCAGGAAACACAGGACAACCCGTGGTAATCAGAAGGCAATATGCTCCACTGACAGAGATGAAAAATGAGACTCCCCAATAATTATGATTCATTACTTTTAAGATTAAAAGTAGTCAAAAAAAAAAAAAAAGGAGTGGGGAATGAAAGGGTAAAGTTTCTAAGCTGGAAAGCTTGAATTAAAATGTAAAAGATTAGGTATTATTAAGTTCCTCTGTTACACCCAGATTCCTGAGATAGTTAAGACAATGCCCTACTGGCCATTCAGCCTAGGGCCCTGTGCAGCTTTGTCACAGGGCCCAAACCAATCAGTTTGAATGTGTACCCAGTTTAGAAGTGACCAATCACCCCTGCCCAGCCTGTTCCCGCCAATGAATGGACTAATCATGTATCAGAGTTGTTCAATTTTCCCGCGCCTCATGATGATTTGTTCTGATGTATGCAAAGCCCCCCACCCTCTCCAAAAAGTGTACTTAAGCTCTGCTTGACCTCTGCTCTGGGCTCTGGGCTGCTCTCCCTTCTTGAGTGAGCACAGAGTCCCAGCGCGCTGGAACGGATCCCTAAAATAAATCCCCCTTGCCATTGCATGGAGCTAGTCTCGTGTGGTCTCTCCTTCTCCGACGCTTCGCCGGACACTTACAAGCACCACATATACAAAATAAAGATATTTTGTCCACCTAAAACTAAAAAATAAATATAAAAAATTATGGTTTTTTGGTTCAAAACTATTATTCAAAATCAAAATGTTTTTACTTTTGTTAATTTCACCTTGTATTTTTCTTGTAAACTTTAACTGTTATCTTTTAGTACCTTACAGAAGTATAAAAGTCAATACAGACAGGATGTTAGGCTAACTTCCAGTACTAATACATACCCCAATTAAACAAAAGGGGTAAATAACTATAAAGTTATAGACATTAAAGGTAAAACCCAGTACTCTTACTTTGAGGCTGGTGAATCTGGCTTTCTGCATGTTTAAGACCCAAACTTAGAGACTAAAGTTAAGGAAATAAAAGGACCAAGAAAAAAAAAAACTAGCCAGTATTTGGCTCTTGCCCTCTGAGTCATCTTGAACCCAGGGAACAAAGGGACTTCTCTAAGAGTTTTGCAACTCTGGGCCACATGACCTCCTGATCAGGGAGATCAATGACACCCTAGAGAACAGAAAGCTGACCAGTGCATATGCTGCAGAGGAGGGTCATTGGAGAAGGAGCCGTCCTTGATGCTTCCAAGGGAAGCCACATGGCAGCCACATGCCATGTGGCAGATGTGGCTGCCATGTGGCTTCTAAAGAAGCTAAGAAGCTGCTCTCAAGTTCCCAAGAGTGATTCCTCGAGGGAACTCAGCTGACTCTTAATAATAGATAGTGTTGAACCCACAATACAAAGAAAAGACCACCGACTCCAATTTTTAAACCAAATTAAAGCAAGCTTATATTGTGTACACAAGACGGCTGGCCAGTGACTGCCTCACTCTAATGCAGGGCCAGAGGACAGCATCTGGTAAGGGCAAAGTGGGTTTTATAATAAAAGTTACAAAGGCGAGTGTCTTGGGAACTTACAGCTAACAGGGTTCTGGCAAGCATAATACAAAGGCAGATAGCAGATTAATGATCTACATGGCTTGATATCTCAAGGTAGGAAGTAAGCTCAGATTCCAACATCAGAATTAATGTGGAGCAGCTGGCATTTCAGGGAAGGTTTTTATCTGGTCAGGGAGAGCCAGGCATGGGTAAGTTCAAGGCATGGGCAGGAATCTGAAGCAAGTTTTTAAAATATTAAAGTATGGTCAGGCCAAATAGAAATCTTAGTATTTTACAGTAAAACAGAAATGAAATTTTCATGATTTTGTGATGAGATGGCTTCCAATCTTAAAATGGAATTAGGCTGGGTTCATCAAATAGGAACAAGGTCAATTAGACAAGTTTAGTCTTAAACAAATTATTATCAAAACAGAGCCATACCTGGGCATTTAAAAGAGAAGACAATAGTTCTTTTAATGTAATTTAATATGTACACTTGTATTTTATCTCCACCAAGAGTAAACAACTAAGACTGGAGGCAATAAAAGAGGGATTCTTAGACAAGATAACTATCAAAAGAGACTATCAGAGTCAAAATGTTTTTTTAGTCAATAGTCAATTTATGGCCTACAAATCTTGCTAACCTCCTACACAGGTAGTCTTGATCTGTGTTTGCTAGTAAGATTATCTAGCCCTAAGTAACAGAATAAAGGGATCTCTACTAAACACAGAGATCATGCCAATAAAAAGGTATTTTGTAAAAATCAGATGACACTAGATAGTTTAACTACATCTTATGGGGGGCATCTATGACATTATAAAAACTAAGTGTTGTGTTGACATTATTGATAACTTTGGCAATGTAACTAACATTCTTAAACATTTACAGTCCCAAATAGAGGCCATGTTCTCACAGGCCTTATCTTGGGAAAATCTTCTCAGCTCTGTTACCTCCTGGTGAGAGAGTATTGGTTTCTATGATCATCACAATATTCATTGACATGTTCCAGATGCCACAATATTTATTTTGTATTAATTATATTCTAGTACTCATGTATTTTTTTCTCTCATAGAAGCACCCACCTCTCAAATGACTTTACAACCTGTTGCTTCTAAGCCAGACTTTTGCCACAGACCCCTCGACTGACTCAAAACATTCCTAAGGGGGAAGCCCAAACTGTTTGCCCATGTCACCCCCTGTCAGCTCAAAGAAGCCAGAGTGGTCATCACCCATTTTCCCTTATAGCACTAATGTCCTCAAAGGGAGGATTGAGGGTGGTGGTGGTGCAAAAGAACAGTCAGTATAGGTAATAAAGAATTGGTTCTGATCAGAAAGATGGAGGCTGATTCTAGAGGAAAGAAATAAAATGCTAATATCTCCTAGGCCCTTCCTCCCTCCTCCAATCTGTTGCCAAGGCTACCTGCCTCTATGGAATTGTTCCTCCCTGTAGGATATTAAAAGTTGTTAGTGAAGTACCTCCTGGGGCTCCTTTCCTGTTCATTTGGGCAGACACAGAGAGGCAGACTTTGAAGGCTTCTTTCCCACCTTTTGGCCACCTTTTTGTCACTAGTCACATAGACAAGATAAGGGGAGAAGGAGGGTATGAGAACAAAGGAAACCTAAAACCTATAAATGGGGTGGAGGGCTGGGGTTGTGGCCTAGCAGTAGAGTGCTTGCCTAGCATGTGTGAGGCCCTGGGTTTGATCCTCAACACCACATAAAATAAAATAAAGATTTTGTGTCCATCTACAAACAAAAAAATAAATATTAAAAAATGGGGTGGAATACCTGTAAGATCCTTGCTTAGTGTCTGGATGGCCATCCTGAGTGACAACTGCCATCTTAAGAAAAAGTTTCACTTTCCCATCCAAGGGCCTTTCTGAGAAAGGCTCATCACTCCCTCATACCAACCCCACCCTTAACTGCCAGCATTAGGACTGCTGCCTGCTTCATAAAAGCCTCAGATCCCAAGCCTGTTTTGCCTCTCTCTGTCTGTGGAGAGATGGCCTTCATATGTCAGCTCTGACAAATAAACTCTCATGTGTATCTCTGCCTGGTCTCTGTCTTTCATTTCTTGCTCACCCATCTCACAATTCCTTGCTTTCCTTCCAATACTCTCCTTCATTGGACACCCAGCTCTAGGTCCCCTTCTCTGTGGACAAATCTATCTCTGTTTTATTCTTTAAGTAAAACTTGCTTTATTCACTTGCCTCAGCATTCCTCGGGTGTTCAGTCTTCAGCACCTAGGGAAATGGGAATCTGCCCTGATGGATTGTCATCACTGTCATAACTAGCTGTAAACTAACTATTCAGCCTGAGGAGACCTTCTGAGCCTTCCCCTGTCTAATCTGGACCTCACCATGTACACAGATGGGAGTTACTTAATGGAACAAGGAGAATGCAAGGCTGGATATGCCATGATGACTTTACATAATACTTTAGAGGCACAGTCTTTGTCCCCAGGCACAAGTGCACAGCTTGCAGCTTTGATAGCCCTAAGGAGAGCACTTGAGACCAGCAAACAACAGAGAGATAATGTTTACATGGTCTCTAAATATGCCTACCTAATCCTGCATGCAAATACAGCAATTTGGAAAGAGAGTGGATTTCAAACAGCTATGGGAATTTCCATAAAAAACTATGAACATATCTTAAGACTGTTAGAAACTGTTAATTTACCTAAAGAGGTAGCAGTAATCCATTGCCAAGGGCATCAAAAGGGAATAAATGAGATATCAGAAGGCAATAGATGAGCAGATAAATAGGCCAAAGAAGCTGCAAAGGGAACTTTACATCAACCAACAACATTAGCCCCTCTACTATGAACAGGCCTTCCCCCAGAGGTAAGACCTCAATATTCCCAGGAGGAGACATAACAGGCCTTACCTATGGGAAACAGTCTCTTGCCTTCTGGGTGGATTCAGATGGAAGATAATAAACTTTTCTTACCTGCCAACTGTCAATGGAAGATTTTACACACCCTACATCAATATTTCCATTTGGGAGAAGAAAACACTCTCAAATTAACTCGAGAGATATTTGAAGGAAAAATATACCAAAGACAATCCATCAAGTATTCAAAGCCTGTGAGAGATGCTGCCGCAGTCTGGCTGGGCACAATTCAGGAGCCACTTGTCAAAAGAAACTAACTTTATTTTTAGAACTACAAACGCCAAACAAAACAGCTCTTCAGGAAAAAACCCTCAGAGCCCAACTGCCACCACCAGCTTCCACAAGCCTCTCACCCCCACACAAACCTCACCACCTCCCACAATCCTCCTGCTCTTGAGGCTGATTGGCTGGGTTGTGTGGGCAGAGCCAAAGAAGTCCCCCAATGAGCAGCTCCATGGAGGAGCCAATCAGCTAGATGTTGCTGGGGCCGCTGTGAGCCAATCATCAGCTGGCAGTCTGAAGGGCAGGGAAACAGCCCAATGAACATCACCGCAGAGGAGCCAATCAGCTAGATGTTGCTGGGGCCGCTGTGAGCCAATCATCAGCTGGCAGTCTGAAGGGCAGGGAAACAGCCCAATGAACATCACCGCAGAGGAGCCAATCAGCTAGATGTTGCTGGGGCTGCTGTGAGCCAATCATCATCCGGCAGCTGGAAGTTTGCTGGCAGCTGGAAGTTTGCTGAGGCCCCTTTGGCTGTGGCTCTCAACAAGATGCCAGAGAAATAACCTACTTAACTCAACCAAAAAGCCTGCAGGAATACAAAAGGCAGGACAGTTTCTTAGGGAGGACTGGCAACTTGATTTTACCCACAGGTGTAACAGTGGTCAATTCCAATATCTATTGGTTAGGGTAGATACTTCTACTGGATGGACTGAGGCCTGCCCCTCCCAAACTGAACAGGCAGGAGAAGCAGTAAAAGCCATGTTACAGGAAATATTTCTCTGATGTGGACACATCATTGTCATAGCCTCCAGAATGACAATGGGGCAACTTTCAAGGCAGCTGTCACTCAGGGAATATCTAAAATCCTAGGCATAAAATACCATCTCCATTTTGTGTGGAGACCTCAAAATCCTCAGGAAAGGTATAAAAGGTTAATGATATTTTAAAGAGACATCTGAGAAAACTCACTCAAGAAACCCACTATCCATAGCCTAAGCTCCCACACTCAGAATCAGAAACACCACAAGAAAACCAGCCCAGTTTTGTTCTCATGTAAAAGTGCATTCCTAAAGAATGATATTTTAAAAAAATATTTTCTTAGTTATAAATGAGCTTTATTTATTCATATGAGGTGCTGAGACTTGAACCCAGTGCCTCACACATGCTAGGCTACCACTGAGCCACTGTTCCAGCCCAAGAATGATATTCTTAAAGATCAGGGAACTGCAGATCTGATGGCTCATGTCACAAAGCTGGCCAAGTTTCAAGCTGAAATCTATAGATATCCTATATCTGAGCCACTTACTTCTTTATCTTTGTGTGAAGGATCTAGGTTAGGGTCAAGGTTATACTTTCAAATTCCCCCAATTCAGACCCTATTTGGAAGGGACTTTTCCCGGTAATTTTATCTACCTCCTCTGCAGTGAAAGTGTTTGGACAGAGAACTGGATCCACCACTCTCAGGTAAAATCCTGCCACCCTGGATCGATTCCACTCTCAGGTAAAATCCTGGCATCCTGGATCAACTCCCAGAGAAACTTGTCATTCCCAAGGAACTGAGGAATGATACTCATGCACTCTACTAGAAGACCTGAAATATCTCTTCCACAAAGACAATGGTGATATGTGAACTGTTTTTCCCCCATCTCTTTCTTTATTATTTTAGACACATTTACTGAAATTAACTGTTTTCTAGATTGGGCTCAAAAGTATGCCACTAGGTTGATGAAAGATAATTACTGGATATGTGGACTATTACAACCCTTTTTGGAACTTCTGAACTATGTTGGTGGGTACCCCTCTTACAATGAAGTGACTGGATAAAATTACAATCCCTAATGTTGTAACAAAAAGAAGAGAGACACTCTTTACAAACTACTACTCATGCTGATATTAAATTATAGCCTGTAAATGAAACTATTACAGCCAGATCATGGAAAAAAAAACCAATCTTTAGAACAAACTAATCTTCAGGCCATTAAAACTGATAAATCACATTTAAGTCCATCCACCTTTCACTTTCCACCATCACCGCCAACATGTCAAAGGTATATGGATGGTTACTATCATATTTGGGATGAATATATGTGACTTTCACCCACCATAGAACATCTCAACCAAAAAGCCCCACTCTTTTGGGAACAAAGTAACCATACCTATGACAAATGGCCTAATGCTACTTGGGAATTAGGATGCCAACATATTGTGATTTTACACGCCAATGATTAATTTGGGACTAAGGGGTTCTCTAGACCTGAAATTAGATGGCCAGCACTCAAGGGGACCCAATTGATGTGTGGAACTCATTTATGGCCCCAGCTTCTCCTAGGTTGCATAGAGAGATGTACTATTGGGTAGCCCTGGATGTTAGGGAGATGGACATTAAGTATAGGACAGCAGGCAAATCTTCCCAATCCAGAAATAAGTGGGGACCATCTGTTTTTCATTGGTATGATCATTTAGCTTTATGGTTCATTCCATGGATTGGCTTAGAAGATGTAATGTGGCACATGGAAACCCTAACCAGTTATACTAAAGCTGCCATCCATGAGTTTGAGGAAAGTATTTCTCTCCTTAACACAGTCTAGCACTTGCCCGGTTTCTGTTCTAGTGACTAAAAGGTTCAAGGTTACTCCAGTTGAACTGGGCTAACTGGGCTGTGCAAAATAACCACACAAGAGACACAAATACCTTTTTCTTTGGGGTCGCTGTGATGGCTCCTCTGACCTTAAGGGTCCACAGGAAGAGAGAAAGTGTGAGAGCACGTGCTGACCCCTTTTATTGAGGAGAAGCTATTCAAATGAGGCAAGGGGTCCAGTTACAGGGGGCTGAGTCTATCTTCATGATGTCCACTGTCAGCAGATTGGGTAGGTCACACCCAAGGGCACAGTAAGAGAAGGGGACACACACAAGGCACTTCCATGGAAGATTCTATCCTAAATAGGGCAAGGGTTATATTACAAAGGAACAGGCAAGCGTAGCTCCACCCATGGGGCTGTAGCAAGACACACCCATGCACGAGACACCATGCCTCAAATACAAGAAGGGTAGGGGAAGCTCTGCCACATTTCTGTGACTGAGCGCCTCAGCACCCAGCTGGGGAATGTGACTCAGGCACATGAAGGGTTGGTCTCCCATAAGCACTTATGAGGAAAGCCATCTTACAAAACTGATTGGCTTTGGGTGTCCTCATTGTAGCCCAGGTGGCACTTGTGCCATTATTAGAACTGAATGCTGTGTTTACTCCACCATGCGGCCAGCACAATGGTTTCATTAATGAGGTTCTTGGCATAAAAGTTAGCTAGCAGAGATCGAAATAAAACACAGACTCAGTTACCTTTTTCTATGACCAGGTCCGAGATAGCTCCCCTCTCTGGCTCCCACCTCGAACCACCCAGTAGGGCAGCAAGGATTACTCAGGGCTAGCAGGAGAGAGAGAGAGAGAGCGAGCACGCCAGGGAGTAGCCTTTTATTGGGGAACAAGAAATTCATGGGAGAATTCCATCCAATGAAGGTTGGGGGGGGCCGCACTCCAAGGTCAGGGTCAGTGATTGGGCCCCCGGGTCAGTGGTCAGTTACACACCCACACGGATGGGTTCTTTCATCAGGAGAGGGCCGGGAAGCTCCAACACAGCCAGAACGCCTTAGACCCAAACCAGGAGACGCCCAGTCACGTGTGAGAATGGCTCCCCACATATCCCCCCTTTCTTTTCTTAAAAATGAGGTGGCGGTTCACTCTCTGGAGTTTCTGTATTCTTGTTCTGAAGACTTGCCATCCTATGATTACAACACAAAAGAGAATTAACAGCAAAGAGAATAATCCAATAATTACCAGGCTGAGTGTTTAAAAATATTACCAGGGTTGAATCCATTCAACTCCTTCAATATTTGGTTAGCCAAAGAAGAAGGATCTGAAAAATCAGCTCCATTATTTTGAATGTCTTGGATATGGTGATGAAGTTCCAGAATATCCAAGCTATTATTACTATTTTGCCAAATACCTAACAAATGGCTTTTAACCTTCTCCCAATCCCAGAGAGAAGCATTGTACTTGGCAGCTGTAACACACGCATACTTATAATTAGCATGGCATTTAAGCCTTTCTTTAAATTTTAAAGTTCATTACCTATGTCTATAACAGTTGCCTCTAAGGCGTTTAATTTAGTTTCAATCCTTTCATCAATATTTACTTGATTACGCAGAGCCTTGGAAATATGTTGAGCTAAATTATTAAGAAATTTTGCATGCTGAATATTCTGAGACAATGTCAGAGATGCAGAGACAGTTGAGGGAATAAAAGAGACTAGCACCAAAACACCAACAATTATAACTCCAATAGCACGTTTAGGTCTTCCTAGCTGGGCATGAATTTGCTGCAAGACTTATAAACCAGTATCAGCATACCATGGCTCTGAAATATTTGCAGGTAATAAAACGAAAGAGGGCTGATGAAGTATCAGCACTGCTTTCCCTCCATTATACCTAGTAATACAATTGGTTAGGTTTCACTTATTACAAGTAACAATATATCTGTCATCTATCCATTTAACTTTTACATTTCCAATAATTAAAACATAAGGAGACTGGACACAGGCTCGTAAGCCATAGCAAGATCCCTCCTTACGGTTCTTGCCGACAAATTTTGGTAAAGGCTTATCTGTAAAATGTAAGAACTCTGAGGCAGCAATTAAATGCCAAACATCCTTTTGAACACCACCTTCACTATAAGTCAAAATATTACTAACAAATCCTGCAGGTGTCATAGCAGAATTTCTTCGTAATTGTCTCTTATCAATTTTTGGAGACCAGTCTAAAATATACCCACTATCTTTAGACACCTTATGTTGTACAGGAAAAGTATTTACACAATCCATCCATTTAGGAAAGGTGCCGATCTCAATTGTAGAACTAGTTGGACAGTGGGGTATCCGTGGAGGTTTTGCAGAAATGACTGGCTTGTTATGGGAAAGTCCCATCTTAATTACTGATCTAGTATTAGGTTTTAAGTTCCCATAAATAGAATTATTTGTCAGTCTAGGTCTACCAATCGCTGTCTTTTCTTCGAATGATACTTTCAGACAGCCAGCATGTTTATCGTGGGACCAACACAAAGGTAATTGGGCACTGTAGCCAGAATAATTAAATCTAGTCACATGATTGGGAGTAATATGAGTATCTGTAAATCCTCCCATCATGAATGAGTCATTAGTAAATACTGGAATAGATTCTCCAGTCCACACAGCTGGGTGTACCAGGGGTGGATCTGGGAAATATGTCCAGTAAGTGTCTACTTGATTCCCCTTTACCTGACAGCCCAGCAGGGCAATTACTGTTGCTACCATCATCACTGGGGTCCTGTTCTCTCCTAGGTGTCGAAGTATTCGGGAAGCCTGGGTTGTTAGCTTCTTCATGTCTTCCCATGAAATCAGCTTTTCTGCTGGTTCAATCTGGTCTTTCTTCATCCTTTTCCAATATCTCCTCCTTCTGGATAGGGGCTCCTCTGGGTTGATCCTCAGTCACTTGAATCTGGGTTCTATTTCCTCCATGTCTGATAGCACGTTCAGGCACCCAAATAGGACGAAAAGCACTTTCTGGGAAAATACAAGCATGACCTCTGCCCCACATAATCACTGGATCTGGGCCTTTCCACTGATCAGTCTGAAAATCTTTCCACAAAACTCTGCCTAAAGGGCCTGTTACTGAGGGAGACCTTTGCCTCTCAGCAGCAGTGTGACATTCAGCGTCACAGTTTAAAAAATTTAAAACAAACAAAGCATGATTAAGGCTATTTTGGGGAGTCACAATGCTATTCCCCCCCCTTTAATTTTTGTAATTGAAGCTTAATAGATAAATGAGCTCGTTCCACAATGGCTTGACCTTGGGGGTTATAAGGAATTCCTGATTTATGATTAATTTGAAACTCTTGGCAAAATTGTTGAAAAGAAGAGCTTACGTAAGCTGGAGCATTATCTGTTTTAATCTGCATAGGGCACCCTAAAACAGAAAAAGCTGCTAGGCAATGAGAAATTACATGTTGAGTATTTTCCTTAGTACGTGCTGTGGCAAAAATAAATCTAGAATAAGTGTCCACTATGACATGCACATAACACTGTTTACCAAATTGAGGAATATGAGTTACATCCATTTGCCATATTTAATTTGGTTTTAATCCACGGGGATTTACCCCTGATGGCAGAGATGGAGTGTGAATAACACACTTGGGGCATTGACTTACAATCTGACAAGCTTGTTCTCTGGTAATATTAAAATTTTTTTATGTAAGCTAGAAGCATTTTGATGATGCAAGGAATGGGAAGCTAGTGCACAGTCATATGAAGACATCTGTTGACAAAAAGCTACTAACTTATCAATTTTGTCATTACCTGAAACTAAACATCTTGGAAGATTAGTGTGAGCTCATATGTGTCCTATGAAACATGGGTACTTTCGCATTAGCACTGCCTTTTGTAAATTATGAAATAATTCAAATAACTCCTGTGATGAAGTATACCCAATAACTGAGGTTTCAATATGTTTGGTAACTCCGACTGCATATAAGCTGTCAGAATAGATATTAATAGGCTCATTTGAAAAGCAATCTAAGGCACAAATCAGAGCTTGAAGCTCTGCTCTTTGGGCAGAATTATATGAAGTTTACATTACCTCTGTGTAAACACGACTATAAAAACCTGCTTTACCTGAGCTTGAACCATCAATGAACACTGATAGAGCTTCATCTATAGGGTGGGCACACACAATCTTTGGAAAAATAAGTGATGTTAATGATGTAAATTGAATAATCTTATTACAAGGGTAATGACTATCTATCTGGCCAGGAAAATCAGCAAAAGCTATCTGCCATGAGCTAGAAGTTTGAAAAAGCCAATTATTTTGTTGAACAGAAAATGGAATAATTATGATAGCAGGCTCATATCCAATTAATTGTAAAATCCTTGTTCTACCTTTAATGACTAATTGAGCAATAGAGTCATGAAAAGGAATCAATGTTTTTTGAGGTGAGTGGGCTAAATAAATCCACTCAATAACTCCCAATCTTTGCCATATGGCTCCTGTTGGGGTATGCTTAGTTGGAAATATTAATAAATACACTATTTCTTTAGGATAAACTCTAGTAAGTTGTGCATTTTTAATTGAATTTTCAACCCTTTTTAAGGCTGTTTTAGCCTCTAAGGTCAGCTGACGTGGAGAGGTTGGAGAAGGATTTCCTTGTAATATCTGAAATAAAGGACTTAACTCAGAAGTAGTTAGTTTTAAGGATGGCCTTACCCAATTAATATCTCTTAAAAGTCTTGAAAATCATTAGGGGTTTGTAGGGAAACTGTTTGTTCTGCTCCGGTAAAATAGAAATGGCGGCCCCCATGGTTGGCACGATGAAGTCAAATTTCTCGACCATCATCTACTTCCTCATTCTCAGCGGCTGGGGTGGGGGTCGGCCTGATGGGTGATTTCAATGGAATTTGATACTGTTCTCAGCCTCCTTAAAAGAAGAGAGATTCTTTTTGAAGAATTAGCCTCAGCAGTTTTTCAAATTCTAGAGATTTGATGGCTCTTTGAAACCCTTTCAGCAGGTCCTCTGGGGGGCATGGACTTTGATCTAAAAGTTATCAAAAAAGGCATATTTCTAACGCATTCCAAACTTTCTGAATATTATCTTTTGTACTTTTAAATAATTCGGCAGAGAGACATGCTTTATATAATTTTCTTCCTAATCTCTTCCAAGTACATAAATCTGGATATTCTTGTTCACAAAAACTTGCTAACCGTTTTTAAAAACTGTGATAGCTGGCTTTTTTAAAAACTTGTTTTCATTTCTGATTAATTATAGTCTCCAACATAGTTAAATACATGTCCTTATCTGTTGAAACTGAATTTCTGATTATTAATCTTTAACTTCCTTGGCTGAAAACTGTCTGCTACCTCCATGACCCTACAAAAATTTTCATGGCCCAATAAATCTGATTTACCTCTTCTATGAAGACCTGAAGAAGGTGAGACCACATTCTAACACTTCTCTGCATGTCCTATCTCGGGGACAGGAACATCAGGGCACCTGCCCAGGCCCTCAGGACCCTCCCCATTGGTAGGCCCACCCAATCCAGGATTCCCCACACTCTTCCCATTCCTGGCCGCAGAGCCAGCTCAAGTCAGGACCCAGCTCAGGCCTTATCTCCTAGCACCTGGGTCAGCTACACATGTGGTCACAGATGAGCAGTTTGTTGTTTTCATGTCTTCCTGCCTGGGGCCACAGTTCTAAAGAAGACTGTCCCTGCCCTCTCTCCTAAGGCACCAAGCAGGGCTCACTCCAGGACCCTAAGGCTGAGAGCTAGTCTTTTTGCTCCAGGGAAAGAGGCCCAGAGTGAAGAGTTAGGGCTGGGAGGTTTCCAAGTGAAAGGGGCCAGCTCCCCGCTTGTGACACCAGAGAGGGGACTTCCCTTGTGTTTTCACTGTAAGTAATCCAGGCCCCCTCTAATGAGCCTGTCTCTTGTTTCAGAACCCCAAAAGGGAGATTAAAAAGATCCTGGAGTTTCTGGGGCGCTCCCTGTCAGAGGAGACGGTGGATCACATCGTCCAGCACACATCCTTCAAGGAGATGAAGAAGAATCCCATGGCTAACTACACCACTATGTCAACTGATTTGATGGACCACAACATTTCTCCCTTCATGAGGAAAGGTGTGTGCTGGCCAGGGTGGGTGTCTGGAGAAGGGAGGGTGGAAGCAGCTGCCAGAGCCTGCCCTGAGCCACTGGGGGCCACCTGTGTGGGGGGACTCAGACCCATTTTTCCCTCACCAGGCATCGTGGGGGACTGGAAATCCGTCTTCACTGTGGCCCAGAATGAGCGCTTTGATGCCCACTATGCTAAGAAGATGGCAGGCTGCAAGCTCAAGTTCCGCTGGCAGCTCTGAGTGGTGTCGTGGGGAGCCACTGCAGAGGGAGCATGGGCACAAGCCTGACCTATGACCTCAGGAATAAAACATGATGTGTCCATCAAGAGGCTCTCTTGGAATCCAGGAGGAAACCTGAGACAAAGTAAATCCCACTGGGACCAAGTAGGGACTTTGGCCCCACAGCCTGTGGTGTCTACCAGCCCTGCCTGGGTGGGAAAGAGGGTGTGCAGAGGGATGGCCCAGGGACATGAGAGAAGGGGAAGAACACTGGATCCTGTAAGATGCTCTGTTGCCTCCTCCCTCTAGTCTCCCAGACAACTTCCCTTATTTTTGGACTTCCTGTAAGCCACCACATACCTCTGGGTTACACTGAGTGGAGGGGAGCAGCCATCTGCATAGGAGGTGTCTTCAAACAGGATGGAGTTTTCATCCAGGGCCTGTAGGATGCAGATAGGACCAGGACCCCTTCCTACTCCCTGCTGTCCAGAGCTGGTCCTCAGTGAAAGTGTCCTAGGGCAGAAGACAAAGAGCAGTGGGAAGGAAGGATGAGATGAGACTCCATCCCAAAGGGTCATGCTAGAATGGCAAGGTGTCTGGTGCCATTCAGGACCTCCATGTTAAGAAGATGAAACACAACCCAGAGGGTCACAGGCTGGTACAGGGGGAATTGTGTTCAGCCTGAATTAGGTTACATGGGACCCAGGTCACATGGGTCAGTACCAGCAAGAGAGGTGAAAGCAGGAGTCAGAAGGTCTGGGCACATGCACCCAGCTTGCACTATCTGACTGCCCAGATGAGGAAGGACAGACAGGCAGAGCAGCCTGCTCCCTGGGGGGCAGGCTCAGGCTCAGGCTTGAAGCAGGGATTCACAAGGTCCTTGAAGTTGTAGGTCCTTGAAGTTGTGAGGCCATGAGAGGAGAAAAGGGAAAGAATTGCAAGATGATCCCGTGCCCTGTCTGGGGTCCTGGTGTCATGGTGGGCCTCTCATTGGAGGTTGCCTTACTGTCTGTGGTCAGGGCACTGTATGTATCAGGGCACTGGAGAAGCAGGTGGTCCAGATATGTAAGACAGCAGGAGCTGGCCTTCTGGATAAGGCCTCGGGGTCTTTCTCAGGGATGGCTTTCCACTGGGGCTGTGGGATGATGCACCTGTTGCTCAAGGTGTGTGTCTTGAGGGGATACCAAATTAGCCCAGGGCCAGGGGGGTCCACTTGTCAGGAGTCTGGCCACCCCATTCCCAGCTGGACACTCACTCTTTGCCTTCTTCATCAAGTCATCTACCTCATACCTGTGGGAGACTGGAAGGAGAAACCAGGTGTAGCCAGGTACCCACTGCAAGCCAGGGAGCCAGAAAGAGAAAGAAGAGGAGATGGCGGGTGGGAAATTGGCCTGAGGAGCCCAGTGCCTCCCACACCTCCCTGCCCAGGTGCTCTCTGGGGAAACTCTTCTCCCACTGTGCAGACAGGCTGAGAAATGTCAACTGGGAGGGTGTGGTGAGCAAGGTTCAGCTGAGGCAGTGGGGGGTGTCCACTCAATTCTTCGTGGTGTGGCTGTAATTGACCACCTCTGCTAGGATCCACTGCTCATCCGCTCCCTCGGCCTTGACCCACGTAGCGACCTTGTCTCCATATTTGACCACATAGTCCCCTGAGGCTGGAGTATCCACACATGGAGTAGGAGCCAGTGAATGGAAGGAGCCTCATTCTGGGCCTGGACATCAGGCCCTCTCCCTGCTGCTGCCCTCACTTGTCACCAGACTTTCTGATCTACAGAGACAAGTTCATGGCCAACGGCTGCAGTGAGGTCATCAGTATGCCTCTGCACATGGTCTTCCAAGGAGACTCCAAGTCATGTACAGACCCAGGGATCTTGACTGCTATGGGATGGAGGCACACCCTTGAGGCCCCAGGGAGGGGCATCTGCCCTGAGACCCTCAGCACCCTGCCCTGTGCTGTCAGAGGAGCTCAGCAGGGAGCCCCCACCTCCCCAGTTACCACCAAGTGGCCAGCCCCTTCCCTGCCCATCCACGAGATGTCCAAGTTGGGACCCTGACAAGCAAAAAAGCCAGAGTGATGAGGTATGGGGACAGTTGTCACTCTTGAGGTGAGGAGCTAGAAAGTTGCCAAAGGGTGGTTTGGAGGTGCAGTCACCTCCGTCTCCTGACCTGGGCACCATTGACCTGAGTGTGCTGTGTCAGCAAAACCCTCAGGGATCCTTACCCTTCCGGGCACTTTTCTGATCATCTATGTGGTAATTCAACCAAAAGTTGAGAATCAATTATTCAATGTGAACCTTTGGCCTCTCAGGCATGGCTCCATGCACTCCTCAACTTCAAACAACACCAAACTGGCAAAAAAGACAAAATGTAGTCATGGGTCACCAGATTTTCCTAAGTTCTTCCTAGATGTGCATCATTGGACAATCATGTAGTTGTCAGAATTATTTTGGTACTGAGGATTTCACCCAGGGGTGCTTGAGAATTGTCCTGGCCACTTTCTTATATTTTAATTTGAAACAGGCTCTCACTAAGTTGCTTAGGACCTCGCTAAGTTGCTGAGTTTGGCTTTGAACATGTGATCCTACTGCCTCAGCCTGCCAAGTCGCTGGGATTGTAGACTTGGGCCACTGCACCCACCTCCATGTTGCCTCTTGAGGGAAACAAAAGATGAAGTAAACATGAGTTCATGGTGCAGGCTGCTGCTGGTGTCACAGGGTGTACTGCTTTCCTGTATATTTTTTCCTAAAGAGACTACACTCTAATGGTCAGAAGTGAAGTATAGTGAGTAGCTAAATAGTAGCACAGTCCCTTACTATCATCAAGTACGCTGTACTGTACATAATTGGACGTGCTCTTTTATACCACTGGCCACACAGTAGGTTTATTTACACTATCACCACCACACACATGTAGTGTGTTGCACTAGGATGTTGACATGGCTGTGGTGTCACTGGGTGGGAGGAGGTTTCAAGCTCCTTCATGGGCATTCTATGTGGCCATCCTTGGGTGAACTGTCCTTATGCAGCCCAGGACTGTCCTCAGGGTTTCTTGCCCTAGTTCTCCCCGAGACAGAGGTGATAATGGCCACACCTTCTGGTTCTCTCTTCTTCTGTGACCCAGGGCCTGTGCCTCCCTCCTTCCTCCCACCACCCACCCAGCTTCTTGCTGTGGGGGGAACCTGGGGGCTTGGCAGGGCCCCACCCTGTCTCCTGAAGCAAGACCCACCTGTGGCTGCCACCCAGGTGCTGCCTTCCAGGCCCACAGACGCCATTGCCCCGTCTTCCCCACCTGTCTTGCCAAAGTGGGCAGACCCCTCGGACCTTGGTCTTGTCTCCCTGCCAGTTTGGTTTTGTTTGAAGTTGAAGGGTGCGTGGAGCCTGCGTGAGAGGCCAAAGGTCCACACTGAATGATTGATTCTCAACTTTTGGGTGAATTACCACATAGATGATTAGAGAAGTGCCCGGAAGGGTAAGGCTCCCTGCAGACTTTGCTCACCCAGCACACTCAGGTCAACGGTGCCCAGGTCAGAGGACAGAGGTGACTGCACCTCCAAACCACCCTTTGGCAACTTTCTAGTTCCTCCCCTCAAAGGAGACAACTGTCCGTACACCTCATCACCCTGGAAGTTTAGTTTGTCAAAGTCCTAAAACAGGCCTAATGTATGCTAGGAATGCTGAACCAAAGGATAAACACAAGAATGTGAACTTTTGTAAAAAAACAAAAACAAAAACAAAAACTTAGAACCAAAGAAACAGCCTGGCCTGGTTTAAGGATGAGCAAAGTGAGGCACAAGCAGGTGACAGACTCCCAGAAGGGCAGATCCTGGGTCATGGCCTAATTGTCCACTGCATTGTGCTGCTGCCTCTGGGGATCCTGCCTGGGCCTGGCCTCTGGGAGAGAAGGACCTGGCAGGAATGGTCCTGTGAAGAGGAGTCTTGGGAGTAGGTTGTTGCCCAACTTAGGAGTGACCCCCTGAGTGGGGACAACACAGGGCTCTTTGGGATGGGTGTCTACGCCAAAGTAGGGGTTGGTTCATACCATGCAGAGATGACCCAAAAGCCCATTCCTTGTGCTTTTCTCATTATCTACCTTGATAGGTAATGCGGGGGAAGGTGTGCAAATGTCCCTGAATAGCCACTTGTTCTCACCCTCTCTGCAAGCTACGTGACTGTAGGCAAGTTACTTCTTCTCTGTACAAAGGGAGGGCTCCCCTCAGCATTTGGTGAATGCAATGGTGGCACTCACTGGCTGTAGTCTGGGCCCCTTAAATGAGTGATGCTCCTTCTCTGCAAGGAAAAGCAAGGCATGGAGGTGAACACCTGTATTCTCTACTACTCAGGAGGCTGAGGGGAAGGATCAGTTGAGCTCATGGGTTGAGACCAGTGTAAATAGCTAAATACTGATATAGATGTACCATCTGGGTAATTTCAGGCACCGATGACCAAAAGGAGGAAGATTAAAAGGCTGCTGAACAAGGCTTTATTGAGACTCACTCCTGGAAGAGACCCTCCAGTCCAACAGAGCAGTCCAGGGGAGTCAAGCACAGGCTCAGATAGATTGGAATTTTATTGGGCTTAGGGAAGGAAGGGAAAACTTGGGACAGGAAAGGGAGGTTTTTAGAGTCCCTTGTCCTCCTGGGGTTGGTCAGGGAATCTTGCTGAGATCTGTGTCCTTCCAGGATTGGTCAGGAGAACCCACTGATTGACAGGTGGTTCACTGCTTGTCTGTGAGCACCTGATTGGTTGTTCTTTTGCACGTGTGGGTTGCCTGGTGCTTTGTTCCCTTAGCTACCTCAAACTGACCTAATATCCTGGCTTTATTATTTGATGATATAGGGCCCTGTATTACATCTGGCTACTTTCTGCTGGTTAGGGGTGAAGTATCTCATTCCTGTAAAGGGATCAGGGAGTGTTTTAGGTGGGAGCAGAGTCTCTGGAGGCAGAACAGTTGGTTATGAGTCGTAGGTCTCCGTATTGAGCATCAGGGATTTGGCATTCTTGAAGAAGTTGTTGATTGACTGGCTGGTTGGTGAATTTGTGTATCTGATCTTGCAGGAACTTCTCTAGGCAATTTAACAGACATGTTCCTATTAGGAGAAACATAAAGAGGACTAGTAGGGGTCCTGCAAAGGGGAGGACCTTCAGCAAGTCCACACTTGAGTGAACATTCTCCATGGAGACTGTTGGCCTAGTTGCTGACTCCTCTATTCTAGCTGTTCTTGTCCTTCATTACCCCCAGAAATGACTGTGTTTTGGTTTACCTGTTTTTGCTAGGTGTTTAAGATCAATCTGGTCAAAATTGACTTTGTTTCTCTCTATTGTTAAGAGTCAGTTGAGTTCCCATAGGGGTCTCTCGTGGGGGAACTTGAGAGAAGCTTTTTAGTTCCGCTAGTGCCATTTGTGCTGGGATGGGTCCAGGTCTTGCTTGACCATGTGGCTTCCCTTGGAAGCATCAGGGATGTCTCCTGTCTCCAGTGACCCTCCTATTCACAGCAAGTGCATGATTGGCTTTCATTCTCCAGTGGTCTCATTAATCTCCCTGATCAGGAGGTTATGTGGCCCAGAGTTGCAAAGCTCTTTAGAGAAGTTCCCTGTTCCCTGAATTCAGAATGACTCAGAGGACCTAGAGCCAAACATTGTTTTTCTTGGCCCTTTTAGTTTAATTTTAAGTCTTAATCTTACACATCTAGCAAGTCAGTCTCACAAGTCTTAAATTAAGAGTACTGGGCTTTAACTGAAGTCTGGCCTATTTTGGAGCATTGCCTTATCTTAGGTAAGGTGGGGATCTTTATAAATCTTAGGTAAAGTGTTCTAGTACTGAAGCTGATCTTTGCTACTTAAATAGAACTTTATATTAATCTTATTGATAACAGGTCCAGTTATAGAACATTAAATGATATAAGTACATTTCCAATATGTTATTCTTATAAGCCTAAAAGTACCATACAACCTTTTGAAGAACACCAGCTTGATTTAATGCTCTTTTAAAGCTTCAATCTTAAAGACTTGTATACTTGGAAAATATGAACACATTTAATATAAAAAGAGTAATAGCACCACAATTAAGTTGATGTTTTTATATTAATCAATTTAGCTCTTAAAGAAATAACATTAGAATATTGTAAAATAACAGTTGTTGTTTAAACACAGTTGTATAATTCTTAATTCCTTCAAGATTACTTTCTCAAAAAACTTACATGTATAACCAACTTACACAGACATTCTTTATCACTTACTTAAACCCTCTTATTTACTTAATCACATAGACTTTCTTATCCAGAAACACTTTATCCCTTCAACTAAATATGGTTCTAGTTAGAACCTTCTAATTTCTCTTTACTATCTGTTAACCCCCTTTTTATTCACATTTTGAAACAATCCTTGTAAATTTCTGAATTTAGGTAAATTATTCCATTTCGATAAGAAATATTTTGTTATTTACAGCACACAGTTAATCACATCTGTTTAACATTTCATGAAAACATTAACAATGTTTAAGTATATAGAATTATACCTGTTGGGACTTTAAAATTTTAGTAACCTTGTTTTCAGTGATGACAAAGCAACTTTAAAAGCCATTTTCATCAGATCTAGGATAGGGGTCTGAGGGCCTTCCTCAGCGTGTTTGAGCTTTGGGTTAGCTGGTAAGAGGGCCTGGTGGGACCAGGTGTGGGCACTGACAGGAAAAGAGAGGAGTGAGTGGGTGGAGGGATCCATTGAGGGGGGAGGGAGAAGGGTTTCATCAGTAGAAGAGGTGGGCAGAGGAATTATGATTTCAGGAGAGGAGGAGGAAGAAGAGGGGGAAAGGGATGAAGGGGGCATTCTAGAGTGAAGGAGGAGGAGCCATGGTAGCAGGAGGAGGGGGAGAGGAAGGCAGGTGTGGGAGGGTGGAGGGAGAGTATTGGCTTGGGTAGGGAGGGGGAAGATGGGAATGTGGGGCTGAGAGCAGCTCGGGTAGATCTGAGATTGAGGAAGGAGATGTAAAAGAATAATGGGAAATGGATTTGGAATTTTTTCCTAGCAAGGAAAACTTGAGCAGTAGAATAGGTAGAGTAGAGGGGAGGACCAGAGAGAATCTCAAAAAGCTTAAATATGCCTCCAGATGTAAGGGACTTCTGCCTACTTCCCTGTCCGGCGACAGAAATTGCTCAAATCAGTGAGGATTTAAAAATCAAAAGTTCCTTCTGGGGGTCATTTTGACCCATTGTCTAAGTCACACACTGGGGCCAGGCCACAGTGGAGTAAGACACCAGGCACTTACAGTGTAGGTATTGAGTGAGTCCTAATTTGGCAAAATTTGAATATAGACAACCCAAAGGAGTTTTGGGGTGTCAGGAGGACTCAGTGTTTCCCATGACCTTCTGGCACTCTCGGGGATGGGTGGGAGCAGAAAAAGGCCTCCCAGATTCTGTCTGATTGCACTCACCTGAGGAACAGATAAGGGCCAGGTGGGGGTTGAGGTGTCTTGCAACCCGCCTGGGGCCCAAGCAGATCAGAATGGCTCACAAGAGGATGGGGATGTCTCCACAGTTCCCGGGGCCTTGAACAAAATGGGTGGGGTCTCTGGCATGTGTGTGACTTACAGATAGACCCTCCTGGGTAGAGAGGGGCTGGAAGGTCAGGGGAAATGAGGGAACTTACCCTACTCCTGTTGGCAAGGAGGAAGGGAGAGGGAAAGAAGGAGCAACTTAGGAATTTCCTGGTTTATTTGAAGGGGAGGGTGGACCTCAATCCCCTAAAGGAGAGGCACAAAAAGCCCTCCCAGGTTTCAGCACCAGATGTAAGGTCAGGTGTCCCGACCGGCAGGACACATCAACGAGAGTGGCGAACCTAGGCGGGGAGAATGAAGGGACAAGAGACACGAGGGATGACAGCATGACAGGAGTTCTGATCAAGCTGCAAATTTTTATTGTTCACACAGAGGTATTTATATGCTGGGGATGGGGAAGCTCTCTTATCGGCATTTGCTGGATGCCTGCAGAACGTGAGATAACCGCAGGATGTTTCAGGAAGACAGATGGCCACAGGATGTCTCCCAGGCAGGATGTCTCCCAGGGGGCTGTGGGTCTTGTAAATGTCAGGCTGTTCTTTGAAGGAGAACTTCCTTCTAGCCCCTGACAGTCAGGCACCAGTGACCAAAAGGAGGCGGATGAAAAGGCTGCTGAACAAGGTCTCACCCAGCGGAGACCCTCCAGTCCAACAGAACAGGTCCAGGGGAGTCAAGCTCAGGCTCAGCTGGATTGGAATTTTATCGGGCTTAGGGAAGGAAGGGAGGGCTTGGGACAGGAAAGGGAGGTTTTTAAGAGTCCCTTGTCCTCCTGGGGTTCGTCAGGGGATGTTTCTGAGATCCATGTCTGTGGGGAGCCATTCTCACACTTGACTGGGCAACTCCTCGTTTGGGTCTGAGGCGCTCTGGCTAAACTGTGTCAGAGCTTTCCCGACCCTCTCCTGGTGCGAGAGCCTGTCCATGTGGGGGTGTGACTTGACCACTGACCCTGGGGCCAATCACTGACCCTGACCTTGGAGTGCTGCCCCCCTCAACCTTCATTGGATGGAATTCTCCCATGAATTTATTGTTCCCCAACAAAAGGCTACTCCTTGGCATTCTCTCTCTCTCTCTCTCTCTCTCTCTCTCTCTCTCTCTCTCTCTCTCTCTCTCTCTCCTGCTAGCCCTGAGTAATCCTTGCTGACCTACTGGGTGGTTCGAGGTGGGAGCCAGAGGGGGAGCCGTCTCGGACCTGGTCATAGAAAAAGTTAACTGAGTCTGTGTGTTTATTTCAATCTCACTAGCTAACTTTTATGCCAAGAACCTCTTTAATGAAACCAGTGTGCTGGTTGCATGGTGGAATCATGTCCTTCCAGGATTGGTCAGGAGACCCCACTAATTAACAGGTGGTTCACTGCTTGTGTGTCAGTGCCTGATTGGTTGTTCTTTTGCACGTGTGGGTTGCCTGGTGCTTTGTTGTTGAGAGCCACAGCCAAAGGGGCCCCAGCAAACTTCCAGCTGCCGGCTGATGATTGGCTCACAGCGGCCCCAGCAACATCTAGCTGATTGGCTCCTCTGCGGTGATGTTCATTGGGCTGTTTCCTTGCCCTTCAGACTGCCAGCTGATGATTGGCTCACAGCGGCCCCAGCAACATCTAGCTGATTGGCTCCTCTGTGGTGATGTTCATTGGGCTGTTTCCCTGCCCTTCAGACTGCCAGCTGATGATTGGCTCACAGTGGCCCCAGCAACATCTAGCTGATTGGCTCCTCTGCGGTGATGTTCATTGGGCTGTTTCCCTGCCCTTCAGACTGCCAGCTGATGATTGGCTCACAGCGGCCCCAGCAACATCTAGCTGATTGGCTCCTCCATGGAGCTGCTCATTGGGGGACTTCTTTGGCTCTGCCCACGCAACCCAGCCAATCAGCCTCAAGAACAGGAGGATTGTGGGAGGTGGTGAGGGTTGTGTGGGGGTGAGAGGCTTCGGGGAAGCTGGTGGTGGCAGTTGGGCTCTGAGGGTTTTTTCCTGAGGAGCTGTTTTGTTTGGCGTTTGTAGTTCTAAAAATAAAGTTAGTTTCTTTTGACAAGTGGCTCCTGAATTGTGCCCAGCCAGACTGTGGCATTTGGTGGCTCGCACGGGGAGCGACTGAGGGTAAGTAAACTGCTCGCCCCTGAGGGCAGGGCGAGAGGATGGGTAGCCATTCTAAGATTCCTCTTTTGTTTTGCTTCATTTTTGTTTTAACTTGCCTGTCCCTGGAGATGAGTGAGATGGAAGAAAAACCGCTCACATCTGAGGAAAAACTATTTGTGTCTGAGGAACAGATAGGGGGAAAGGACGGATGGACATTTCAGGAGGATAGAAAGGTTGATATAATGATTTTGTATGGTTCCATTTTTATTTCATTCTGTCTCGGTTTTGTTTGGCATCATCTTGTTGGGTTGTATTATAGCAGAAATACGGGATCAGCAATTAGTAAAAAGCAAACCGAAAGACTGTTAAGTAAATTGTTAGAGGAAGGAGGCATCTCAGTAAAATCAGGAACAGTCAGGGCATACGTTGATACAATACAACAATGTAGCCCATGGCTTTTTAAGGAGGAGTTGTTAGATATATCACAATGGAACCATCATGGTGAAGATTTAAAAAGAATAGAAAAGAACAACCCAGGGACTCTGCCAGTTGGCACATTGCCATTGTGGACACTCGTATCTGGTTTGCTTAGTCCAAAGCCTTCAATTC
This sequence comes from Spermophilus citellus, assembly GCF_964194105.1. NCBI lineage: Eukaryota > Metazoa > Chordata > Mammalia > Rodentia > Sciuridae > Spermophilus > Spermophilus citellus. The sequence goes on along the minus strand of NC_138187.1, from coordinate 20,928,033 downwards.
AGACAAAGGTAGAGGAAGGAGAAGACATATTGATTCAAGTAAAAGAGAAGGTCTCTCAAATTAGTCAGAAAGAGGAAAAGATTCAAGTAAAAGAGAAGGTCTTTCGAGCTAGTGAGACAGAGGAAGGAAGTTTAGAGCAGAAAAAGCCATCAGGGGAAAAGTTACAACAGGAGACTGCTAATAACACCTTTCTATCAGAGAGCGTAAGTGTCCAACCATCAGCACCACCTCTACAGGAGACTGCTACTAACAGCATTCTATCACCAGAGGACATAAGTGTCCAATCAACAGCACCACCTCCATATGCTAGGAGGCTCCCAACCCCCGCAGTTGATAGTTGGGATCCTGAGACAGGATTTCAAGTATGCCCTGTATTTGAGGTAGGAGGGCAGCGAATTTACCAGGGTTTAAATTTCAAAACAGTGAAGGAGCTAAAAGAGGCTGTAACAACCTATGGTCCCCAAGCACCCTTCACTGTAAGCTTGGTCGAATCCATTACCAACTTAAACATGACGCCAGCAGATTGGGCTAATATTTGTAAAGCTGTGCTAAATGGAGGACAATACCTGTTATGGAAGGTTGCCAATGAGGAAATTTGCAAGGAGACGGCTAGGCGAAATGCAGCAGCTGGTTATTCTCAGAGAAATCTAGATATGTTGTTAGGAAAGGGACCTTATGAGGATCGGCAGCAACAAATTGCATATGATCCTGGCGTATACTCACAAATTGCTGTAGATGCAGTTAAGGCATGGAAGACTTTACAAGGACATGGAGGTTTACAAGGTCAATTATCTAAGATAATACAAGGAGCTAATGAACCTTATGCTGAATTTGTAGATAGGCTTATTCAAACAGCTACCAGAGTTTTTGGGAATACAGAACAAGCAATGCCATTAATAAAACAACTGGCTTATGACCAAGCGAATCATTGGTGCAGAGATATCATTAGACCATGGAAACAGGAAGATTTAAACACATATATTAAATTATGTAGAGACATTAATGAACCAGAGCAAGTCATGGCAGCTGCAGTAAAACAGGCTTTAGATGCCAGAGACATTAATGAACAAGGGCAAATTGTGGCAGCTGCAGTAAAACAGGCTTTATATACCAGGCCAAGAACATGCTACAATTGTCAACAAACAGGACATTTTAAAAAAAATTGCCCCATAGGAGGAGGGTTTAACAAAACTAGGTATCAAAGGAGTAGAATACCGGGTATTTGCCCACGATGCCGTAGAGGGAGACATTGGGCTAATGAATGCCATTCTCAAACCACCATAGAGGGTACTCCATTACATTGGGCTAATGAATGCCATTCTCAAACCACCATAGAGGGTACTCCATTATCAAAAAACGAACAAGGACAAGGTGTTTATCCACAATATCATGGACAAAGGCATCGGGCTCTCTTGCCAAAAAATGGACAGGGGGCCCCAATGCTCCGGGGCCCCAAACCACAAATATACGGATCACTGGAGGAACCCAGCAACCCCATCAGGGTAGTGACCAGGACACATTGTCCATCAGATCCCTCTTCAGACAAACCAGAGGGAGCGCAGGGTTGGACATCTGCGCCTCCGCCAGATCAGTACTAACTCCAGAGATGGGAGTTCAAATCATTCCCACAGGGGTAAAAGGACCTCTTCCCAAAGGAACAGTAGGCTTATTATTGGGACGCAGCTCTTCTACTCTAAAAGGACTTTTGATAAGTCCTGGGGTAATTGATCCCGATTATGAAGGTGAAATATAAATTATAGCCAGTTCTCCAAAGGGTATATCAGTAATTTCACCAGGAGATAGAATAGCACAGTTACTAATAATACCAAGCCTACATGATAAATTTTCCAGTCATGCTGTAGAAAGAGGTTCCAAGGGATTAGGCTCCACAGGTGTAGATTGGGCTATGCTTTCTTTAAATTTAGATTCTCGCCCCATGCTAAAACTAAATATTCAAGGACATGAATTTAATGGGCTACTGGATACAGGTGCAGACCTTAGCATCATCTCTTGTCAAGAATGGCCAAAACATTGGCCATTACAACAAGCCACTCAAACGCTTCGAGGCCTAGGAGTGGCGACTAATCCTGATAGAAGCGCAATGGTATTAGATTGGAAGGATCCTGAAGGATGTGAAGGAACTATACAGCCATATGTATTGGATCATCTTCCCGTAAATTTATGGGGACGAGATGTCTTAGATCAATTAGGTTTGACATTAACAAATAACATCAATCAAAATGCACCCACTATTATGGCTAGACAAGGTTTTAGGAAAGGAAAAAGATTAGAAAAACAAGAACAAGGTATAGCAGCACCAATACAAATAGATCAAGGAACAGACAGACATGGGTTGGATTTTCACAAAGGGCCACTGAGACAATCAAAATTACATGGAAATCAGAAAGACCAGTATGGGTTCCTCAGTGGCCCTTGACTAAAGAAAAGATACAAGTAGCCCATGATCTGGTCAAACAACAATTAGCGGAAGGACATATACAACCTTCTGTATCTCCCCATAATACTCCCATTTTTGTCATCAAAAAGAAATCTGGTAAATGGAGATTATTGCAAGACTTAAGAGCCATTAATAATGAAATGGTCATTATGGGACCTGCTCAATTGGGGATTCCTCAATTGTCTGCTTTGCCAAAAACTTGGTATGTTTTAGTTATAGATATTAAAGATTGTTTTTTTTCAATTCCAATTCATCCTGAGGATAGTCCACGTTTTGCATTTACTATCCCTGCACTAAATCATGAAGGTCCTGATCAGAGATATGAATGGAAAGTACTCCCTCAAGGGATGGCTAACAGCCCAACTATGTGTCAAATCTATGTTAACAAAGTAATCCAGCCACTTAGAAATCAAAATCCTGAACTACAAATATTTCACTATATGGATGATGTATTATTAGCACACAAAGCTAAAAACACATTGCTAGAATGTTATGCCACACTTACAAATTTATTAAAAAATTATAATCTAGAGATAGCAATAGATAAAGTACAATTAAATTTTCCAATTAATTATTTAGGAGTTCTATTATCCTCAACCATGGTCCGTCCACCAAAAATTCAAATACGAGTAGATCAACTCAAATCACTTAATGACTTTCAAAAGTTATTAGGAGACATAAACTGGATAAGGCCTTATCTAGGTATTCCAACAGGAGAATTGGGACCTTTATTTGATATCCTAAAAGGTCCATCAGATCCAAATTCACCCCGAATGTTAACGCCTGAAGCAAGAAAGGCATTAAAAATCATTGAAACATATATGGAAAATATGCACTTGGATAGAATTGATATAAGTTTGCCTTTATTATTTATTGTACTACCAACAAAAAATATTCCTACAGGAGTATTTTGGCAAGAAGGTCCATTATTATGGATACATTTATCTTATTCTCCTAACACTATTCTTACTAGGTATCCTGAGGCTGTAGGACAATTAATACTCAAAGGAATAAAAACAGCAAAGGGAGTATTTGGAATTTCTCCCAATAAAATTATTACTCCATATACTATGAATCAAATTGATGAATTAGCTAATGAGTTAAATACTTGGGCAATAATCATGTGCAAATCTAATGTTTCATTTGATAACCACTTACCATCTAATCCTTTATTGTCTTTTTGGTCATTGCATCCTGTAATTTTTCCAAAAATGACAAGAAAAACACCTATCATGAATGCTCCAAATATATTCACTGATGGGTCTAATAATGGTACAGCAGCAATAGTTACACCTGATCAAACTTTTACATTTTTAGTACCCAAACAATCAGCTCAAAAGGTAGAGCTTAATGCAGTATTACAAGCTTTTGTGATGTTTAAAGATTCTGTATTTAATTTATTTTCTGATAGTCAGTATACAGTTAATGCTATAATATCCCTTGAAGATGCTGGTAGGATTTCCCCTTCTTCTACTGTTTTCTCTTTGTTTTCCACCATACAAAGTTTAATCTGGGACAGAAAAGATCCATTCTTTATAGGACATATCAGGGCACATACAGGATTGCCTGGAGCCCTTAGTTTGGGCAATGATTTAGCAGATAAAACTACACATGACATACATATTTTCTCTACACTAGAAGAAGCTATAAATTTTCATAAAAGGTTCCATATCAATGCTAATACTTTACAAAAGCATTTTAAAATAACTAAGGAACAAGCTAGACAAATAATAAAACAATGTCAAAATTGTGTGACCTTTTTACCACAAGTTAATCTTGGAGTCAATCCTAGAGGATTGATACCTAACCATATTTGGCAGATGGACGTCACACACTTGCCAGAATTTGGAAAATTAAAATATTTGCATGTTACAGTTGATACTTCTTCTGGATTTTTGATGGGCTCCCTTCATGCCGGAGAAAAAACTAAAGATGTTATAGCTCATTGCTTACAAAATTTTGCCACTGTGGGCATTCCAAAACAGTTAAAAACAGATAATGCCCCTGGTTATACTTCTACCTCTTTTAAACAATTTTGCTCATCATTTGGCATTACTCATATAACAGGAATCCCATACAATCCACAGGGACAAGGCATAGTTGAAAGAGCTCATCAAACTATTAAAATGTACTTATTAAAGCAAAAAGACGGAATTGGGAAGGGGTATATATTCCCCAAAGATAAACTTAAAATAACCCTTTTTACTCTAAACTTTTTAAATTTGGATTCATCAGGACTTAGTGCTGCAGAAAGGCATATGTGTCCAAAAAATGTACATAAGCCCAAGGTACTTTGGAAAGATATTCTAACAGGACAATGGAAAGGTCCTGACCCAGTAATTGTCTGGAGTCGGGGGTCTGTTTGTGTGTTTCCACAGGAAGAACAGCAGCCGATTTGGATTCTGGAAAGATTAACTAAAGTCCTGACCCAGTGATTGTCTGGAGTCGGGGGCCTATTTGTGTGTTTCCACAGGGAGAACAGCAGCCGATTTGGATTCCAGAGAGATTAACTAAAGCGATTTCTACAGACCAAAAAGAAGATGATTTGGCTCAAATCCATAACAGCTGATATCCAAAACTCCAATTTGGCTATCCTTACATCTGCGACAGAACCAGGATGCTTTTTTCAATATCTATTTTATTATTGCCCTTTCCCATATCATGAAGTTCTATTTTGTTTTTTGAGCTCATACAGACCTAGGTTAATGTTTTGCTGATCAGTTCTATTTTTTTTTTTTGACTATAGAGTTTTAAACATTGCAATGGAGATTTCACCTGTAAAAAGTTATAAGGCCTTTACTATTATGTTATGTGTTGTATGTATTATATTATGTGTGCACACTTGTGTTTTGTGTTATATGTTTGAATGTACGTATGTCCATATATCATATATGATGAGCGCTCATGAAAAAATGGATCCAAATATTTTTTTTATTCACGTGATTTAAATGGTTTAATTTAAATTGGGTAAATAACTATTAAGAATTGTTTTAATATGTAAACAAAAAGAAGGTTAACAGATCTGTTTGTTTACTTTCACCTTTCCTTTTCATTATATTTAATAATTCTCTTCAAGATAATGTAAATTGTTAAGAAATTGTTTTCTTTTAGTGGCTTCTGGAATGTTACATAATTTTTTCTTTAGCCATTATTGCCAGAATTCCTATCATCATCCCAGTGCCAGTGAAGACAATGTAAATTGTTAAGAAAATTGTTTTCTTTTAGTGCCTTCTGGAATGTTACATAATTTTTTCTTTAGCCATTATTGCCAGAATTCCTATCTTCATCCCAGTGCCAGTAAAGACAATGTAAATTGTTAAGAAAATTGTTTTCTTTTAGTGCCTTCTGGAATGTTACATAATTTTTTCTTTAGCCATTATTGCTAGAATTCCTATCTTCATCCCAGTGCCGGTGAAGACAAAGATAAAACTAATCTACAGCTTCTGCAATAGCCATCACTGAACTGCTTGCAGAACTTGCCTAAACTATGTGCAGAACTTGCAGAACTTGCCTAGACTTGCCTAGACTATGCATTGTGAACTATCTGTTGATGCAGCGACTTGTGGTAGTGTTGGGGTATTTTTGCTGATGATGTCATTGGTGGTACAATTTTTCCAACAAGAGCCATCAGTTGGCTTGGTGTATCTTCCTCCCTTCTGCTTGTCATGACAAAGACCTCTCCACAGGTGTGGCTGTATACTGGACCGGTAGTCAATGACGGGTAAGATCCAATTACAATGGTACCAACCTAAGACAGGAGGCTGACGCCCTGAGGTCAGCTCATCCGAAGACGGGTAAGGACCATATGTAGTATTGGACAACCTAAGGCAGGCACGGTCCCCAAGCCACATGCTTGTTGTTTAAACAGAGAGGGGGAGATGTTGAGAGCCACAGCCAAAGGGGCCCCAGCAAACTTCCAGCTGCCGGCTGATGATTGGCTCACAGCAGCCCCAGCAACATCTAGCTGATTGGCTCCTCTGCGGTGATGTTCATTGGGCTGTTTCCCTGCCCTTCAGACTGCCAGCTGATGATTGGCTCACAGCAGCCCCAGCAACATCTAGCTGATTGGCTCCTCCACGGAGCTGCTCATTGGGGGACTTCTTTGGCTCCACCCATGCGACCCAGCCAATCAGCCTCAAGAACAGGAGGATTGTGGGAGGTGGTGAGGGTTGTGTGGGGGTGAGAGGCTTCGGGGAAGCCGGTGGTGGCAGTTGGGCTCTGAGGGTTTTTTCCTGAGGAGCTGTTTTGTTTGGCATTTGTAGTTCTAAAAATAAAGTTAGTTTCTTTTGACAAGTGGCTCCTGAATTGTGCCCAGCCCGACTGCAGCACTTTGTTACCTTGGCTACCTCAAACCAACCTAACAAGCACAAAGACCCCCTCTTCAATCCCTGATTTTTGCAATCAAGTCAGAAAGATTTCAGATACATCAGTCAGAATAACAGGAATGAGTTTATTGAAGGTATCAGAAGAGGGAATGGGGATAATGTCAAGGGAGAGAGTGGGTCCTCTCAGAGAGGAGAGGGGACAATATGCTTCTCCTGAATTCCAGTTTTATTGGGCATCACAGAGAAGTTTCCAGAGAGTCCTGCCCAGGTCCACGTCTTGGCTTCTGAGGGACAGTAGGGTGACTTCTGACTCTCATGTCCCTACTGTCATGGCAATTCTAGGTCACTTGGCTCTTGTTGAGTGGTTCTAATTGGATTTTTTTCTTACACAGTGGAGCACAACTTTTCATTTCTCTGGTTGTTCTAATTGAATTCTTAACCATATGTTCTTATGGATTTTTACGGTTAGGAGAAACTATCCTTATCTCCCAGAGTTTCAGGATCCAGTCACAAAAAGTCTCCCCCTTGAGTGTAACTTGGGTTCCTCTTATCAACATTATTTTTGAAAGCAAAAACAACTGAAAAGTGGAGAGACATGGATGGATAAGCAATGCTTTTTGTTAAGCAGAGGAGGGACATGTGTCCAAGAGAGAAAATGTCAGAGAGCAAAGGGCTACAACAAGGGTCTGAGTTATTAATAGGGTTTAGAAAAACAAGGTCATGGGATGTGTTGGTCAGTGCTTTTGGTAGCTCACATTGGATTTGTTTGCATTTCCCCACCCCAGGCAGGATCCTATGGCAGGCAGTGGCTTTCCTTGTCTCTGCGACCTGTGCAGGTGTTAGCACTCACATGTGATGGGCCCTTACCCTGTATCTTCCCACTGCAGCGTGTGTTCTTCTGTCTTTTGTATTTTCCCTTGGTAATGTGTGGGCACTTTAAAAGTGAGTTTTTATGGCAGACACCAGTGTTACTATCAGATCTTAAGACAGTCTGCTTTTGCACCCAAGTCAGATTGTTAAGGGTAAAAAGGACTGATGGTGGTGCCCCATTTGGCACAGTGACTAGAGTCTTGTGTCTGCAGCAGCTGAGTTACAGCTATTTTGACCCCTGTAGGACAAGAATGCAATGAAGAGGCTCCATAAAAATTGTTTGAGCACCTTTTAAAAACAGCAGAAAAACAAAATTTGCCTCCCTAGAAGTAGAAAATCCTCTGTATCAAGTTTCACCATGAAAAAATTTTCCTTTTTCCTTTCACTCTCCAAACATTGATTCCTATATCCTAGTATATAAATTCCAAAAAATCTTTACCTAAATATATTTTAAGATATAAAAATTTACAAAAACAAGGAAAAAATCCATAAAAGTGCCTTTCCCATGGGAGAGGAATGAACTTAGCAATGTATCCCATTAATCACCTTAATAATGCTTTACTTTAGCCTGCCACCTGCACTGGATTCATGAATGAAGGTTTGAGATGTGAGAAACTGCTAGGGAGTTTTGAATTAAAGAGACAAGACTCTAATTACCTTTAAACCACTTCCAGGATGACTCCTCCTAGCTCCAGCCTCCAGCCACCTATTGTGGTAGTGAGGTTTACTGAAGAGGCTAGCGAGAGAATGAGAACATGCCAGGGAGTGGACTTTTATTGGGGAACAAAAAATTCTGGGGAAAATTCCATCCAATGAAGATTAAGGGGGGCAGCATGCCAAGGTCAGGGATGACAATTGGGTCTTCAGGGTAGTGGTCAGACACTCACTCCTCCACATGGACAAGCCCTGGGACTTGAGAAGGGTGGGGAAAGCTCTGGACACAAAATGTGCCTAAGCACCTCTCGCCCAGCCAGGAAGGTAACTCAAATCACATGCAAGGATGGCCTCCCACATATTTCCCCTTTTTTCTTTAAAAAAAATGGTGATGATTTACTTTCTTGAGTCTCTGCACTATTGCTCTGAAGACTCACCATCCTATAATTACAACACAAAAAAGAATTAATAGCAAAAGAACAATGCAATAATGTACCAGGCTGAGTGTTTAAGAATGTTTCCAGGGATTTAAATCCATTTAATTCCTTTAATATTTGATTAGCTAAAGAAGAAGGATCTGAAAAATCAGCTCTGTTATTTTGAATATCTTGGATATGATGATGGAGTTCCAAAAGATCCAAGCTATTATTATTATTTTGTCAAATACCTAACAAATAGTTTTTAACCTTCTCCCAATCCCAGAGAGAAGAATTGAACTTGGCAGCTATAATACACACAATTTTATAACTTGCATGGCATTTAAGCCTTTCTTTAAACTTTAAAGCCGAAAGTTCATTACCTATATTTATAACAGTTGCCTCTAAGGCATTTAACTTAGTCTCAATCCTTTCATCAATATTTACTTGATTGTTCAGGGCCTTGGAAGTATTTTGGGCTAAATTATTAAGAAATTTTGCATGTTGAATATTTTGAGATAAAGTCATTGAAGCTGTGACTGTGGATGCAATGAAAGAAACCAAGGCTATAACTCCCACAATTATAATTCCAATGGCATGTCCAGGTCTTGCTAGCTGAGTATCGATTTGCTGAAGACCTGAAAACAAGCATCAGTGTACCATGGCTCTGAAATATTAGCAGGCAATAAAACAAAAGAGGGCTGATGAAGTACCAGCACTCCTTTTTCTCTATTATATCTAGTAATACAATTGGTTAGGTTACATTTGTTACATGTTACAAGATATCTGTCATCTATCCATTTAACTTTTACATTTCCAATGATTAAAACGTAAGGAGATTGGACTCAGGCTTGTAAGCCATAACAAGAACCTTCCTTACAGTTCTTGCCAACAAATTTTGGTAATGGCTTGTCTGTAAAATGTAAGAATTCTGAGGCAGCAATTAAGCGCCGAACATCTTTTTGAATACCACCTTTGCTGTAGGTCAAAATATTGCTAACAAATCCTGCAGGTGTCATAGCAGAACTTTTTTTGTAATTGTCTTTTATCAATATTTAGAGACCAGTCTAAAATATACCCACTATCTTTAGACACTGTATGTTGCACTGGAAATGTATTTACACAATCTATCCATCTAGGAAAGGTGCCAATCTCAATTGTAGAACTATTAGGACAATGAGGTATTCATAAAGGTTTTGCAGAAATGACTGGTTTGTTATGGGAAAGTCCCATTTTGATCACTGATCTAGTATAAGGTTTTAAGTCTCCATCAATAGTACAATTAATCAGTCTAGGTCTCCCAATCGCTGTCTTTTCCTCAAATGATACTCTGAGACAGCTAGCATGTTTATCATGGGACCAACACAAAGGTAATTGGGCACTGTAGCCAGAATAATTAAATCTAGTCACATGATTGGGAGCAATATGAGTATCTGTAAATCCTCCCATCATGACTGAGTCATTAGTAAACACTGGAATAGATTCTCCAGTCCACACAGCTGGGTATACCAGGGGTGGATCTGGGAAATATGTCCAGTAAATGTCTGTCTGGTTCCCCTTTACCTGACAGCCCAGCAGGGCAATTACTGTCGCTACCATCAAGACTGGGGTCCTGTTCTTTCCTAGGAGTCGAATCATTCGGGAGGATTGTCTATCTCTTCCAGAGGACTCTCTATGATTGCAGATGTTTCCTCTCTATGACCCTGACTTCTACGATCTTCCTCTGGGCTATCCTGATCTTGTTCGTACAAGCTCAAAGTCACATTCCTAACTTTCGGTTTAGCCCAGAGAGCTTTCATTTTTAAATGGCTCAAGGGAAAAGAAATTAACTTAGCCTCAGGCAGATTTTCCATTTGAATAGACTTAATAGCTCTCTGAATGCCTTTCAATAGATCTTCAGGGGACCAGAACTATGGCCCATGTATTCAAAAAGACAAATTTCTAAGGCTGTCCAAGTTTTTTGAATATTTTTGATGCCTCCAGGTAATTCATTAGAAAGGCAAATTTTTTTTTGTAATTTCCTCCCTAATTTCTCCCAAGTATGTAAATTTGGGGATTTTTGGTCATAAAATCAAGGGGAAAATTCACCTACAATCTTTAAGAATTGTAATAACTGAGTCTTTTTTTATCTGTTTTCCTTTCTGATTAATTATAGTGTCTAGAATAGTCAAATACATCTCCTTATCAGTAGAAGTTGAATTTCCCATTTTAATTAATTTAACGTCTCATTCCTTCAGTACCTCCAGGTACTTTTGTAACCCCAAATTGTCACCAATTCATTTATCTTTATAGCATGCTCCCACTCAATCTAGTTGAACTAAAATGCCCCACATTGGGCACCAATTCTGCTGTGCGACCAGCACACTGGCTTCATACAAGAGGTTCGTAGCATAGAAGTTAACTAGTGAGATCAAAATAAAAATACAAAACTCAATTTACCTTTTCCTTTGACCAGGTCTGAGATGGCCCTCCCTCTGGCTCCTGCCTGGAGCCACCCGGTGGGGCAGCAAGGTTTACACAGGAGTAGCAGGAGAGAGAGAAAGAGAGCATGCCAGGGAGTGGCCTTTTATTGGGGAACAAGAAATTCAGGGGAAAATTCCATCCAATGAAGGTCGAAGGGGACAGCATTTCAAGGTCAGGGTCAGTGTTTGGTCTCAGGGTCAATGGTCAGTCACACCCCCACACGGAAGGGCTCTGGAATCTAGAGAGGGTGGGGATTAGTTCGACACAGTTTCGCCAGAATGCCTCACACCCAATCAGGGAGGTGCCCAATCACGTGTGAGAATGGCTTCCCACATCCAGTGGCCTAGGAGTTGAGGTTTTATTGGCAGAATTACTATGAGCTATGGCATTCTTAGTAGAAAGCCGGATGGCATAGTCCCATTTTACAGTAACTGTTATTTTTCCTCTAAAATAAAAATCAATAACTCCCGGTAATACTTGGATTGCCTTTTTTAAATTGTTACGTTTCAAAATTAATCCTATACTTCCTGTAGGCAGTGGCCCATAAACTCTGGTAGGAATCTAACTCAGTCCCATTTCAGGCGTTAAATCAATCACCATTGTTGGTCGTGAGAGTATGGCCTGGGCACACCTTGCTGGTAAAAATGGCAGCTCGTCATGGCTGGCTGTGATGATGTCAAGACCTGTAACCTCTCTCCCTTCCCCTCATTTCCGGGCCTGGGGAGAGGCCCCCCCGAGAAGTTTTTTGATTGCTATTAGCAGGAAGTGAAGACCAAGATGGAGGCAGGATGAAGCCATATTGATCTATCTCCTCCCCTGTCACTTGGCCTCTCACCCTGTAATGGCACCGGCGCATACCAGGAAAGGCCCTTGACTTGTGGTGCTGAGACACAGTCTCGCACAAAATGACCATTTCTCCCACAATTAAAATACGGCCCGCGGGATTGGCATACCTGTGGCTGCAGATGAAATGCTTGCTTTAAAGTGGTGGTGAGTGTAAAACCTTGTAATGTAAGGGGTCCGGCGAAGCGTCGGAGAAGGAGAGACCACATGAGACTAGCTTCATGCAATGGCAAGGGGGATTTATTAGGGATCCGTTCCAGTGCGCTGGGGCTCTGTGCTCACTCAAGAAGGGAGAGCAGCCCAGAGCCCAGAGCAGAGGTCAAGCAGAGCTTAAGTACACTTTTTGGAGAGGGCGGTGGGCTTTGCATACATCAGAACAAATCATCATGAGGCGCGGGAAAATTGAACAACAATTCTGAGCCATGATTAGCACATTCATTGGCGGAAACAGTTTGGGCGGGGGGTGATTGGTCACTTCTAAGTGGGGTACACATTTAAACTGATTGGTTCTGGGACCTATATGCTTACGTGCCATGCTACCTGGAACCCTTAGCTATTAAACAACCAGGGAATAAATGGAGATATTTACTGGGCAGTTCCCACATTGTCCTAACAACTTTACAGAGATTACAGGTTCCGGGGATAGCAGGGGAATTGTAACAATAGACTTTTTCAATTGTAACAATTGTCTCTTACTTTTTAGCCCAGGCCTTGTAATCTAGAAGCTTTACAATGCCCTAGTCTTTTACACTTTAACTCAAGATTTTGCAGCTTAGAAATTTTACCTTTACAGTAATTGAGTCGGGCCAATATTCGAACAAAGGCAAATGAATTCTGAAACTGTCCCTTTTTTCCCATGGGACCTGAGAACATCCTGATAAAGTTTATTTGCATTTTCAAATGCTAGCTGCTTAACAATAAATTCACAAGCAACTGGATCACCTATTGATCTATTAGCCGTTTGATATAGGCAGTCCACAAAATCTGAATATTGCTCCTCGGCACCTTGTTTTATGTTAGTTAAAACTAAACTGGATTGGTCCCAGGAATTAATTGGTTGCCACGTGCATTTGGAGCATGTGGTTATCTGGTCATAAACTGCAAATTCATAATTCAACTGTTTTTCCAAGTTCGGATATTCACCCGTCCCCATAAGCATTTCTAAGGGGGTTTCAATATTTTGCCTTCGGTTTCTTTCTGCTTGCTCCATATAAAAATCTAACCAATATGATTTCCCAAGGAGGAAGTCTCCACCACTCAAACACGACCATGCAATAGATGCCCAATAGCTGGCTGGGAGGGGTTGATGACATACTGACTCAAGCAAGCTTTGTACAAATGGTGAATTAGGGCCATAAACATCACATGCATTTTTTAACTCCTTTACAGTTTTGAGGGGAATTACAGCATGTACACGAACACGCTAATCTTGCTTATTACCTATTCAAAGGGGGAAAAACTGAAACCTGGTAATATCTTCTCCCACTTCCTGCGCTCTCCTATACCCACGTTGTAATGATGTAAGGAAAGTCATTGTGAGTTCAGAGTACCTATTAAAATGTGTTCTCCCAACTGGAAGTGGCAAAATCTGTATAGCTGGCGCAGGTCCCACTAGAGGTAGTCTATTAAAATTTCCTGATAATTCCTGGATTTTATTGTCTGATTGGCCTCCCTCTGTCTGGGATTCCTCATCTGTGTCCTCATCGCTATCTTTTTTTTTTTTTTTCCTCATCGCTATCTTGATTTAATTTCCCAAAGCTTCAAGGGGGACTGTCTATCTCTCTAGGGACCTCCTCTCGGCTTTCCTGGGTAGGGCAGTTTCTCTAAGTGACTAATCTGGTCTAGTTCAGTTGAGGCTAAACACTCAGCCTTTGGTCTTGCCCTGAGGTTATCCGCCTGATGGGTGATTTGAATGGAATTTGATTCTGTTCTCAGCCTCCTTAAAAGAAGAGAGATTCTTTTTGAAGAATTAGCCTCAGCAGTTTTTCAAATTCTATAGATTTGATGGCTCTTTGAAACCCTTTCAGCAGGTCCTCTGGGGGGCATGGACTTTGATCTAAGTCATCAAAAAAGGCATATTTCTTTCCAAACTTTCTGAATATTATCTTTTGTACTTTTAGATAATTCGGCAGAGGGACATTCTTTATATAATTTTCTTCCTAATCTCTTCCAAGTACATAAATATGGTAATTCTTGTTCACAAAACCTTGCTAACCATTTTTACAAACTGTGATAGCTGGCTTTTTTTAAAAACTTTTTTTCATTTCTGATTAATTATACTCTCCAATATAGTCAAATACATGTCCTTATCTGTTGAAACTGAATTTCCCATTATTAATCTTTAACTTCCTTGGCTGAAAACTGTCTGCTACCTCCGTGACCCTACAAAAATTTTCATGGCCCAATAAATCTTTTTTTCTCTTTTTTAAAATTAGTTGCTCAAAACATTACAGTGATCTTGACATATCATACATTTGATTCAAAAGGGGTATGAATTCTTATTTTTCCACATGTACAGATTGCAGGATCACATTGATTATACAGCCACGTTTATACATACAGCCATACTAGTGTCTGTTGTATTCTGCTGCCCTTCCTATCCTCCCCTCCCCTCCCCTCCCATCACCTCTCTCTACCCCCATCTACTGCAACACATTTGTCTGTCTTTTTTTCTTCCCCCTCACACCATCTTATATGTAATTTTGCATAACAATGAGGGTCTCCTTCCATCTTCCCTGCAATTCCCCTTCTCTCTGTCATTCCCTCCCACCTCTCCCTGTTTAATGGTAATCTTCTCATGCTCTTCCTCCCTGCTCTGTTTTGAGTCGCCCCCTTTATATCAAAGAAGACATTCGGGATTTGTTTGTTAGGGATTGGCTAGCTTCACTTAGCATAATCTGCTCTAATGCCATCCATTTCCCTGCAAATGCCATGATTTTGTTATTTTTTAGTGCTGAGTAATATTCCATTGTGTATACATGCCACTTTTTTTATCCATTCATCTATTGGAGGGCATCTGGGTTGGTTCCACAGTCTAGCTATTGTGAATTGTGCTGCCATGAACATTGATGTAGCTGTGTCCCTGTAGTATGCTCTTTTAAGGTCTTTTGGGTATAGTTCAAGAAGGGGAATAGCTGGGTCAAATGGTGGTTCCATTCCCAGCTTTCCAAGTAATCTCCATACTGCTTTCCAAATTGGCTATACCAATTTGCAGTCCCACCAGCAATGTACAAGTGTACCCTTTCCCCACATCCTCACCAGCACTTGTTATTGTTTGACTTCATAATGGCTGCCATTCTTATTGGAGTGAGATGGTATATTAGAGTGGTTTTAATTTGCATTTCTCTGATTGCTAGAGATGTTGAGCATTTTTTCATGTATTTGTTGATTGATTGTATATCCTCCTCTGAGAAGTGTCTGTTCAGATCCTTGGCCCATTTGTTGAATTGGGTTATTTGTTTTTTTGTTGTTTAATTTTTTGAGTTCTTTGTATTGAAAGGGTAAAGTTTCTAAGCTGGAAACCTTGAATTGAAATGTAAAAGATTAGGTA
This sequence comes from Spermophilus citellus, assembly GCF_964194105.1. Classification (NCBI taxonomy): domain Eukaryota; kingdom Metazoa; phylum Chordata; class Mammalia; order Rodentia; family Sciuridae; genus Spermophilus; species Spermophilus citellus. The sequence goes on along the minus strand of NC_138187.1, from coordinate 20,912,454 downwards.
CTATTAAGTTCCTCTTTTACACCCAGATTCCTGAGATAGTTAAGACAACGCCCTACTGGCCATTCAGCCTAGGGCCCTGTGCAGTTCGTCACAGGGCCCGAACCAATCAGTTTGAATGTGTACTCAGTTTAGAAGTGACCAATCACCCCTGCCCAGCCTGTTCCCGCCAATGAATGGACTAATCATGTATCAGAGTTGTTGTTCAATTTTCCCGCGCCTCATGATGATTTGTTCTGATGTATGCAAAGCCCCCCACCCTCTCCAAAAAGTGTACTTAAGCTCTGCTTGACCTCTGCTCTGGGCTCCGGGCTGCTCTCCCTTCTTGAGTGAGCATGGAGTCCCAGCGCGCTGGAATGGATCCAATAAATCCCCCTTGCAATTGCATGAAGCTAGTCTCGTGGTCTCTTTCTCCGACGTTTCGCCTGACCCTTACAGTATACTTTGGAGATAAGAGCTCTATCTGAAGTGTGAGGGGTAAAAATTTGTTCCCAGGATGTAGGCTCCCTATTTACCTCTCTTATTGTTTCTCTTGCTGAGAAATAACTTTTTAGTTTGAATACGTCACTCAGGGAAATTCTCAGGGAGTTAGAAATAAAACACAGACACACAATTTTGCTTTAAACCCAAGCTCTGGGATGGCTCCTCTTGCTCTCTGCCTCAACCCTCCCAGTGGGGGAGCTTGGATCTACACAAGAGGAGAGAGAGAGAGAGAGAGAGAGAGAGAGAGAGAGAGAGAGAGAGAGAGGACACTTTGGAGTGGGCTTTTATTGGGGAACTCTAAATTCTGGGGAAAATCCTGTCCAATGCAGGTCAAGGAGGGCAATGTTTTAAGATCAGGTGAGGTGATTATATCCCTGGGGTTGTGGAGAGACATGCCTCTACACGAAGAAACCATCCCTGGAACCCAAGAATGGCAGGGCAGTCTAGCAGCATGGCTGCTGCCTGACACCTCAATTGCCCAGCCAGGGAGTGACTCGGTCACATGGGAGGTTGGTCTCCCACATTCCACTCTTCACACTCAATTCCGGGAGGGCAGTTCTTGTTTGCACTTTTAGAATAGAGTCCACCTCGGGCAGAGGTTCAATCAATGCAGAATTAACATGGAGGCCTGGATTCCACTGAGCTCTCAGGAAGTGTAAATAACATATTTCCTGCCATCCTTTCCTTATCTGCCACCACTGACTATCCCCTGTGTTGCCACATCCTGGCTGTCCCCTAAAGACTCATGTGATCTGCCTGGCAAAGGAGTTCCTGAGGAAGAGCCAGGGCAGCTTCTGCCCCTGAGGGCCAATGTCCTAGGTGAGTGCGGTCCTCTTTCTAGTCTTGCCTAGCTCTGGAGAGAGGGTGCCCAGTGGTCCAGTCCAGGCTTGGGCAGCTGAATCTTTGGCACCCAGAGCCAGGGCTGCAGGGAGCTTGACAAGCTGACTCTGTATCATTTGCTGCCAAGAGCACCCTTGGCAGCTATGAGAACTCACTGCTATGGGAGTCAATTGGCTGTGCTAGGTGGGCACTGAGGGAGATGGCTTGGAACTAGAAGAGGTGAGAGGTTATTTTGGCTACACCCTCCCTACCCACATTCATCCCCTAGGCTGCCTTTGACCATGCTCCTATCTCCACAGGAATACTGGACAGACACGCAGGAAACCTCAGCCTCCCCAACCCTGACCCTGTGACTTTTCTCAACATCTTTTATTTTTGGTACTGGGTATTGAACCCAGGGGCACTCAACCACGAAGTCACATCCCCAGAACATTTTATATTTTATTTAGAGACAGCATCTCGCTAAGTTGCTTAGGGCCTCACTAAGTTGCTGAGGCTATCTTTGAACTCAAAATCCTCCTGACTCAGCACCCCCCCCAGCCACCGTTTTACAGGTATGTGCCACCATGCCCAGCCCTACAACTGTTCTTTACCACTCCCCTCCACCACAGATGGGACAGTTTTTATTTGAGTGCAATCAAAAAAGTTTTGTGTCAAGGGAAACTTATGGTATCTGCAGGGAGGCCACTGTCAAGGGGACAGAAATGGGAGGAGAGACCACTGGCCCAAACATGTGGCCAGCCTCTCCCCTGCCTGGAAGCCCCCTCTGCCTGGCTTTGTCCAGCTTGGCGCTGAGGACACATTATTCTAGGGGGGCTCAGGAGACTCCCACCTTCAGTGTCCAGCTAGAATTTGATTGTAATCCAAATAGATAAAGGCAGAGAAGGTGGGGAGCTCTCCCTCCATGTGACCCTCTAATCTTCCTGTCCAGCCTCCTCAGCCCAGGGAAAGAAAAGCACCTGTGGGCTGTGCTCCACCAGCCATGAGCCACGCTCCTTGAGGTCCCACAGGAGCCATGAAGCATGGTCTACTCCAAGGCTAGTAGGCTCTGGCATCCTTGTCTTTCCCATCCCATGCTGCCTCAAAACAGCCCTCCTTGCTCTGCTCTGCCCCCAGTCCCTTGGCCCCGCCCACTCAGCACTCTGAACTTACCCTGGTTTTCAGAATCTGCAGATCCCAGAATACCAGAGGCTGCTCTGGCCTGAGCCCTTGGTGTCCAGACACTAGCCTGAAGCCAGCAGAAAGGTGAGCTGACCTGCACCCCATCTTTCCCCTCTGCTCTCCCTCTTTGACATGGTCCATTAGAAAAAGCTGAGTGTTCCCTCTCCTGAAGGCATGCATGTAGGGAGCACTTCAGGAACCAGGTTACAGCTGAGAACACATGTGACCCCTGGGCTCTTTCTCCTCATTTCATTCCTTTGGTTTTCTATGTGAAACCCCTGTGTTGAGTTTTATGAAACGTGTGTGTCTGGGCCCGAAGCAGGGGCACAGTGACATCCCCACTCCGCAAACCCTACCCCTTTTTGGGGGAACCATTTCCAGTGCTGCCTCCTCATCCCTTCCACTTTGGACCTAAAACCTCTGCTCAGAGAACAGAGCCACACTCCCCACTCCACACCTACATATACCTCCTGCATGCCCACAAGACCAGGACCTTGAGAGGCCAGGTGAATGCCAGAGTTGGGGTGGCTGGGCCAGACCCCCCTTGTCCTGCCCAGCTCCTGATTCCAAAGTCTTCCAAGTGCTCCTAATGCTTGAACAGGTCCCTTGTCTGGGACTACTACCCTTTCTGTTCATTCCCTAAGGACACCCCATCTCAAAAGGACAAATCCAGCCTGTCTGGGTCCCCCTCTTCTCTTCTGCTGAGTCATCAGAATTTTGCTCATTCACATGCAAATGTGGCTTCCCAGCAAGTTCCCCTGCTCAATTGTCATGTTAGTCTTGGAGCCCAGAGGGAGCTGGACTGGACAAATGGGATTCCTGCTCAGGCTGGCCTAGTGTGTTTCTGGATGTAAAGGGCCCCTGGAGCTCTGGAAGGGAATCAGCTCAGAGAGGAGCCCCTTGAGTGTAGGCTGTGAAGTGAGCACAAAGTAGTGAGAGCATCAAGCTGGCCAAGGAGCAATTAGGCCAGGCAGGCTGGGAAAGGACAGTCAGTTGTCTCTGTGGTAGAGCTCTTAGCTAGCAGGTAGGAACTCTGGGTTCCATCCTTAGTACCATAAACCTTCAAAACAAAACAAACAAAATAAAGAAGACAGACAAGGGAGGAATTTCTCATATGCTGAAGTACTTGCTAGGATTTTCTGGAAAGATTCCACAACTGTTTCTGAACTGTAGCTCCAGAGATGGCTTCTATGGCTCTGGGCTGTGCCAGGGCACTGGGGTCCTGGAAAGCTCTGCAGGTGAGCAGCAGGTGCAGCCTGAGCTCTGAACCACTGCACTGGGGATAGACCTGCCTTCTAATCCAGCTGCCACTTACTAGCTTAGTTAGATTGGGCAAATACAGGACTTCCTGAAGCCTCAGTATCTCAAAGCAACCATCCAGCAAATGCTGTTTTGTGATGGGACTCAGGAAGCACACCAGGCGCTGGTCCCTGACTCGGCAGCATGGAGCTGGTCCAGGATATCTACCGCCAGCCGCTGGTCAATGTGAAGGGGGTCCCACTCATCAAGTACATTGGAGAGATGGTGGAGCCAATTCAGAGCTTCCAGGCCTGGCCCGATGACCTGGTCATCAGCACCTATCCCAAGTCTGGTAAGTGAGGAGAGCCCATTGGGGCTGCAGGGTCCACCTTGATCAGCAGGGCCTGGCCCTCCACTCTGGTCACTTCTGTTTTTCTCTTTTTCCAGGTACCACATGGGTAACTGAGATCATGGAAATGATCTACCAGGATGGTAACCTAGAGAAGTGTCGCCGGGCCCCAACTTATGAACGGGTGCCTATCCTTGAGTTGAAATGGCCAGGGCTTTCCACAGGTGAGTGGTGGGATTCTGGGCGAGGTGACCTTAGAGGAAGGGGCTCCAGCTCATCACATCTTCTCCTGCCTGCACCTTAGGTGTGGACATTTTGAAAGAAACACCTGCCCCTCGGCTCCTCAGAACACACTTGCAACTGACCCTGCTTCCCCGAAGTTTTCTGGATCAGAAGGTGAAGGTGAGTGGCAGGGGACTCACTAGGCCATTCCAGCTTTGTCTCTACTCAAGTGGAAAGACAACCTGTCCTCACTGTGGTGGGCAAAACATGAGGAGTTCAGACCTGAGCACAGGGGAGCCCTGCGGCTCAGAGGCTCACAGAGGAGCTGGAGGGTCCTCTGCCTGCCTTGTTCTCCATCTGGGTGTGTGGGGTCATTCCAGGGGTGAGATTAGTATGAAGTAAGGCTCCAGAGACCAGCCAGGGTTTTCACACCAAAGCTGAGTTCCGGGACTGAGGTTGTGGCTGGGTGGTAGAGCACTTGACTAGCACATGTGAAGCACTGGGTTTGATTCTCAGCACCACTTAAATAAATAGAGAAATAAATAAATAAAGGTATTGTGTCCATCTACAAATAAAAATATGTTTCAAAAATCTAAGTTCAGATCCCAGCTGCCATAGCCATCCCTGAGGTCTTCAGCAAATCAGCCTCAAGGCCTCAGTGTGTTCCCTTGTCAAGCTGAGACGGGACCCCCTATGGGTGCTGTGAAGGGGGCCAGGCAGGCAGGAGGGCAGGCAATCCTGGGGTGTGCACGTGGGGTGGTGTAGCTGGCAAAGGGTGTCATCTGTCCCTGCAGGTGATCTATGTTGCCCGCAATGCAAAGGACGTGGCTGTCTCCTATTACAACTTCTACAAAATGGCCAAGGCACACCCTGAACCTGGCACTTGGGACAACTTCCTGGAGAAGTTCATGGATGGACAAGGTGGGTCCCAATCTGGAGGAAGGAGAGGGATGGAGCTCAGGAAGCCCACCTAAAACTCATACCAATTAGATGGTACTCCTTCCCCAGTGTCCTTTGGGTCGTGGTACCAGCACGTGCAGGAGTGGGGGGAGCTGAGCCGCACCCACCCTGTGCTCTACCTCTTCTATGAAGACCTGAAGGAGGTGAGACCGCATTCTAACACTTCTCTGCATGTCCTATCTCGGGGACAGGAACATCAGGGCACCTGCCCAGGCCCTCAGGACCCTCCCCATTGGTAGGCCCACCCAATCCAGGATTCCCCGCACTCTTCCCATTCCTGGCCGCAGAGCCAGCTCAGCTCAGGACCCAGCTCAGGCCTTATCTCCTAGCACCTGGGTCAGCTACACATGTGGTCACAGATGAGCAGTTTGTTGTTTTCATGTCTTCCTGCCTGGGGCCACAGTTCTAAAGAAGACTGTCCCTGCCCTCTCTCCTAAGGCACCAAGCAGGGCTCACTCCAGGACCCTAAGGCTGAGAGCTAGTCTTTTTGCTCCAGGGAAAGAGGCCCAGAGTGAAGAGTTAGGGCTGGGAGGTTTCCAAGTGGAAGGGGCCAGCTCCCCACTTGTGACACCAGAGAGGGGACTTCCCTTGTGTTTTCACTGTAAGTAATCCAGGCCCCCTCTAATGAGCCTGTCTCTTGTTTCAGAACCCCAAAAGGGAGATTAAAAAGATCCTGGAGTTTCTGGGGCGCTCCCTGTCAGAGGAGACGGTGGATCACATCGTCCAGCACACATCCTTCAAGGAGATGAAGAAGAATCCCATGGCTAACTACACCACTATGTCAACTGATTTGATGGACCACAACATTTCTCCCTTCATGAGGAAAGGTGTGTGCTGGCCAGGGTGGGTGTCTGGAGAAGGGAGGGTGGAAGCAGCTGCCAGAGCCTGCCCTGAGCCACTGGGGGCCACCTGTGTAGGGGGACTCAGACCCATTTTTCCCTCACCAGGTATCGTGGGGGACTGGAAATCCGTCTTCACTGTGGCCCAGAATGAGCGCTTTGATGCCCACTATGCTAAGAAGATGGCAGGCTGCAAGCTCAAGTTCCGCTGGCAGCTCTGAGTGGTGTCGTGGGGAGCCACTGCAGGGGAGCATGGGCACAAGCCTGACCTATGACCTCAGGAATAAAACATGATGTGTCCATCAGAGGCTGTCTTGGAATCCAGGAGGAAACCTGAGACAAAGTAAATCCCACTGGGACCAAGTAGGGACTTTGGCCCCACAGCCTATTGTGTCCCCCAGCCCTGCCTGGGTGGGAAAGAGGGTGTGCAGAGGGATGACCCAGGGACATGAGAGAAGGGGAAGAACACTGGATCCTGTAAGATGCTCTGTTGCCTCCTCCCTCTAGTCTCCCAGACAACTTCCCTTATTTTTGGATTTCCTGTAAGCCACCACATACCTCTGGGTTACACTGAGTGGAGGGGAGCAGCCATCTGCATAGGAGGTGTCTTCAAACAGGATGGAGTTTTCATCCAGGGCCTGTAGGATGCAGATAGGACCAGGACCCCTTCCTACTCCCTGCTGTCCAGAGCTGGTCCTCAGTGAAAGTGTCCTAGGGCAGAAGACAAAGAGCAGTGGGAAGGAAGGATGAGATGAGACTCCATCCCAAAGGGTCATGCTAGAATGGCAAGGTGTCTGGTGCCATTCAGGACCTCCATGTTAAGAAGATGAAACACAACCCAGAGGGTCACAGGCTGGTACAGGGGGAATTGTGTTCAGCCTGAATTAGGTTAATGGGACCCAGGTCATATGGGTCAGTACCAGCAAGAGAGGTGAAAGCAGGAGTCAGAAGGTCTGGGCACATGCACCCAGCTTGCACTATCTGACTGCCCAGAGGAGGAAGGACAGACAGGCAGAGCAGCCTGCTCCCTGGGGGGCAGGCTCAGGCTCAGGCTTACAGCAGGGATTCACAAGGTCCTTGAAGTTGTAGGTCCTTGAAGTTGTGAGGCCATGAGAGGAGAAAAGGGAAAGAATTGCAAGATGATCCCGTGCCCTGTCTGGGGTCCTGGTGTCATGGTGGGCCTCTCATTGGAGGCTGCCTTACTCTCTGTGGTCAGGGCACTGTATGTATCAGGGCACTGGAGAAGCAGGTGGTCCAGATATGTAAGACAATAGGAGCTGGCCCTCTGGATAAGGCCTTGGGGTCTTTCTCAGGGATGGCTTTCCACTGGGGCTGTGGGATGATGCACCTGTTGCTCAAGGTGTGTGTCTTGAGGGGATACCAAATTAGCCCAGGGCCAGGGGGGTCCACTTGTCAGGAGTCTGGCCACCCCATTCCCAGCTGGACACTCACTCTTTGCCTTCTTCATCAAGTCATCTACCTCATACCTGTGGGAGACCGGAAGGAGAACACCAGGTGTAGCCAGGTACCCACTGCAAGCCAGGGAGCCAGAAAGAGAAAGAAGAGGAGATGGCAGGTGGGAAATTGGCCTGAGGAGCCCAGTGCCTCCCACACCTCCCTGCCCAGGTGCTCTCTGGGGAAACTCTTCTCCCACTGTGCAGACAGGCTGAGAAATGTCAACTGGGAGGGTGTGGTGAGCAAGGTTCAGCTGAGGCGGGGGGTCCACTCAATTGTTCGTGGTGTGGCTGTAATTGACCATCTCTGCCAGGATCCACTGCTCATCCCCTCCCTCGTCCTTGACCCACGTAGCGACCTTGTCTCCATATTTGACCCCATAGTCCCCTGAGGCTGGAGTATCCACTCATGGAGTAGGAGCCAGTGAATGGAAGGAGCCTCATTCTGGGCCTGGACATCAGGTCCTCTCCCTGCTGCTGCCCTCACTTGTCACCAGACTTTCTGATCTACAGAGACAAGTTCATGGCCAACGGCTGCAGTGAGGTCATCAGTATGCCTCTGCACATGGTCTTCCAAGGAGACTCCAAGTCATGTACAGACCCAGGGATCTTGACTGCTATGGGATGGAGGCACACCCTTGAGGCCCCAGGGAGGGGCATCTGCCCTGAGACCCTCAGCACCCTGCCCTGTGCTGTCAGAGGAGCTCAGCAGGGAGCCCCCACCTCCCCAGTTACCACCAAGTGGCCAGCCCCTTCCCTGCCCATCCACGAGATGTCCAAGTTGGGACCCTGACAAGCAAAAAAGCCAGAGTGATGAGGTATGGGGACAGTTGTCACTCTTGAGGTGAGGAGCTAGAAAGTTGCCAAAGGGTGGTTTGGAGGTGCAGTCACCTCCGTCTCCTGACCTGGGCACCATTGACCTGAGTGTGCTGTGTCAGCAAAACCCTCAGGGATCCTTACCCTTCCGGGCACTTTTCTGATCATCTATGTGGTAATTCAACCAAAAGTTGAGAATCAATTATTCAATGTGAACCTTTGGCCTCTCAGGCATGGCTCCATGCACTCCTCAACTTCAAACAACACCAAACTGGCAAAAAAGACAAAATGTAGTCATGGGTCACCAGATTTTCCTAAGTTCTTCCTAGATGTGCATCATTGGACAATCATGTAGTTGTCAGAATTATTTTGGTACTGAGGATTTCACCCAGGGGTGCTTGAGAATTGTCCTGGCCACTTTCTTATATTTTAATTTGAAACAGGCTCTCACTAAGTTGCTTAGGACCTCGCTAAGTTGCTGAGTTTGGCTTTGAACATGTGATCCTACTGCCTCAGCCTGCCAAGTCGCTGGGATTGTAGACTTGGGCCACTGCACCCACCTCCATGTTGCCTCTTGAGGGAAACAAAAGATGAAGTAAACATGAGTTCATGGTGCAGGCTGCTGCTGGTGTCACAGGGTGTACTGCTTTCCTGTATATTTTTTCCTAAAGAGACTACACTCTAATGGTCAGAAGTGAGGTATAGTGAGTAGCTAAATAGTAGCACAGTCCCTTACTATCATCAAGTATGCTGTACTGTACATAATTGCACGTGCTCTACTTTTATACCACCGGCCACACAGTAGGTTTATTTACACTATCATCGCCACACACATGTAGTGTGTTGCACTAGGATGTTGACATGGCTGTGGTGTCACTGGGTGGGAGGAGGTTTCAAGCTCCTTCATGGGCATTCTATGTGGCCATCCTTGGGTGAACTGTCCTTATGCAGCCCAGGACTGTCCTCAGGGTTTCTTGCCCTAGTTCTCCCTGAGACAGAGGTGATAATGGCCAAACCTTCTGGTTCTCTCTTCTTCTGTGACCCAGGGCCTGTGCCTCCCTCCTTCCTCCCACCACCCACCCAGCTTCATGCTGTGGGGGGAACCTGGGGGCTTGGCAGAGCCCCACCCTGTATCCTGAAGCAAGACCCACATGTGGGTGGCAGCACAGATGCCATTGCCCCGTCTTCCCCACCTGTCTTGCCAAAGTGGGCAGACCCCTCGGACCTTGGTCTTGTCTCCTTGCCAGTTTGGTTTTGTTTGAAGTTGAGGGGTGCGTGGAGCCTGCGTGAGAGGCCAAAGGTCCACACTGAATGATTGATTCTCAACTTTTGGGTGAATTACCACATAGATGATTAGAGAAGTGCCCGGAAGGGTAAGGCTCCCTGCAGACTTTGCTCACCCAGCACACTCAGGTCAACGGTGCCCAGGTCAGGGGACAGAGGTGACTGGACCTCCAAACCACCCTTTGGCAACTTTCTAGCTCCTCCCCTCAAGGGTGACAACTGTCCGCACACCTCATCACCCTGGAAGTTTATTTTGTCAAAGTCCCAAAACAGGCCTAGTGTATGCTAGGAATGCTGAACCAAAGGATAAACATAAGAATGTGAACTTTTGTAAAAAAACAATAACAAAAACTTAGAACCAAAGCAACAGCCTGGCCTGGTTTAAGGATGAGCAAAGTGAGGCACAAGCAGGTGACAGACTCCCAGAAGGGCAGATCCTGGGTCATGGCCTAATTGTCCACTGCATTGTGCTGCTGCCTCTGGGGGTCCTGCCTGGGCCTGGCCTCTGGGAGAGAAGGACCTGGCAGGAATGGTCCTGTGAAGAGGAGTCTTGGGAATAGGTTGTTGCCCAACTTAGGAGTGACCCCCTGAGTGGGGACAACACAGGGCTCTTTGGGATGGGTGTCTACGCCAAAGTAGGGGTTGGTTCATACCATGCAGAGATGACCCAAAAGCCCATTCCTTGCGCTTTTCTCATTATCTACCTTGATAGGTAATGCGGGGGAAGGTGTGCAAATGTCCCTGAATAGCCACTTGTTCTCACCCTCTCTGCAAGCTACGTGACTGTAGGCAAATTACTTCTCCTCTGTACAAAGGGAGGGCTCCCCTCAGCATTTGGTGAATGCAATGGTGGCTCTCACTGGCTGTAGTCTGGGCCCCCTAAATGAGTGATGCTCCTTCTCTGCAAGGAAAAGCAAGGCATGGAGGTGAACACCTATATTCTCTACTACTTAGGAGGCTGAGGGGAAGGATCAGTTGAGCTCATGGGTTGAGACCAGTGTAAATAGCTAAATACTGATATAGATGTACCATCTGGGTAATTTCAGGCACTGATGACCAAAAGGAGGCAGATTAAAAGGCTGCTGAACAAGGCTTTATTGAGACTCACTCCTGGAAGAGACCCTCCAGTCCAACAGAGCCAGTCCAGGGGAGTCAAGCACAGGCTCAGATAGATTGGAATTTTATTGGGCTTAGGGCAGGAAGGGAAGGCTTGGGACAGGAAAGGGAGGTTTTTAGAGTCCCTTGTCCTCCTGGGGTTTGTCAGGGGATCTTTCTGAGATCCATGTCCTTCCAGGATTGGTCAGGAGACCCCACTGATTGACAGGTGGTTCACTGCTTATCTGTCAGTGCCTGATCAGTTGTTCTTTTGCACGTGCGGGTTGCCTGGTGCTTTGTTCCCTTAGCTACCTCAAACTGACCTAATATCATGGCTTTTTTTTTATGATATAGGGCTCTGAATTACATCTGGCTACTTTCTGCTGGTTGGGGGTGAAGAATCTCATTCCTGGAAATGGATCAGGGAAGGTTTTAGGTGGGGGTAGAATCTCTGGAGCCAGAGCAGTTCTTTAGGAGTCGTAGGCCTCCATCTTGAGCATTAGGGTCTGGTAGTCTTGAAGAAGTAGTTGAATCACTGGCTGGTTGGTGAATTTGTGTATCTGACCTTGCAGGAACTTCTCTAGGCAATTTAACAGACATGGTCCTATTAGGAGAAACATAAAGAGGACTAATAGGGGTCCTGCAAGGGGGAGGACCTTCAGCCAATGCCACACTTGGCTGAACATTCTCCAAGGAGACTGTTGGCCTAGTCACTGTCTGTTCTTTTCTAGCTGTTTTTGTAGTTGTTTGATCTTGTCCTTCATTACCCCTAGGAATTACTGTTTTGGTTTAACTGTTCTTGGTAGGTGTTTAAGATCAAGCTGGTCAAAACTGACTTTGTTTCTCTCTATTGTTAAGAGTCAGTTGAGTTCCCACAGGAGTAAGTCGTTGGGGAAATTGAATGAAGCTTCTTAGTTCCGCTAGTGCCATTTGTGCTGGGATGGGTCCAGGTCTTGCTTGAACCATGTGGCTTCCCTTGGAAGCATCAGGGATGTCTCCTGTCTCCAGTGACCCTCCTATTCATAGAAAGTGCATGATTGGCTTTCATTCTCCAGTGGTCTCATTAATCTCCCTGATCAGGAGGTTATGTGGCCCAGAGTTGCAAAGCTCTTTAGAGAAGTTCTCTGTTCCCTGGATTCAGACTGACTCAGAGGGCCAGAGCCAAATATTGGTTTTCTTGGCCCTTTTAGTTTAACTTTAATTTTAAGTCTTGATCTTAAACATCTAGCTAGTCAGTCTCACCAGTCTTAAATTAAGAGTACTGGGCTTTAACTGAAGTCTGGCCTACTTTGGAGCATTGCCTTATCTTAGGTAAGGTGGGGATCTTTATAAATCTTAGGTAAAGTGTTCTAGTACTGAAGCTGATCTTTGCTACTTAAATAGAACTTTACATTAATCTTATTGATAACAGGTCCAGTTATAGAACATTAAATGATATAAGTAAATTTCCAATATGTTATTCTTATAAGCCTAAAATTACCATACAACCTTTTGAAGAACACCAGCTTGATATAATGCTCTTTTAAAGCTTCTATCTTAAATGCTTGTATACTTGGAAAATATGAACACGTTTAATATAAAAAGTAATAGCACCACAATTACATTGATGTTTTATATTAATCAATTTAGCTCTTAAAGAAATAACATTAGAATATTGTAAAATAACAGTTGTTGTTTAAACACAGTTGTATAATCCTTAATTTCTTCAAGATTACTTTCTCAGAAAACTTACATATATATAACCAACTTACAGACCTTCTTTATCATTTACTTAAACCCTCTTATTTACTTAATCACATAGACTTTCTTATCCAGAAACACTTTTTCCCTTCAATTACATATGGTTTATATACCTAGAATCTTCTAATTTCTCTTTCCCATCTGTTAATCCCCTTTTTATTCACATTTAGAAACAATCCTTGTAAATTTTTGGATTTAGGCAAATTATTCCATTTTAATAAGAAATATTTTGTTTTTACATTATACAGTTAATCATATCTGTTTAACATTTCATGAAAACATAAGCAATGTTTAAGTGTATAGAATTATACCTGTTGGGACTTTAAAATTTTAGTAACCTTGTTTTCAGTGATGACAAAGCAACTTTAAAAGCCATTTTCATCAGATCTAGGATAGGGGTCTGAGGGCCTTCCTCAGCGTGTTTGAGCTTTGGGTTAGCTGGTAAGAGGGCCTGGTGGGACCAGGTGTGGGCACTGACAGGAGAAGAGAGGAGTGAGTGGGTGGAGGGATCCATTGAGGGGGGGAGGGGGAAGGGTTTCATCAGTAGAAGAGGTGGGCAGAGGAATCATGACTTCAGGAGAGGAGGAGGAAGAGGAGGGGGAAAGGGATGAAGGGGGAGCATTATGGAGTAGAGGAGGAGGGGCCATGGTAGCAGGAGGAGGGGGAGAGGAAGGCAGGTGTGGGAGGGTGGAGGGAGAGTATTGGCTTGGGTAGGGAGGGGGAAGATGGGAATGTGGGGCTGAGAGCAGCTCGGGTAGATCTGAGATTGAGGAAGGAGATGTAAAAGAATAATGGGAAATGGATTTGGAATTTTTTTCCTAGCAAGGAAAACTTGAGCAGTAGAACAGGTAGAGCAGAGGGGAGGACCGGAGAGAATCTCAAAAAGCCTGAATATGCCTCCAGATGTAAGGGACTTCTGCCCACTTCCCTGTCCGGCGACAGAAATTGCTCAAATCAGTGAGGATTTAAAAATCAAAAGTTCCTTCTGGGGGTCATTTTGACCCATTGTCTAAGTCACACACTGGGGCCAGGCCACAGTGGAGTAAGACACCAGGCACTTACAGTGTAGGTATTGAGTGAGTCCTAATTTGGCAAAATTTGAATATAGACAACCCAAAGGAGTTTTGGGGTGTCAGGAGGACTCAGTGTTTCCCATGACCTTCTGGCACTCTCGGGGATGGGTGGGAGCAGAAAAAGGCCTCCCAGATTCTGTCTGATTGCACTCACCTGAGGAACAGATAAGGACCAGGTGGGGGTTGAGGTGTCTTGCAACCCGCCTGGGGCCCAAGCAGATCAGAATGGCTCACAAGAGGACTGGGATGTCTCGACAGTTCCCGGGGCCTTGAACAAAATGGGTGGGGTCTCTGGCATGTGTGTGACTTACAGATAGACCCTCCTGGGTAGAGAGGGGCTGGAAGGTCAGGGGAAATGAGGGAACTTACCCCACTCCTGTTGGCAAGGAGGAAGGGAGAGGGAAAGAAGGAGCAACTTAGGAATTTCCTGGTTCATTTGAAGGGGAGGGTGGACCTCAATCCCCTAAGGGAGAGGCACAAAAAGCCCTCCCAGGTTTCAGCACCAGATGTAAGGTCAGGCACCAGTGACCAAGAGGAGGCAGATGAAAAGGCTGCTGAACAAGGTCTCACCTGGAGGAGACCCTCCAGTCCAACAGAATAGGTCCAGGGGAGTGAAGCTCAGGCTCAGCTGGATTGGAATTTTATCAGGCTTAGGGAAGGAAGGGAGGGCTTTGGACAGGAAAGGGAGGTGTTTGGAGTCCCTTGTCCTCCTGGGGTTGGTCAGGGGATCTTTCTGAGATCCATGTCCTTCCAGGATTTGTCAGGAGACCCCACTGATTGACAGGTGGTTCACTGCTTATCTGTCAGTGCCTGATCGGTTGTTCTTTTGCACGTGTGGGTTGCCTGGTGCTTTGTTTCCTTAGCTACCTCAAACCAACCTAACAAGCACAAAGACCCCTCTTCAATCCCTGATTTTTGCAAACAATTCAGAAAAATTTCAGATACATCAGTCACAATAACAGGAATTAGTTTATTAAAGGTATCAGAAGAGGGAATGGGGAAAATCTCAAGGGAGAGAGTGGGTCCTCTCAGAGAGGAGAGGGGACAACATGCCCTTCAGTTTTATTGGGCATCCCAGAGAAGTTTCCAGAGAGTCCTGCCCAGGTCCACATCTTGGCTTCTGGGGGACAGTAGGGTGACTTCAGATTCTCAAGTCTGAAGTGGTTCTAATTGGAATCTTTTCTTACACAGTGGAGCACAACTTTTCATTTCTCTGGTTGTTCTAATTGAATTCTTAACCATATGTTCTTATGGATTTTTACGGTTAGGAGAAACTATCCTTATCTCCCAGAGTTTCAGGATCCAGTCACAAAAAGTCTCCCCCTTGAGTGTAACTTGGGTTCCTCTTATCAACATTATTTTTGAAAGCAAAAACAACTGAAAAGTGGAGAGACATGGATGGATAAGCAATGCTTTTTGTTAAGCAGAGGAGGGACATGTGTCCAAGAGAGAAAAAGTCAGAGGGCAAAGGGCTACAACAAGGGTCTGAGTTATTAATAGGGTTTAGAAAAACAAGGTCATGGGATGTGTTGGTCAGTGCTTTTGGTAGCTCACATTGGATTTGTTTGCATTTCCACACCCCAGGCAGGATCCTATGGCAGGCAGTGGCTTTCCTTGTCTCTGCGACCTGCGCAGGTGTTAGCACTCACAGGTGATGGGCCCTTACCCTGTATCTTCCCACTGCAGTGTGTGTTCTTCTGTCTTTTGTATTTTCCCTTGGTAATGTGTGGGCACTTTAAAAGTGAGTTTTTATGGCAGACACCAGTGTTACTATCAGATCTTAAGACAGTCTGCTTTTGCACCCAAGTCAGATTGTTAAGGGTAAAAAGGACTGATGGTGGTGCCCCATTTGGCACAGTGACTAGAGTCTTGTGTCTGCAGCAGCTGAGTTACAGCTATTTTGACCCCTGTAGGACAAGAATGCAATGAAGAGGCTCCATAAAAATTGTTTGAGCACCTTTTAAAAACAGCAGAAAAACAAAATTTGCCTCCCTAGAAGTAGAAAATCCTCTGTATCAAGTTTCACCATGAAAAAATTTTCCTTTTTCCTTTCACTCTCCAAACATTGATTCCTATATCCTAGTATATAAATTCCAAAAAATCTTTACCTAAATATATTTTAAGATATAAAAATTTACAAAAACAAGGAAAAAAAATCCATAAAAGCACCTTTCCCATGGGAGAGGAATGAACTTAGCAATGTATCCCATTAATCACCTTAATAATGCTGTACTTTAGCCCGCCACCCACACTGGATTCATGAATGAAGGTTTGAGACGTGAGAAACTGCTAGGGAGTTTTGAATTAAAGAGACAAGACTCTAATTACCTTTAAACCAGCTCCAGGATGGCTCCTCCTAGCTCCAGCCTCCAGCCACCTATTGTGGTAGCAAGGTTTACTGAAGAGGCTAGTGTGAGAGAGAGAGAGGACATGCCAGGGAGTGTACTTTTATTGGGGAACAAAAATTCTGGGAAAATCCCATCCAATGAAGATTAAGGGGGCAGCATGTCAAGGTCAGGGGTGACGATTGGGTCTTTGGGGAAGTGGTCAGACACTCCTCCACATGGACAAGCCCTCCGACCTGAGAAGGGCAGGGAAAGCTCTGGACACAAAATGTGCCTAAGCACCTCTTGCCCAGCCAGGGAGGTAACTTAAATCACATGCAAGGATGGCCTCCCTCATATTCTCCCTTTTTTCTTTTAAAAAGCAGGTGATGATTTACTTTCTCGAGTCTGCTCTGAAGACTCACCATCCTATAATTACAACACAAAAAAGAATTAACAGCAAAGAGAACAATGCAATAATGTATCAGGCTGAGTGTTTAAGAATGTTTCCAGGGTTAAATCCATTTAATTCCTTTAATATTTGATTAGCTAAAAAAGAAGGATCCAAAAAATCAGCTCTATTATTTTGAATATCTTGGATATAATGATGGAGTTCCAAAAGATCCAAACTATTATTATTATTTTGCCCAATACCCAACAAATGGTTTTTAACCTTCTCCAAATCCCAGAGAGAAGCATTGTACTTGGCAGCTGTAACACACACATATTTATAACTTGTGTGGCATTTAAGCCTTTCTTTAAACTTTAAAGCTATAATAGTCACCTCTAAGGTGACTGTTATACATATAGGTAATGAACTTAGTCTCAATCCTTTAATCAATATTTACTTGATTGTGCAGAGCCTTGGAAGTATTTTGAGCTAAATTATTAAGAAATTATGCATGTTGAATATTTTGAGATAAAGTTATCGAAGCTGTGACTGTGGATGCAATGAAAGAAATCAAGGCTATTACTCCCTCAGTTAGAATTCCAATGGCATGTCTAGTTCTCACTAGCTGGGTATGGATTTGCTGTAAGACTTGAAAACCAGCATCAGTGTACCATGGCTCTGAAATATTAGCAGGCAATAAAACAAAAGAGGGCTGATGAAGTACCAGCACTCCTTTTCCTCCATTATACCTAGTAATACAATTGGTTAGGTTGCACTTATTACAAGTAACAATATATCTGTCATCTATCTATTTAACTTTTACATTTCCAGTGATTAAAACATAAGGATATTGGATGCAGGCTCATAAGCCATAGCAAGAATCTTCCTTACAGCTCTTGCCAACAAATTCCAGTAAAGGCTTGTCTGTAAAATGTGAGAATTCTGAGGCAGCAATTAAGCGCCAAACATCTTTTTGTGTACCACCTTCACTGTAGGTCAAAATATTGCTAACAAATCCTGTAGGTGTCATAGCAGAACTTTTTCATAATTGTCTTTTATCAATTTTTAGAGACCAGTCTAAAATATAGTCACTATCTTTAGACACCGTATGTTGCACTGGAAAGATATTTACACAATCTATCCATCTAGGAAAGGTGTCAATCTCAATTGTAGAACTATTAGGACAATGAGGTATTTATGGAGGTTTTGCAGAAATGACTGGTTTGTTATGGGAAAGTCCCATTTTGATCACTGATCTAGTATAAGGTTTTAAGTCTCCACAAATAGTATGATTAATCAGTTTAAGTCTCCCAATCATTGTCTTTTCCTCAAATGATATTCTGAGACAGCATGTTTATCATGGGAAAAACACAAAGGTAATTGGGCACTGTAGCCAGAATAATTAAATCTAGTCACATGATTGGGAGTAATATGAGTGTCTGTAAATCCTCCCATCATCAATGAGTCATTAGTAAACACTGGAATAGATTCTCCAGTCCACACAGGGGTGGATCTGGGAAATATGTCCAGTAAGTGTCTGCTCAACTCCCTTTTACCATGACTGCCCAGCAGAGCAATCACTGTAGCTACCATCATCAATGGGGTCTTATTTCTTCCTAGGAGTCGAATCATTCATGAAGCATGTGTTGTCAGCTTTTTCACGTCTTCCCATAAGATCAGATTTTCAGCTGGGTTTTGCTGGGTCATCTTCATTCTTCTTCGATATCTCTTCCTTTTGAGTGGAGGCTTCTCCGGGTTGATTCTCAGTCACTTGAATCTCAGCTCTATCTGCTCCATGTTTGATTGCGCATTCAGGCACCCAGATAGGACAGAAAGCACCTTCTGGAAAAATATAAGCATGACCTCTGCCCCACATAATCACTGGATCTGGGCCTTTCCATTGACCAGTCTGTAAGTCTTTCCACAAAACTCTGCTTAAAGGGCCTGTTGCTGTGGAAGATATATATCTCTTAGCTGCAGTGTGACCTTCTGTGTGGGAGGCCATCCTCACAGGTGATTTGAGTTACCTCCCTGGCTGGGTGAGATGCACTTAGACACAGCTGCATTAGCACCTTCCCCACCCATTTCCAGGTCCAAGAGTTTGTCCGTGCAGAGGCATGCCTGGCCACTGTCCCGAAGACCCAATCGTCACCCCTGACCTTGGGTTGCTGCCCCCCTTAACCTTCATTGGATGGATTTTCCCTGGAGGTTTTTGTTCCCCAATAAAAGCCCACTCTCTGGCGTGTTCTCTCTCTCTAGTCTCTTCTGTAAACCTCACCACCACATTAGGTGGCTGGAGGCGGGAGCTAGGAGAAGCTGTCCCAGAGCTGGTATTAAAGGTAATGAGAGTCTTGTCTCTTTAATTAAAAACTCCCTAGCAATTACTTATGAATTGAACCTTCTTTCATGAAGCCAGCGCTGGACACTTCTGCATCACAATTTAAACAATTTAAAACAAACAAGGCATGATTGAGGCTATTTTGGGGAGTCATAAACCTATTCCCCCCTTTTAATTTTTGTAATTGCAGCTTAATAGATAAATGAGCTCATTCCACAATGGCTTGACCTTGGGGGTTATAAGGAATTCCTCTTTTATGGTCAATTTGAAACTCCTGGCAAAACTGTTGAAAAGAAGAGCTCACATAAGCTGGTGCATTACCTGTTTTAATCTGTAAAAGGGCATCCTAACACAGCAATGGCTGCTAGGCAATGAGAAATTACATGCTGAGTATTTTCCTTTGTACATGCTGTGGCAAAAATGAATCTGGAATGTGTATCAACTATTACATGTACATAACATTGTTTACCAAATTCAGAAATATGAGTTACATCCATTTGCCATATTTGATTTGGTCTTAATCCATGGGGATTTACCCCTGATGGCAGAGATTGAGTGTGAATAACACATTTAGGGCAGTGACTTATAATTTGATGAGCTTGTTCTCTGGTAATATTAAATTTTTTATGTAAACTAGAAGAATTTTGATGATGTAAAGAATGTGAAGCTTGTGAACAATCATAAGGAGACATCTGTTGACAAAAAGCTACCAATTTATCAATTTTGTCATTACCTGAAGTTAAAGGTCCTAGAAGATTAGTGTGAGCTTGTATGTGTCCTATGAAACATGGGTATTTTTGCATTTGCACCACCTTTTGTAGATTATGAAATAATTTAAATAACTCTGTGATGATGTATATCAATAACTGAAGTTTCAATATTTTTGGTAACTCTGAATGCATATAAGCTGTCAGGATAAATGTTAATTAGGCTCATTTGCAAAGTAATTTAAGGCACAAATGAGAGCTTGTAACTCTGTTCTTTTGGCAGAAGTATATGAGGTTTGTATTACCTCTGTGTGGACATGGCTATAAAATCCTGCTTTACCTGAGCTTGAACCATCAGTGAACACTGTTAGGGTTCCACCTATGGGCTGGGCATGTACAATCTTTGGAAAAATAATCGGTGTTATTGATGCAAATTGAATAATTTTATCACGAGGGTAATGACTTTCTATCTGACCAGGAAAATCAGCAAAAGCTATTTGCCATAAACTAGAAGCTTGAAAAAGCCAATTATTTTGTTGAACAGAAAATAGAATAATTATAATATCAGGTTCAAATCCAATTAGTTGTAAAACTCTCATTCTACCTTTAATTGAGCAATAGAGTCATGAAAAGGAATTAATGTCTTTTGGGGAGAGTGGGTGAATCCACTCAATAACTCCCAGTCTTTGCCATATAGCTCCTGTAGGGGCATGAGCAGTTGGAAATATTAATAAGTATACCAGCTCTTGAGGATTAATTCTAGTAAGTTGTGCATTTTTAATTGCAATTTCAACCTTTTTAAAAGCTGCTCTAGCCTCTATTATCAGTTGACGAGGAGAAGTTGGAGAAGGATCTCCTTGTACTATCTTGAATAAAGGACTTAAATCAGAAGTAGTTAGTTTTAAGGATGGCCTCAGCCAATTGATATCTCCTAATAGTTTTTTTTTTCCACCACCAGATCCTCTGTTTAATAGTTGGAAAACAAAAGTTCAAAGCTTACAATTATATTGTCACAATCAAAAATCAGTAAATCACACAGCCAGGTCCACTTCCTCTAATACACAGGGAAAACTAAATGACACATTATGTAGGGGAAAATAAATAAAGCATTAATTATCCAAGTCTCAAAGAAAATTCAGTGCACATGGGGAAATCATTTTAAAAAATAGCACATTAAATTTTTTCAAAGTTAAACATATACTTAACAAAGTGATCTAATCATTTCTATCCTAGGTTAGCCAAAGGAAATAAAAGCACATATCAATATGTCTGTACAAAATGTATATGCAAAAGTTCATAACAGCTTATTTGTAATAGGAAAAACCTGGAAGTTCATTGTAGATCAATAAAGGGGCCTTTAAAAAGTTTATGCACATACTTGATATCTGATAGTATTTCTTACTCTTCTTTATTCTGACCAGGTAGGAAGCCACTCTTTATTTTTACTCCATAGTAGATGTGGTGAAAACTCAACACAGCCCCCTCAGTAGATGTCTGCAGGTCACTGGAGGACATCCCAGGCAGGCCATTGGTGTTTCTTTGCAACATTGGGATACAAATTTGATAATCAATGAAAGTCATCTGAAGAGTTTCTGCCTTCCTCACACGTATGAAGAACTGGGTTCAATCCTCAGCATCACATAAAAGTAAAATAAAGGTATCATGACCATCTACAAAGTTTCAGAGTTCTTAGTCCATAAAGGCTGGCTCCATTCCTCACGGCTCCAGGTGAGGCAGAACATCACAGAGTGTGGCAGAGGGAACCAGCTCAACTGATGCTAGTATGTGCAAGGCCCTGGGTTCAGTCCTCCATACAATTCTTTGCTAAAGCTCAATTCCTAGAAGGTTCAGGAGTCTGATTACTCTTTATCATTCTTTATCCTTCAAGATCAGCTCAGGAGCCTGATCCAAGAAGAAGCTCTGTAGCTGTCCATCTAAAGCAGCCCTTCCATGCTATGGGGTTGTCCTGGTATCTGTCCGAGATTTTATTAGCGGGACTGTGGCAGCCAGTTGCAGAAGTGGGGTAAAGAGAGCTCCTAATAGTTTTTGAAAATCATTAAGAGTATGTAACTCCTTAACTTTTATCTGTAGATTTTGAGGACAGATTGTGCATCCTTGAATTATCTGACCTAAATATTGAAAGGGATGCATCTTTTGTATCTTTTGAGGAGCAATGCAGAAACCCATTGCTGTAAGTGAAGCCTCTGAGTAAAAATTTCTGAAAGTACTTCTGGATTACCATGAGCCAATAATATAACATCCATGAAATGAATAATATATGTATCAGGAAAGTTATTTCTTACAGGAGTTATTGCTTGACCCGCAAATTTTTGACATAAAGTTGGACTATTATGCATTCTTTGATGCAAAACCTTCCAGCAATATCTTTTAACAGGTTCTTTAAAATTAATTGCTGGGACACTGAAAGCAAATTTTTCACAATCCTGAGGATGCAACCTTATTGAGAAAAAACAATCTTTTAGATCTATTACCATTAAGTTATAATTTAAAGGAATTGATGTAGGAGAAGGAAGTCCAGGCTGCAATGATCCCATAGGATGAGTTGCATGGTTTATTGCCCTTAAATCCTATAGTAATCTCCAATTACCTGACTTTTTCTTAATAACAAAAATGGGGGTGTTCCAAGGACTAAGCATTGATGCTATATGACCAGCCTGAAGTTGTTCCTCAAGTAACACATAAATTATCTTAAGTTTTTCCCCTGAGATGGACCACTGAGAAATCCATATAGGCTCTTCTGTGAGCCAGGTGATTTTTTCTGCTGTCTTTTGGATTGGGGAGATACTCAGGGCCCCTAGTAAAAATTTTGGCTTGAAGCATTTACTAATCTCTGTTGAGGAGACTGGTTTGTAAGCAGATATTCTTCCTGATAATTTCCTTCATTATCTCCAGGAAGAAACCCTTGATTAATTTCCTCAAATGATCCCGTAGAATTTGGAGTTATTAATAATAATCCCATTTTGCTTAATATATATCTTCCCCATGGATTTACTGGTAAAGACTCTAACACATAAGGTTTAAAAACTCCACTATTCCCATCAGGATCTTCCAAATGGGGATACAGAGCACTCTGAGCAGGCTGTGAGATTTGTCCAATTCCTTCTAAGTTAGCTGGTGCTATATGCAAGGGCCCATTTTAGGCCAGAAGTGACTGGACAGGACCAATTTATCTGCTCCAGTGTCCACTACACCTTTGAATTTTTTATGATTAATTTTAAGTTCCAGTAGGGGGCACTCCTGCCACACTAATTGAGACCAGTACACTCTGTCTGGTGGTTTGGAAACTGAATTTACTTGTGGGTGACCATCCGAATTACAGAGTAAAAAAGATTAATTGGGCTATGTTTTTAGGAGTAAGCCGGACGGCATAATTTGATTTCACAGTAACATTTAATTCTCCCTCAAAACAAGAATCCATCACTCCAGGTATCACTTCGATGGCCTCTTTTAAATTGTTACATCCCCAAATTAACCCTATATTTTTTCTAGGGAGTGGTCTAAAAACCCCAGAAGGGATTTTCTGTGTCCCTTTTTCAGGAATCAATTCAATTACCATGGATGGTTGTAAAGAAATTGCCTGTGAAGTTCACTCTGTTAGAAATGGCGGCTCCCCATGGTCGGCCATGATGATGTTAAGCTGTGTGACCTCTCTTCCGGTTCCCCTGTTTTTCCAGCCCGGGGATGGGCCAACCGGAAGTTTTTTGACTCCCTACCAGGCGGAAGTGTAGACCAAAATGCGACAGGTCGAAGCCATCTTGGTAGTTTCATTCCCCTGCCACACGGTTTCTGATAGGTTTGCAGTCTGATAGAGCCGTGTGACAAAATCAGAATAGAGTTTATTGGCATCCCAGTCACCTGGAGGGAGTGGCTGGTGGCAAATTGTCTTAAGCAAGCTCTGTACAGATGGCAGATTATGACTGTAAACATCATAAGCATTTTTAAATTTCTTAATAGTTTTAAATAGAATTGGTGCATGGACGTGAACACGCTGGTCTTGATCATTAACCTGCTCAAAAACTGGAAAGAGTTGAAAGCCACTAATATGTTCCCAAGCTTCCTGCATCTTTCTAACTCCCCACTGGAATGGAGTAAGGAAAGTCATCGCCAGTTCAGAATACCTGTTAAAATTTGTCCTTCTAACATCGAGCGGCAGATTTGAGTGGCCGGAGCAGGCCCTGTTAAGCATAATCTGTTAAAATCCCCTGGTAATTCCTGGACTTCATTGTCTGACTCCTCTCCCTTAGACTGCGATTCCTCCATGAACCCTTCCCTGACACCATCTTGAGTCTGACCTTCAAAGCCTCTTGGAGGAGGAGGACTTTCTATCTCTCTATGAATTTCCTCTGGATTTTCCTTTCCTGGAGAGGTATCTTCTATCCTCCTGGAGGCCTCCTCTCTATGGTTTTCCTCCAGACTACTCCAGTTTGGTTCAGGCAAAGCTAAATTTTTTACCTTGGGCCTTGCCCCGAGGTTTTTTGCTTGAATAGAATTTGTTTTTGTTTTCAGTCTGCTTAGAGGAAAAGAGGTTTACTTAGCCTCAGGCAATTTTTCCATTTGAATAGACTTAATAGCTCTCTGAATACCTTTCAATAGATCTTCAGGGATCCAAGGACTTTGGCCCACGTAATCAAAAAGACAGATCTCTAATGCAGTTCAAACCTTTTGAATATTGTCAATATTTCCAGGTAATTCATTAGAAAGGCATACTTTATGTAATTTTCTTCCTAATTTTTCCATGTATGTAAATTTGGTGAATCTTGGTCAGAAAACCAAGGACAAAATTCACCGACAATTTTAAAAAATTGTAACAGCTGAGTCCTTTTGACCTGCTTTCCCTTCTGATTAATTATTGTCTCTAAAATGGTCAAATACATGTCCTTATTGGTAGAAGTTGAATTTCCCATCATTAATTCTTTTTACGTCCCTTAGCTCCAAAAACTGCCTGGTACCTCCATGACCCTAAAAATTGTCACAAAATCTGCATTTCTATAGCATGCTTTCTAACTCAACCTAGTCGATTTGACTCAGGTGCCTCACTTCAGGGCACCAGTTTTAGCCCACAACCCGCACCGACCTCATGAATGAAGGTTCAAGACGCGAGAAATCACTAGGGAGTTTTGAATTAAAGAGACAAGACTCTAATTACCTTTAAACCAGCTCCAGGATGGCTCCTCCTAGCTCCAGCCTCCAGCCACCTATTGAAGAGGCTACTGAGAGGGAGAGAACATGCCAGGGAGTGGACTTTTATTGGGGAACAAAAAATTCTGGGGAAAATCCCATCCAATGAAGATTAAGGGAGGCAGCATGCCAAGGTCAGGGGTGACGATTGGGTCTTCGGGGTAGTGGTCAGACACTCCTCCACATGGACAAGCCCTCAGACCTGAGAAGGGTGGGGAAAGCTCTGGACACAAAATGTGCCTAAGTGCCTCTCGCCCAGCCAGGGAGGTAACTCAAATTACGTGCGAGGATGGCCTCCCACACTTTACATTTATTTATGGTCTCTAGAATTGCAAAAATATATATATTTTTATCTTTCTAAAGACAATAATTCCCAGATATTATAAGTTTACCATAAAAAATTTTCTTCAGTCTAATTCACTTATATTTACAATTCAACCCACAATACTCTGAAATCTTAAGTGTGCTTACCTTCTGGAGAGAAATTCCAAACCCATTAAATTTCTAAAATTTACCCTGGAGGTCCCTGTACAGGCCACCATTTGTTGCAACACATGACTAAACCAGTCAAGATCACTCCAGATGAACTAGACCGGCACAAAATCATCACACAGAGACAGAGAAATACCTTTTTCTTTGGGTTCTGTGATGGCTCCTTTGACCCAGCTCCCACAACGGAGGCATGGCAGGCAAGAAAAGAGAGAGAGAGCATGCTCAAATCCAGGTTTTATTGTGGGATGCTGTTCCATGGAATATTCCATCCCCCAAAGGGCAAAGGGGTAGGATTACAAAGGAATAGGTGAGTGTCACTCAACCCCAGCAGGTGACGTCTACTCCTGGAGCCACGCCTTGTTATCTGAGCTGGGGTAACATGTGGCCCAGAGTTGTAAAGACTTTAGCAGTCCCAGTGTTCAAGCTGACTCAGAGGCCAGAGCCAAATACTGGCTATTTTCTTTATTGACCCTTTTAGTTCTTCAAATTTATTCCCCAAGTTTTGGTCTTAAATGTCCAGCAAGCCAGTTTCACCCATTTTAAAGTAAGAATACTGGGTTTTAACTTTAATGTCTATAACTTTACAGTCATTTACCTCTTTTATTTAATTGAATTCTGTATTAGTACTGAAAGAGTCTTATATACTGTCTATTGGTAGATGATGACCCATCATTTCAAATTATCTCAGATTGTTATATTGAAAGCTGTACTTCTGTAAGGCACTAACAGAAAACAGAGTTTACAAGGAAGATACAAAGTGAAATTAACCAGAGTAAAAACATTGAATTTGTACAATAACTGTGAACTAAGAAACATGATTTTTATTATCCCAACTTTTACTTTAAACCTTAGTTTGAATAACACCAGGTTGGTGGAATGGTGGAATGTTCTTGTAAACATTATATTTTAAAGACTCATATACTTGGAAGATGTGGATTTTTAAATTAATTTATTTATTTTGATTATATATATATAAAAGCAGAATGCATTTTGATTCATTGTACACAATTATAGCATAACTTTTCATTTCTATGGTTGTATATGACAGAGCATCACACCACATGTACCTAGGGTAATAATGTCCATCTAATTCCACCATCTTTCCTGCATGAATATATTTACTGTACCAAGAAGTCAATAATAGCACCACAATTACGCTAATTTTTTAAATATTTTTTTATTTGTAGTTGGACACAATACCTTTATCTTATTTTTATGTGGTGCTGAGGATCGAACCCAGTGCCTTGCACATGCTAGGCAAGTACTCTACTCCTGAGGCACAATCCCAGCCCCACACATGGATATTTTATTTAAACCAAGTTAAGCTTTTAAAGAGAAATTTAGACCCTGTAAAGTAGGATAATACTCTAAAATAACAGTTGTTGTTTAACCAGAGTTGTACAAACCCTAATTCCTTTAACATCAGTTGCTCTAAAGAATAAAACATTTAAGACTAGTTATTCTAAAGAATAAAACTTAACAGACATAAGAGATTATCTTTGTAGATAAGATTTAAAAAATCCTTGATATTTCAACATACAGATTAAACTTTGATCTATATCAGTACATTAATATTTGAACTTAGAGAAAAACCTAGCCAAAACACACAGCTTTAACTGATGATGCTACTTATATATAACCAATTTAGTTACACACACAATTTTTGAAATTTACCCTTCACAAACTCTTTTTTTTTTTCAACTTACTTAGGCATTTTACAACTTTTTACTTTACCACACAAAGACTTTCTCATCCAGAAGCATTTCCTTTTTTCTTTTACTTTCCCTACTTAAAATGTATTTCCATATCTGTAACCTTCTTTTATCTCATACGTGGTTGTTGACCCCCCCTCCCATTTTTTCATTTTGAAATAATCTTAATGAAATTTCTGAATTTAGACAAATTACTAGAAATTATTAAGATGAAGTACTTTATGTTATTTACGGTACTCTAATTGAAACACAGCTAAAACCTTTTGGACATTTTGTATATAGAATTATATGTTAGAACTTAACTCTTATTTATTTATTTATTTATTCATACATGTCAGCAGAATGTATTTTGACATATAATACATACATGGAATGATCATACATCAATCATATTGTCTATTCTACTCTGCTGCCCTTCCAGTCCTCCCTTCTCCTCCCCTCCTCTCCCATCCTTTCTCTCTATCCAATCTAATGTGACACACTTTTTTTCTTTTTCTCATTACAACATCATATATGTATTCTGTATAACAATGAGGTCCTCCTTCCATCATCCATGCAACTCCCCTTCATCTTTTTCCTCCCACCTCTCTTCCCTATTTAGTGGTAGTCTTCTTCTCATGCTCTTCCTCCCTATCCCATTTTGAGTCACCCCCCCTTATATATTTTTAGGTCTTTTGGGTATAGTCTGAGAAGGGGAATAGCTGGGTCAAATGGTGGTTCCATTCCCAGCTTTCCAAGGAATCTCCATACTGCTTTCCAAATTGGCTGCACCAATTTTCAGTCCCACCAGCAATGTATGAGTGTACCTTTTTCCCCACATCCTCGCCAGCACTTATTGTTGTTTGACTTCATAATGGCTGCCATTCTTATTGGAGTGAGATGGTATCTTAGAGTAGTTTTAATTTGCATTTCTCTGATTGCTAGAGATGGTGAGTATTTTTTCATATATTTATTGATTGATTGTATATCCTCTTTTGAGAAGTTTCTGTTCAAGTCCTTGGCCCATTTGTTGATTGGGTTATTTGCTTTTTTGTTGTTTAACTTCTTGAGTTCTTTGTATACTCTAGAGATTAGAGCTCTACCTAATGTTTTAGGGGGTAAAAATTTGTTCCCAGGATGTAAGCTCCCTATTCATCTCACATATTATTTCTCTTGTGGAGAAAAAAATTTTTAGTTTGAATTCATCCCATTTGTTGATTCTTGATTTTAACTCTTGTGCTATAGGTGTCTTATTAAGAAATATGGGGCCTGCCCCCATGTGTTGAAGACTAGGGCCAACTTTATCTTCTATTAGATGCAGACTCTCTGGTCTATTTCCTAGCTCCTTGATCCATTTTGAGTTGACTTTTGTGCATCATGAGAGAAAGGGATTCAATTTCATTTTGTTGCATATGGATTTCCAGTTCTCCCAGCAACCTTTATTGAAGATGCTATCCTTTCTCCATTGCATGCTTTTAGCACCTTTGTCTAATATAAGGTAGTTGTAATTTTGTAGATTTGTCTCTGTTTCCTCTATTCTGTACCATTGGTCTACCAGCCTGTTTTGGTGCCAGTACCATGCTGTTTTTGTTACTATTTCTATAGTATAATTTAAAATCTGGAATCACGATACCACCAATTTAACTCTTCCTGCTTAGAATTACTTTAGCTATTCTGGGTCTTTTATTTTTCCAGATGAATTTCATGATTGCTTTTTCTATTTCTGCAAGGAATGTCATTGAGATTTTGATGGGAATTGCATTGAATCTGTAAAGTTCTTTTGGTAATATGGCCATCTTAATAATATTAATTCTACCAATCCATGAGCAAGGTAAATCCTTCCATCTTATAAGGTCTTCTTCTATTTCTTTCTTCAGGGTTCTGTAGTTTTCATTGTATAGCTCTTTCACCTCTTTTGTTAGGTTGATTCCCAGGTATTTTATATTTTTTTGAGGATATTGTGAATGGAGTAGTTGTCCTCATTTCCCTTTCAGAGAATTTGTCACTGATATAAAGGAATGCCTTTGATTTATTGGTATTGATTTTATATCCTGCCACTTTGCTGAATTCATTTACTAGTTCTAGAAACTTTCTTGGTTGAACTTTGGGGGTCTGCTAGATATAGGATCATGTCATCAGCAAATAGTGTTAATTTAAGTTCTTCTTTTCCTATATTTATGCTTTTAATTTCTTTCACCTGTCTAATTGCTCTGGCTAGTGTTTCAAGAACTATGTTGAATAGAAGTGGTGAGAGAGGGCATCCCTGTCTTGTTCCAGATTTTAAAGGGAATGCCTTAAATTTTTCTCCATTGTGGGGAGCCAT
Source organism: Spermophilus citellus (assembly GCF_964194105.1). Classification (NCBI taxonomy): domain Eukaryota; kingdom Metazoa; phylum Chordata; class Mammalia; order Rodentia; family Sciuridae; genus Spermophilus; species Spermophilus citellus. Next base: position 20,883,437 of record NC_138187.1, on the reverse strand, counting down.
TCTGACACGTGATTGGGTGACTCCCGTTAGGAAATTCTACTTCTTCGGATAAGGAAATGTATCTGACTATTTTAGACAGTATAATTAATCAGAAAGGAAAACAGATAAAGAAAACTCAGTTATTGCAATTCTTAAAGATTGTAGGTGAATATTGTCCTTGGTTTTGTGACCAAGAGTCTCCAAATTTACTTACTTGGGAGAAATTAAAAAGAAAAAAAGTTTGTCTTTTTAAAAATATAGGCCAGAGTTCCCGACCCCCTGAAGACCTTATAAAAGCCATTCAAGGAGCTGTTAAGTCTATTCAAATGGAAAATCAGCCTGAGGCTAAGTTAATTACCTTTCCCTTGAGAACAAAAGCACTAGGGACCAAGGTTAGAAATGTGAACTTAGACTCGCAGCCCCATGCGGAGGATTCAAACGGCGCGGATCAGCCCGCTTTCTCGCTGCCGCCGGCATTTCCTCCTGGCGGGAGCCCGGGAATTCCAAGAACGGTCGCACAGTGTGACGTCATCGCGCCGGCCATGGGGGCCGCCATCTTTAATTTTACCGGAGCGGAACCACAGTTTCCGTACAAACCCCTAATGATTTTCAAGGCTTTTAAGAGAGATATTTTAGCTTATGGGATCATTACAGCCAGGACTTCCCTCCCCCACAGCCATTCCTTTAGATTATAGCTTGATGGTAATAGATTTAAAAGACTGTCTTTTCTCTATAAGGTTACATCCTGAAGATTGTGAAAAATTTGCCTTCACTGTCCCAGCAGTTAATTTTAAGGAACCTGTTAAAAGATACTGCTGGAAAGTCCTTCCTCAGGGAATGCATAATAGCCCTACACTGTGTCAAAAATATGTTGATCAGGCAATAGATCCCATTAAAAATAGCTTCCCTGATGCATACATTATTCATTTTATGGATGATATATTATTGGCCCATGCTAATCCAGAAATACTTTCAGAAATATTTACTCAGTTAGAGGCTTCCCTTACAGCAATGGGTTTATGTCTAGCTCCTCAAGAAATTCAAAAGGTATCTCCTTTTCAATATCTAGGTCAGATAATTCAAGGGAGTACAATCCGTCCTCAAAATCTTCAGATAAGAGTCAAGGAGTTACATACCCTTAATGATTTTCAAAAATTATTAGGAGATATTAACTGGCTAAGACCATCCTTAAAGTTAACTACTTCTGAGTTAAGTCCTTTATTTCAGATATTACAAGGAAATCCTTCTCCAACCTCTCCACGTCAACTAACTTTGGAGGCCAAAGCAGCCTTAAGGAAAGTGGAAATTGCAATTAAAAATGCACAGCTTACTAGAATAGATCCTAAAGAAATACTGTATTTATTAATATTTCCAACTGAGCATACCCCAACAGGAGCCATATGGCAAAGATTAGAAGTTATTAAATGGATTTACTTATCTCATTCCCCTCAAAAAACATTAATTCCTTTTCATGATTCTATAGCTCAATTAGTAATTAAGGGTAGAACTAGGATTTTACAATTAATTGGATCTGAGCCTGATATCATAATTATTCCATTTTCTGTTCAACAGACTAATTGGCTTTTTCAAACTTCTACTTCATGGCAGATAGCTTTTGCAGATTTCCCTGGCCAGATAGATAGCCATTATCCTCGTGATAAGATTGTACAATTTGCATCATTAACATCACTTATTTTTCCAAAGATTGTACTTTCCCATCCAATAGAGGGAGCTTTATCGGTGTTCACAGATGGTTCCAGCTCTGGTAAGGCAGGTTTCTTCAGCCGTGTTCACACAGAGGTAATACAAACTTCTTATACTTCAGCTCAAAGGGCAGAACTTCAAGCCCTGATTTTGGCCTTAGATTATTTTTCAAATGAGCCTATTAACATCTATTCTGACAGCTTATATGCAGTCAGAGTTACCAAAAATATTGAAACCTCAGTTATTGGGTTTACTTCATCACAGGAGTTATTTGAATTATTTCATAATTTACAAAAGACAGTGCTAATGAGGAAGTACCCATGTTTTATTACACACATCCGTGCACATGCTGACCTCCCTGGACCTTTGGTTGCAGGTAATGATAATATTGATAAATTAGTAGCTTTTTGTCAACAGATGTCTTCATATGACTGTGCCCTAGCTTCCCATTCCTTGCATCATCAAAATGCTTCTAGCTTACGTAAAAAATTTAGTATTACCAGAGAACAAGCTCGTCAGATTGTAAGCCAATGTCCTAAGTGTGTTATTTACACTCCATCTCTGCCATCAGGGGTAAATCCCCGTGGTTTAAAACCAAATCAAATATGGCAAATGGATGTAACTCATATTCCTCAATTTGGTAAGCAATGTTATGTGCATGTCATAGTGGACACTTATTCTAGATTTATTTTTGCCACAGCACGTACTAAGGAAAATACTCAACATGTAATTTCTCATTGCTTAGCAGCTTTTTCCGTTTTAGGGTGTCCTATGCAGATTAAAACAGATAATGCTCCAGCTTATGTAAGCTCTTCTTTTCAACAATTTTGCCAAGAGTTTCAAATTAATCATAAAACAGGAATTCCTTATAACCCCCAAGGTCAAGCCATTGTAGAACGAGCTCATTTATCTATTAAACTTCAATTACAAAAATTAAAAAGGGGGAATAAGATAATGACTCCCCAAAATAGCCTTAATCATGCCTTATTTGTTTTAAATTTTTTAAACTGTGACACAGAAGGTCACACTGCTGCTGAGAGGCAAATGTCTCCCTCGGTGACAGGCCCTTTAGGCAGAGTTCTGTGGAAAGATTTACAGACTGGTCAGTGGAAGGGCCCAGATCCGGTAATATCATGGGGCCGAGGGCATGCTTGTATTTTTCCAGAAGGTGCTTTTCATCCTATCTGGGTGCCTGAACGTGCTATCAGACATGGAGGAGATAGAACCCAGACTCAAGCGACTGAGGATTGACCCGGAGGAGCCACAACCCAGAAGGAGGAGATATCGGAAAAAGATGAAGAAAGACCAGATTGAACCAGCCGAGAAGCTGATTTCATGGAAAGATGTGAAGAAACTGACAACCCAGGCTTCCCAAATACTTCGACGCCTAGGAAAGAACAGGACCCCAGTCTTGATGGTAGCAACAGTAATTGCCCTACTGGGCTGTCAGGTAAAAGGGAATCAAGTAGACACTTATTGGACATATTTCCCAGATCCACCCCTGGTACACCCAGCTGTGTGGACTGGAGAATCTATTCCAGTATTTACTAATGACTCATTCATGATGGGAGGATTTACAGATACTCATATTACTCCCAATCATGTGACTAGATTTAATTATTCTGGCTACAGTGCCCAATTACCTTTATGTTGGTCACATGATAAACATGCTGGCTGTCTGAAAGTATCATTTGAAGAAAAGATAGCAATTAATAAACCTAGACTGACAAATAATTCTATTTATGGAGACTTAAAACCTAATACTAGATCAGTAATTAAGATGGGACTTTCCCATAACAAGCCAGTCATTTCTGCAAAACCTCCACCGGTACCCCACTGTCCAAATAGTTCTATAATTGAAATTGGCACCTTTCCTAAATGGATGGATTGTGTAAATACCTTTCCTGTACAACATAAGGTGTCTAAAGCTAGTGGGAATATTTTAGACTGGTCTCCAAAAATTGATAAGAGACAATTACGAAGAAATTCTGCTATGACACCTGCAGGATTTGTTAGTAATATTTTGACTTATAGTGAAGGAGGCATTCAAAGAGATATTTGGCGTTTAATTGCTGCCTCAGAATATTTACATTTTACAGACAAACCTTTACCAAAATTTGTTGGCAAGAACTGTAAAGAGGGATCTTGCTATGGCCTAAGAGCCTGTGTCCAATCTCCTTATGTTTTAATTATTGGAAATGTAAAAGTTAGATGGATAGATGATAGATATTTTGTTACTTGTAATAAGTGCAACCTAACCAATTGTATTTCTAGGTATAATGGAGGAAAAGGAGTGCTGATACTTCATCAGCCGTCTTTTGTTTTATTACCTGCTAATATTTCAGAGCCATGGTATGCTGATGCTGGTTTACAAGTCCTGCAGCAAATTCATGCCCAGCTAACAAGACCTAAACGTGCTATTGGAGTCATAATTGTTGGTGTCTTAGCACTGGTCTCATTTATTGCCTCAACTGTCTCTGCATCTCTGACATTGTCTCAGAATATTCAGCATACAAAATTTCTTAATAATTTAGCTCAAAATACTTCCAAGGCTCTGCGTAATCAAGTAAATATTGATGAAAGGATTGAAACTAAATTAAACGTCTTAGAGGCGACTGTTATTAACATTGGTAATGAACTTTCAGCCTTAAAATTTAAGGAAAGGCTTAAATGCCATGCTAATTATAAGTATGTATGTGTTACAGCTGCCAAGTACAATGCTTCTCTCTGGGATTGGGAGAAAGTTAAAAACCATTTATTAGGTATTTGGCAAAATAGTAATAATAGCTTGGATATTCTGGAACTTCATCACCATATCCAAGACATTCAGAATAATAGAGCTGATATTTCAGATCCTTCTTCTTTGGCTAACCAAATATTGAAGGAGTTAAATGGATTCAACCCTGGAAATATTCTTAAACACTCCGCTTGGTACCTTATTGGATTATTCTCTTTGCTGTTAATTCTCTTTTGTATTGTAACTATAGGATGGCGAGTCTTCCAATCAAGAATCCGGGGACTCCAGAGAGTGAACCGCCGCCTCATTGTTAAGAATAGAAAGGGGGAATATGTGGGGAGCCATTCTGACACATGATTGGGTGACTCCCGTTAAGGGCCTGAGGCACTCTGGCTGTGTCGGAGTTATCCCGACCCTTTCCTGATGAGAGAGCCCATCCGTGTGGGGGTGTGCGTAACCACTGACCCTGGAGACCCAATCACTGACCCTGACCTTGGAGTGCAGCCCCCCCTCAACCTTCATTGGATGGAATTCTCCCCTGAATCTCTTGTCCCCCCAAATAAAAGGCTACTCCCCGGCGTGTTCGCTCTCTCTCTCTCTCCTGCTAGCCCAGAGTAATCCTCGCTGCCCTGCTGGGCGGCTTGAGGAGGGAAACAAAGAGGCGAGCCGTCTTGGACCTAGCATTAAAATAAGGTACTGTCTGTGTGTTTTATTTTGATCTCTTTTAACTAACTGAATGCCAGAACCTCATTAATGAAACCACTGCGCAGGCCGCGTGGTAGACTCCATTTAGAACCCTTAAATGTAATCTGCTTCCTCTCTCTTGTGGCTTTTAAGATTCTCTCCTTATCCTGTATGTTGGGCATTTTCATTATTATGTGTCTTGGTGTGGATCTCTTATGATTTTGTCCATTTGGCATCCTGTAGGCATTTAGTATTTGGATTTCTGTTTCATTCTTTAAGTCTGGGAAGTTTTCTAGTATTATTTCACTGAACAAATTGCTCATTCCTTTGGTTTGGACCTCTATACCCTCTTGTATCCCAATGACTCTAAGTTTGATCTCTTTATGATATCCCTTATTTCTTGGATGTTCTGCTCTTGATTTCTTAACATTCTCACTGAGCTGTCTATGTTCTTTTCAAGTTGAAAAACTTTGTCTTTGTTGTCTGATGTTCTGTCTTCTAAGTGTTCTACTCTGCTGGTAATTCTCTCATTTGAGTTTTTAATTTGGTTTATTGTTTCCTGCATTTCCAGGATTTCTGTTTTTTTAATATCCTCTATCTCCCTGTAGTGTTGATCTTTTGCTTCTTGAATTTGTTTATGTAATTCATTGTCAAAGTGATCTTTCATTGTCTGAATTTGCTGTATAATGTCTTCCTTGAGACTCCAGATAATCTGAAGCATGTATATCCTGAACTCTTTATCTGACATTCCATCAGCTGCAGATATTACCTCATCTAATGTTGAATTGACCTGCATTGTTTGTGGTCCTTTCTTTCCTTGTCTTTTCATACTGCTCATGTTTCTTTCTAGCTTTGTGAAACTGTTGTGTTAATGGTTTTCCCCTTATATATTTATATTGTTCTTGTATAGCTCTAAAATCCCTCTTTTTCAGAGAAAGACAATGTTAACAGTTCCCAATATCAACGGTACATCATCTAAGCAAAAGTTTTCATTATTAATACATTTATAGTTAGAAATTAAGTCTACAGATATTGGTTTTAATTATTATTCAAAAATATAGGCATACCATATCTGGTGGCATATAGAAAACTGAATTTCAGATGAAGGATGTTATACTTAGAGGGAAAGGAGTGAGGGTATGAGGTTAAACTAACTTTGCAACTTTGGAGAACTCTAACCAATAGACTGGTAATTTATGGAAGAATGTATAGACTCAACCTCCTATCTGTATTTAGATAGTTACCCTATGTATAGATAGTAAAAGTTAGGGGGTTGGAAGTGGGATAGAGGAAATACGAATGAAGAAAAAAATAACAAGGAAGAAAAGAGAAAAAAGAGAGAAGAAAAAAGAAGGTAAGAAAGAAATAAGGAAAAAATGGGGGGGAGGTGGGGCATATGCAATTCCTCTATATTATATTATTTTGGTGATTTGGTTGTTCATGCACAGTTCTTGGTTTCACATATATTGAGGTTGTGAAAGAGAGAGAAGAAAAGAGAAAAAGAGAAAAAAAAAGTCTCTCAGAACTCTGTTTTCCTTTCTTCCAGTAGGTGGCGTTGTCTATTCCTAGCTTGAGCCTCTGTGTTCAGGGTGGTGGATATAGCCAGTATGAAAGGATATGAGCTTCCACCTGTATCCTCCCTACTCCAGTCTCTGAGGTGGAAACCAGGTGCCTGTACATTTGTTGTTTTGCGTTGATAGCTACACCCCCCAAAAGCTTGTGGAAAATATTTTGAGTTATTGCAGCTAAGGGTTGGGGAGTTGGAAACCGGGTACCTGGATCATCAGCAGAACCCTTTGATGGGTTTTAAGGGTTGATGGGCTTCCTCCGGACTAGCGCGGGGCGGGTCGAGCTTCCTCCTCAGGTCTGGCTTGGCACCGGGCTTCCTCCTCCAGTCTGGCTTGGTGCCGGAGAACTTTAACTCTTAATCACCTTGTTTTAGTGCAGATACAGACACAAAGCAATCTTAAACCTTTTTCCATTTACCCATTTATGAAAACATATATAATGATTAAATATATTATATGAATTTAAAAGGTCAAGAGTACATGATTTTATATTTATTAGTTAGCACTTTAACTTTGTAAATTAATCAGATGTCTCCTGAAAAAACACATTTATGAAGGTTAATCCTATTAGTGTTAAATCCCATGTATTTTTTCTTACTGAAAAATCAAGATATCACACAAATGTACTTAATTGTACTAACCATCTCTTCCTTGTTGAAAAAAATCCTAGAAGCAATGGATATTATATTCTAGTCATTTTATAAAAAAACAATGCTCTATTAATTGATCACCTAGAAAAACTTGTGATTTATTAATCTTTACTCCATTTGTTTACTTAATTAAATTTAACTTTTGAAATCACACAAACTAAAGGAATTTGGATCCATTTTTCTTTCAAATTTTAATTTATGAGCACTTGTGTATATATATATATATATATATATATATATATATATATATATGCCAATTTTGATACCATGTAGAACAATACAATACACAGGTCTGCGTACATACACAAGACAAACAAGAAACAAAGACCTTGTAGTTGTGTAAGTAGATCCCCACTGAAATGCTACAGATGTTTATTGAAGCCTATTAGATTTAGAGCTAACTCTTGCAAATTTGCCTCTGAAAAAAGAGTAAAAACCTCTATAGTTGGATAAAATAAGACTGATCAGAAAAATATGTTAATCTAGGCACACAGGACCAAAATGTGAATTCACCATAAAACCGTGAGCTCCAAAATATAGAATTTTAAAAATAAGAGTTAAAAAAATGACCCAGCCATTAATTACTCTAGTAAAGGAGCACACAGAACATCTTTATCAGATCAGAGTTTATTTTTTGGAGCATATTAGAGTGAGTTCAGATATTAAAAGAATAAGAAGGCTGGGGATGTGGCTCAAGTGGTAGTGTGCTTGCCTGGCATGCGTGGGGCACTGTGTTTGATCCTCAGCACCACATAAAAATAGCATAAAGATATTAGGTACACCAAAAACTAAAAAATAAATATTAAAAATTCTCTCTCTCTCTCTCTCTCTCTCTCTCTCCTCTCTCTCTCTCTGTCTCTTTAAAAAAAAGAATAAGAGAGAGCTCAGAAATACTTAGGTAAAGATTCTCAAGGTGAGGAAGACTTGACCATTTTATTTTCTCTCCCTCAGAGTGGTCAGATAGCCAGTCATAGTGGCTGGGATTTAAAAGAGGTACTTTTTCCCCTCTGGTCAGTCTGTAACCTTGGCAGGCCTCTGCAATTTACATTTCAATGCAAGCCTTGGTGAGGTAGAAATCTGACAGAAGCCAAGGGAATCTGCTGTTTGAGATACACCTCATGCCTATAGCATTTTAACCATTGTCCCTTTGTAAGATAAGTCTCTTAAGGTGTGGTCCTGTAATTTGTTTCCTCTGGACACCAGTTTTATGCCCCAGCTGGGCAAGATCTGAATGGGGTCTTTTAGTTGAATTTGAACAGGGGGATGATGTTTAGCAATGTTGGGTTGGGAGGTGTTCCTAGACTGTAGGGTCAATCCCAGAAAGTAAGGAATAATCAGGAGGCTTAAGGGGTGCAGATACCAGGTCTGGGCTGTAATGTACTAAAAAATATGGTAGGAGATTTTAAAGGAGGAATGATGATGAAGGCTTTTAACTTGGAGACTCCCATAATAGTTGTATTTGCTTTAGGAGTATGTCCATGCTATTGTATTAGAAGAGAAAGTCTTGCCCTAGTGTTGACCACAAAAGAAATTACCTGGCCATTCACCATCCATGTAACTGAGGGCTTGAATGTATCATCTGAAGTGATAGTGGCAGTGGAGTTTGGGTCTCCTCATTCCAGTAATTCACTATATAGGGCTTGGGAAGTGGGGAAATGGGTTGTACTGAGGGCAGGAGTGTACTTCCCTGGGGACAGTCCACCTCCCAGTATCCCCATTGTCTGCAGTTGAGACAGGGCTTGGTGGGGGCGCCTTGGGTTAGGGCAGGCTTTTGCCCAGTGTCTTGTGTGTCCACATCAGAAACAGGCACTAGGAGGTGTTTAGAGAGTCTGCTGGGGCCATGAGTAGCAGAGGCATTTTTATGGATGGCTGAGGCCAGAAGTTAATATGTAGCTTTAGGATGTTTTCTTTCTCCTTTTGGTCTTGTCTTCCTGATTGTTAAAGACTATGAAAGCAGCATCTAAAAGTTGCTGCTGAGGAGTCTTGGGACTCTTTTCTAACTGTATACAAAGTTGTTTACAGATATCAGGTTCAGATATACCAATAAATGGAACATGGAGAAAGAAGTACCGGTGGGAGTATTGAGATCTAGGGTGGTATATTTGGTAATAGCCTCAATAGTAGGACTTTCAGAAAATGAGCCTAATTTGTCCTCAATTTGGAACATATCTGTCAGACCATCCCTTTGGCCTCTGCCACTTCCTGGAGAGAGAAAGTGTGTTTCATTGGAAAAGTTTAGATTGTGAAAGAGGAGGCAATGGTGAGGAGGAGGAGCATGGGTGTGGGGGTTTGAGGATGGGGGTGGGATGAGGGATTATAAGACCCCTGGTGTCTGTAAGGAGGGTATTTGCCTGCTATTTGGGGGGGCAGTGAATGAGGAAGGGAGTTGTAAGTCAGTGATGATTAGTTGTGGAGCAGAGCAGGGCTGGAATAATGAGGGCTTTGTGTGAAGGTCAAAGAAAGCTTGGAGATAAGGAACCTCAGGCCATCTGCCATTGTTTAAGACTTGTAGAATTTGGGGATCAAAGTTTCCAAATTTGGGCCATTGACTTAGGCTAATTTATATTGTGGCCAGATCTGGGTACTCAGCCTAATAAGGCATTTGCTTCTGAAGTCAGATTGGAGGTAGAGGATTTTGAGGTTTTGAATGAAACAACATAGTGGGGAGTCCCGTGAGATGGACTGGTTAGTCCCCATGTTGGAGAGGTTTGACTAGCGTGACCATCTAGATCAAGGGACACCTCTCTCCCATCACTGTACATAGTTCCACTGGAGAATGAAAGGGCATCCCTTTCTACAATCTCAATGGTGGAGGATCCCTGGGGTCCAGGTGAGCCAGAAGGCAAGGGTTGCAGGCAGGGTACCTCTGCAAGAGACTGTAAGGGTAAAATTTCTAAGCTGATTCTAAGCTGCAAAAGTCTGAGTTAAAGTGTAAAAGACTAGGGCATTGTAAAGCTTCTAAATTACAAGGCCTGGGCTAAAAGGTAAAAGCCTACTGTTACAATTCCCCTGCTATCCCCGGAACCTGTAATGTCTTTAAAGTTGTTAAGACAATGCGGGAGCTGCTCAGTAAATATCTCCATTGATTCCCTGGTTGTTTAATAGCTAAGGGCTCCAGGTAACATGGCACGTACGCATATAGGCCCCAGGACCAATCAGTTTGAATGTGTGCCCCACTTGGAAGTGACCAATCACCCCTGCCCAAACTGTTCCCGCCAATGAATGGACTAATCGTGTATCAGAATTGTTGTTCAATTTCCCCGCGCCTCATGATGATTTGTTCTGATGTATGCAAAGCCCACCGCCCTCTCCAAAAAGTGTACTTAAGCTCTGCTTGACCTCTGCTCTGGGCTCTGGGCTGCTCTCCCTTCTTGAGTGAGCACAGAGCCCCATCGCATTGGATCCCTAATAAAAATCCCCCTTGCCATTGCATGAAGCTAGTCTCGTGGTCTCTTTCTCCGACGCTTCGCCAGACCCTTACAAGACCAGAAGGGATCCTACCTCTCTGAAGAATGAGAACACCAGTGATGTTTTTAGGAACAAAATGACAGAAAGTGTCCTCTGATCCAGAGGCCTTAGGTGCAGGGAAGAAGTCTAAGTACAGGGAGGGATTGGAGAAGCGAGGGATAGAAGGATAACGCCTCCAACACCAATAAAGGGCCTGATATAGATCCTCACTCCATCCATGTAACAGTAAGGCAGCAAAAACCTAGCCCAAGAATGGGGTTGGTTTTAGGTCATGTAACAGCCACTGTTTAGCCAAAGTGGACTCTGGAGAGTGTGAAGGGTCTCTTTCTATAAGGCAGGAAGGAAAGAGGGGAATAGTCATCTAGGATTTCAGCAGTGACCACATGAACCATGTCTGGGGGCTTTCCTGACCTCAGAGAACCATAGGAGTGCCGAATGATCATGAGGGGTAAACAGAACCCCCCAAACACCCATACCTGGGTTTTGGCACCAAAATGAAAGCCAGTGGTCATTTTCCAGGTCTAATTGACCATTTAACATAATTTGGGTGAAAGGCAAAATGGTGGGGAAGGGAGGTTTGTTGGAATAGGCTGGGGTAAAAAGAACCCCAGAAACTCCTATTCCTTGTTTTCAGAAACAAAAAAAAAAAAAAAAAACTAAAATGTCTCTGGATGGATAAGCAATATTTTTTGTTAAGCAGAGGAGGGGCCTGTGTCCAAGAGCGAAGATGGCGAAGGGCTACTACAAGGGCCTGGGTTTTATAGGGTTTAGTAAGGCAAGGTCCTGGGATGAGTTGGTCAGGTACTTTGGGAAGGCTCACTTAGGGTGGGACAGGAGGGCAGGTAGGGAAATTCCCTGGGACCAACTGTAGTGGGGACATCCAGTTCAGTCAGGTGGGGTCAGGTGTGAGTTCCTATTCGGTTCCCCTCCATTTTCCCTTCCTGCCTTCCCTCTGGCTGAGACCTTAACTTCTGAATGACAAAAGCTCCAATTTGCTCCACACCTCTCCCTACACACAGCGGTAGGAAGGTGGGTGGGGAAATAGCTGTAGGGAGGAGAAGTGTCCTGGAATTTATTTTCCATGTGCTTCAATCTTCAGCCAGCATTTTTCCTGCAATGAACATGTAGTTTTCTGAGGAATGTGATACATCCTATCCTCTGAGACTAGGAGGCAAATTGCTTCTTGGAAAAGAAAGCATATGGGGGTCAGCACTGTGGGCCAGTTTACAGAATTTTTCAATTCTGAAAAACCTAAGGTCCTCACCAGTGGCCACATCAAGTCCAAGGTTTATTTATGGAGCCACTGAGTTTATTCCTGGGGACCAGAAAAGATCAGCATTCCAGCTGGAAAAGAACTTTTGCTTGGGCCCCATTTGCCCTGAGACTTCTGAATGGCTGGGGGGGATCTGCAAGGGATCTCTAACATGCCTCTAATGTTGGAGTAAAGTTGGAGAGAGGGACAGGGTTTTCATCTGGTAAGGGCTCTGAAACCCTGAGCACTTTCTCATCGCTCCATCATCTCCATCTCATCTCTCCAGCCAGCAGCAAAGAGGAAGCCCCAGCTCTCTGGGGATAGAGTGATTAGTGGTACCATAGTCCCTGAGGGTGTGGCTGCTTCAAGTCTTTGGTGGAACTTGGTAGGGTCCCCATTTCCCTTCCTCACTGTTCTGTGAGAGGACACACACTGTCTTATAGGCTTTCCTCAGGTCCCTGCTCTGGTGTCAGCTGCGTGGGCTCTCTCGTCCAGTGAGGAGGTCCACAGAACAGGGTAGAGGACAGTGTGGCTGTGGAGTCATTAATCAAGACCTCTGGAAACCAAGCAGGAATCAGGTCTGATTTTATTGTGCAGTTACCATGTGTATATACACAGGGAGTAGCTAGGAAGATTATAGGCAGCCACCAATGCAATTTCTGCTAATTGTCCTTGCAGTGACTAGTCGAGGAGCAGGCTGCAGAGCAAGCACAGGGACTGCAACATGTGACCTCATGCCCAGGGCTGTGCCTATGGGGTAAGCAGTCTGCTGCTCATGCGCCTAGCACAAGGAGAGCGGCCTGCCACTCAGACACCCTTAAGGTATGCCATATATGCAGTACTCCATGTACTCATCCCCACATTCCTCATGCTCATTTCCCATCTTATCTATACATTTAATTATTTTTGAGGCACAGAGGTTGAACCCAAGGCTTTCTAACACTGCCATACATCCCCAGCCCTTTTTATTTTTAAATTTTTTTTAATTTTTAAATTTTATTTTTAATTTTCTAAAAAAATTATATCTTTAGATGGACAGCATGCCTTTATTTTGTTTATTTTTATGTGGTGCTGAGGATAGAACCCAGTGCCCAACATGTGCTAGGCAAGCACTGTGCCACTGAGCCACTGTGTCCCTGCCCTTTGTTCTTGATTTTGATTCAGAGTCTCCCTGTGTTATCCAGAATGGCTAGGAACATACAATTACCTTACCTGGGCCTCCCAGGTTACTGGAATGACAGTCATGTGGTACCACGCCTGGCCCAATTTAGCCCTTAATCCTTATTGTTGTCTCACAGATAAATAGTTTTCTTGTCACCAGCCTCCCCACTCTTCAGACTCCACTTCCAGAGGGCAGTTCTTGTTTGCTATTTTACAATAGAGTCCACCTCAGGGCAGAGGTTCAATAAATGCAGAATAAACTGAAGTGGCACCCCCTTTCTCCACAGAAAAGCCCTCTTCACCATGGCTGATTTTAAGACTGTCAGAAAAAGAGTCCATTGTAGATACACTTCCTATTTTCATGTCTGCCTGTTTACTTGGCCACTGGCTGAGAGGATACCAGCACTCCAGGTGCTGGACAGCTCCTTACTAGTTTTTCACAAATGTATCCAGTATAATACTTTGAAGAAATGTGCAAACAAGGCCTCTGGCCTTGAGCTGGGCTTCACAGAGATGTCTACATTTTTAAGATATGTTACCAACAGGGCTCCATGATAACAACTGGCGGGGAGAGAAAAAAATGGGGAAAAAAAACTCTCTCTACTTAGGAGTTGTCCTTAAAGAGTTAACGTGCCCAAAACAGTGAAAGAAAAAGCTGCTTTTATGTGAACTTCTGAAGACTGTGAACTTCTGAGCCCCTTCCCTTACATGCTGGGTATAAAATTCTAAAACTGCCTGAAATCGGAGTTCCAGGGATTGATTGATGACAGCAATAGCTGTGCCCTCTGATCCTGGCTGAAGCCAAATAAAACTGTTTCCTGCTATCTTCGGTGCCTTGCCTCATTTGTCCCTACATTTTTGGTGACCCAGATGGGACAGAGGAGGTAAGGAAGGCTATTCTGCCTCTCTTGTCTCCGGGGACTGGCTTCCCTGAGGCGATGGGGGACAGCAGTCCCCTTGATGCGCCCAGACCACTTTTGGCCTGAAGGATGTTCGACTCACCCAGCACCCTGGGGCTGCCACCCTGGAGCACAATAGAACCCACAGGCAGCAGGAACCAGAATTAGGGTTTTGGAGCACCGCCCATATGAACAGGTAGGACCCGGGTCCATTTGGTTTTAAAGCCCACCTGACTTCCCCTCAAGGCCTAAGTGTGTGGAAGAGAGGCTTGATCAACCTCTGTTGGGTCCCGAGCACCCTCCAAAGTGGTTGGAGCTGAAACCTGGGGAGTCGCCTGAGTAGTCTCTGTTTGGGGTCAGCGAGCAGAGGGGAAACCATAACTCCCTTTTCTGTTTGGTTTGGAATTGTTGGAATTTGGGCGGTGTAGAAATTCTGTCCTGGCCATGTCTGTGTGAAAGTATGCGAATGAGATGGACAAAGGGAAGGATTCCGACCCAACCTGAGGGCCAAAGCGAATGCAGAGTCCTGATCCACAGTTCCGAGGCACCTCATACAGTCTATGGCGGAATTTTACCAACCAATGTCTAGGTGAAAGCTCCAGGTTGGAGGTTGATACCGACCTGCAAGGCTAAGAGGGCCCTAAGTCCCTGCGAGGGGAGTGGCTGGAGATGAACGAAGCTTGTCCTAAGTGTGTTTTGTTTTAAATGTGCGACACTGATGCAGGATAGAACATGGGAGGCACACTAAGGAGACTGAGCCTTTTGAAATGTGTGTTAGAAACCTTTAGGAAGGTTTTCCTGGTATCTGTGGGGTGAGACTCACTCCACAAAAGTTGCATACTCTGTGAATTAGAGTGGCTTACCCAGGATGTGGGCTGGCCACCAGAAGAATCTTTAGATGAGAGAGTCATTGCTGAGGTCCTTTTGATTGTTGTTGGAACCCCTGAACCAATTCTCTTATATTGACTGCTGTCAAGAGATAATACAGAAACAGCCCCCTTGGTTGGTTATCTAGATGGGCAGTCCAAGCTGATGTTAGCCAGGAGCCTAGTGGTGTCTAAGACCCAGTGGAGAGCAGCTAAACAGAAAACCTGACTAACAAAGACAGGAAAGGGAAAAGTTTTCCCCATAGCCAGAAGAGACCCAAGACCAACTTTGCCAAGATCACTGGGACAGCAGACTGTCCCTTCAGCCCCCTTGTCCTCAGAGGCAACAAATGATGGCCCCCAATTCTGGCTATTCCTTCCTCTGTAATGTCTTCAGAGCCAAAGGCTTCCTAGAACCAAAGACTCTGACCTCCAAAGATGAAGGTGGGAGATTTGTCCTGAGACTAGATCCACAACTCAGATTAGAACTCTCCAGATGCCCCTGCAAAGGTCTAAAGGACCTGCTCATATTGACCAAAGGGAAACACCTGAGGGAAACAAGGCAGTTTTGTGTGCCAGCCTTTCACCACCATGGAGCTCATAAGCTGGAAAAATCATACTTTCTCCTACATGGAGAAACCCTGAACCAAGACTGATCTAATGCAGCCTATTATACAGACCTAGGATGGGGCCCCAATAAAGAAGAAGGTCTAAAGATAAAGAGATATCAAGAAGCCCTTATAGAAAGTCTAAAAGAATAGGAAAAAAAGAGAGAACAAAACATACTGTTGGTGCCCAAGAGTTAGAAGGAATTGGAGCCATCCCTGAGCCCTAGCCTAAGCCGAGCGCATCTGCAGACAAACAGAGCTGAGATAAGCCTCCCGCTGCTCCAGCATCTCCCTCTTGCACCCTTGATAGCTCTGAACATTTCTCTCGGCCCCACATCTGCCTAAGGCCCTTCTGCCCTATGAAACTGGCAGCAATGATCAAAAGAGATGTGCCCAACTGGCTCAGAGCTAAATGTCCAGGCCACCACTGCTGCTGCCCCTCTCCTTGCCCAGAGGTGCCCGGGGGAGGAGGGGCACCATACAAACATTGCTGCCACAGTGCAAGTTTGTCAGTGAAGAAATACACAGATGCAAGCAACAGGTGACCAATGCAGCCTTTGTGGGACAGGCTCAGAGAGCCATTTGCCCAAAATTACAATCCTAGAGGACTTTACTGAGAACTGTGCCAGATTAAGGTGGCCACTGCCGTTTTCATCAATGGAGATCCAGAGGCTCAGAGACAGGCAGACCAAAAAGATAAAGAGGAGGATGGATCTCCTTACAGCTGCCCTCACCAGAAACCCAGAGGTCACTCAAAGGGGGGTCTCACTAGAACAAAGCCAATGGTTCAAATGTTTATAAGGAAAAAAACGTGTGGCCAGATAAAATGGGAAGCCTCTAGTGGCCCCGGCGGGCAAGCACCCACTGCCATGCTCAAATGCTAAGCCTCGAACAGAGAAGGAATGAATGTTTTGGCCCCAACCCCTCCTTTCAGTTTCTTCCCACTTGCTTGGAAGTTGATGATTGACGAATATGGCAGGGGTCCCATAGACACACACAATTGCATCTGATGCATGGGACCCAGTGCCTCAGAAGGGCTTAGCTGCTGCAATCCCCCAAATGGACCAGAAATATGTTCATGTTAATACCTGATTGTGGGCCATAGGATGCTCACTCCAAAAGGACATGCCACCCTGGCTCCAAGCCACACGCTGTGAGCCACCAGCAAAAAGGGCCACAAAGCCCCATGCACCCAGGCATAGTGAACAAAACACAAGCGGGGCAGCTACTATATACAATTAGAGCAGGCTCCCACCTGACAAGAGGAAAAAAGCCACACAGACAAAGAGCAACGCCTAGGTGGGCACAATGTGGCTGCCACACTGGGACCTGCACGGAACCACACCGCTGCCCTCCCTTGGCAGACAGCCCATGGCGAGAATTACATAGGTGCCTTTTACACAAATGATGTCCCAGATCATCAGTCTCTGCTAAGATTTACATTAGATTTAAGAGTTGGAGAATCCTAGCAGCCAAGATCCTGCACTGGGAGATAACAAAAAAATTCCTGCATCTTAAAGCGTCAGAGGCTCTATGTATGCTCCCCTTCCCTAAATGACAGTTCCTCCCAGGGGCTTGAGGACCCATCCTTGGGACAGCACTGGACTGTAAAAGTCCACATCTATCAAGAAAAATCAAATACCTTGGTTACCATCTGACTCAGCAACAGAACAGAACAACCACTGAGCCTCAAAAGAAACAGGAGATCTGCTCAATTCCCATCCCTTCAACCTGCCATCAGACTAGAGAATTCTTGGGGGCTACTGGGTTCAGCCATATATGGATCCCTAACTTTTCAGTCATGGCAAAACCCCTCTAAGAAGCCACAAACGGGGAAAAATGGGATCTTCTTATATGGGGGTCAACTAAGCAAAAGGCTTTTGAGGACATTGAACAAGCACTCACCAGTGCACCTGGATTAGGGTTCCCTGACTTCAGAAAGCCTTTCTTTCTATATGTCCATGATCAGTCTGGAGTGGCTGTAGGAGTTTTGACTCAGATGCTGGGGACATGGCACCGTCCAGTGGCCTATTTGTCCAAACAGCTGGACTCTGTAGCCCAGGGCTGGCCACCTTGTTTATGGGCCCTTGCAGCCACAGCTCTTCTGGTGTTGGAAGCTGATAAACTAGCCATGGGACAAGAACTGGTTGTCAGAGTGCCTCATTAAATTTTGACATTGTTAAAATATAAAGGATACTATTGGTTGACTAATAAAAAAATGGTCAAGTATCAGGGCACGTTATGTGAAAACCCACATATCCATGTTGAGGTCACCAGAACTCTAAACCCAGCAACTTTGCTGCCCATTGGACCTGGAAAACCTGATCACAATTGTGTTGAGGTCATGGGTGAAGTGTCCTCCAGCAGACCAGACCTAACAGACCAGCCTCTCAAGGATGCTGATGCAGAGTACTTCACAGATGGAAGCAGTTTTATAAAAGATGAGGTATGTTTGGCTGGATATGCAATGGTCACTCTGGACTCTACTGTCGAGGCAGAACGTCTGCCTCAGGGAACTTCAACACAAAAAGTAAAACTTATTGCTTTCACTCAAGCACCTCAGTTGACAGCAGGAATCTGTGTGGATATTTACATAGATTCAAAATATGCATTCGCTACCCTTCATGTTCATAGGGCCTTATGTAGGCTAATTAACTCAGGAGAGAAAAAGGGGGGAGATAGTGTATGGACAAGAAATTCTTGAACTTTTGGATGCACTGTGGGCTCCCAGGAAGGTTGTGATTATATATTGTCAAGCTCATTGAAAGGGAAACACTGTGGTTTCTCAGGGCAACCGGAGAGCTGACAGAGAGGCCAGGTTAGCTGTCTGCAAGAAACGGGAACAAAATCCCAGGTTTAAAGGTTGCCCTTCTGCCTCGCCAACTAGCTAACAGAATGGGAGCCAACATACTCCCAACATGAACATAAATGGTTTAAGACTGAAAGAAAATTTTCTCCCAGGTGGATGGTAGATATTTTCTGATGGCCAGCAGAGCCACCCCTGAGATTCCAGCCCCAGCCTTTATCAGACAGTTTCACAGGAAAATATGTTGGACATACAACATTTGAGACAGTTCTGAGTCAACATTTCTATGTCCCCCGGCTCACAAGCAACACCTGGATGATCTGCAAACAATGTGATGTCTGTGCTCACAACAATCTCCCCCCTTCTGATTAATTAAACAACAAGCAATGTGGCTTAAGGACCGTGCCTGGTAGGTTGTCCAATTCAACATATGGTTCTTACCCGTCATGGGAAAAACTGACCTCTAGGCGTCAGCCTCCTGTCTTAGGTTGATACCACTGCAATTGGATCATACCCATCACTGACTACTGGTCCAGCATACAGCCATACTTGTGGATAGGCCTATGCACCAGTGGGGGGGTGAGGTTCTTGCCTCACCTCTGTTGGCCCCCAAATTTAGCCTTGGTGCCAGTGGGGGGGGGTGAGGTTCTTTGCCTCACCTCTGTTGGCCCCCAAATTTTAGACCATCACTAGCAGAAGGGAGGAGGATACAGAAATGCCACGACACCAAGCCAATTGACGGCTCCTTTGGAAAAATTGCATCACTGGTGACACCATCAGCAAAGATATGCCAGCACTACCACAATTCGCTGCACCAAATGATAGTTCACAATGCATACAACTGATATATAGTCCAGGCAAGTTCTGCAAGCAGTTCAAAGTGGAGGAGTCTATCAATATGTCCATTTCCTCCCAAAGTAAATTGAGTCCTTGATTGAGCATTACTTGTTGAGTTATATTCATTGATGCACCAGTTTATACAGTTTACTGTGATAGCTATCATAGAAGCTGTAGTTTGGTTTTATCTTAGTCTTCACCGGCACTGGGATGGAGATGGGAATTCTGGCAATGATGCTAAAGAGACATTATCCTGAACAGAATTATTAAATATAATGAAAAAGAAAGGTGAAAGTAAACAAACAGATCTGTTAACCTCCTTTAAAAACAATCCTTACCTAATTTAAATTAGTAAACAAACAGATCTGTTAACCACCTTTAAAAACAATCCTTAACAGCTGTTTACCAAATTTAAATTAAACCATTTAAATCACGTGAATAAAAAAATAATTTGGATCCATTTTTTCATGAGCGCTCCTCATATATGAAATATGGACATACACACATACAGACATACAACACAAAACAGAAGTGTGCACACATAACATACAACACATAAGACAATAGTAAAGGCCTTGTAGCTTTACCTAGGTGAAATCTCCATTGCAATGTTTAAAAACTCCACAGTCAAAAAATAAAACTGATCAGAAAAACATTAACCTAGGTTTGTATATGCTCAAAAATAAAATAGAACTTTATGATGCGGGAAAAGGCGATAATAAAATAGATATTGAAAAAAGCACCCTGGTTAATCACTGTCGCAGATGTAAGAATAGCCAAGCTGGAGCTCTGGATATCAACTGTTATGGATTTGAGTCAAATCATCTTATTTTTCTGTAGAAATTGCTTTAGTTAATCTCTCTGGAATCCAAATCAGCTGCTGTTCTCCCTGTGGAAAAACACAAACAGAACCCCGACTCCAGACAATCACTGGGTCAGGACCTTTCCATTGTCCTGTTAGAATATCTTTCCAAAGTACCTTAGGCTTATGTACATTTTTTGGATACATATGTCTTTCCGCAGCACTAAGTCCTGATGAATCCAAATTTAGAAAGTTTAGAGTAAAAAAGGTTATTTTAAGTTTATCTTTGGGGGATATATACCCCTTTCCAATTCCCTCTTTTTGCTTTAATAAGTACATTTTAATAGTTTGATGAGCTCTTTCAACTATGCCTTGTCCCTGTGGATTGTATGGGATTCCTGTTATATGAGTAATACCAAATGATGAGCAAAATTGTTTAAAAGAGGTAGAGGTATAACCAGGACCATTATCTGTTTTTAACTGTTTAGGAATGCCCACAGTGGCAAAATTTTGTAAGCAATGACCTATAACATCTTTAGTTTTTTCTCCGGCATGAAGGGAGCCCATCAAAAATCCGGAAGAAGTATCAACTGTGACATGTAAATATTTTAATTTTCCAAATTCTGGCAAGTGTGTGACGTCCATCTGCCAAATATGGTTAGGTATCAGTCCTCTAGGATTGACTGCAAGATTAACTTGTGGTAAAAAGGTCACACAATTTTGACATTGTTTTATTATGTGTCTGGCTTGTTCCTTAGTTATTTTAAAATGCTTTTGTAAAGTATTAGCATTAGCATTAAACCTTTTATGAAAATTTGTAGCTTCTTCTAATGTAGAGAAAATATGTATGTCATGTGTAGTTTTATCTGCTAAATCATTGCCCAAACTAAGGGCTCCAGGCAATCCTGTATGTGCCCTGATATGTCCTATAAAGAATGGATCTTTTCTGTCCCAGATTAGACTTTGTATAGTGGAAAACAAAGAGAAAACAGTAGAGGAAGGGGAAATCCTACCAGCATCTTCAAGGGATACAATAGCATTAACTATATATTGACTATCAGAAAATAACTTAAATACAGAATCTTTAAACATCACAAAAGCTTGTAATACTGCATTAAGCTCTACGTTTTGAGCTGATTGTTTGGGTACTAAAAATGTAAAAGTTTGATCAGGGGTAACTACTGCTGCTGTACCATTATTAGACCCATCAGTGAATATATTTGGAGCATTCATGATAGGTGTTTTTCTTGTCATTTTAGGAAAAACTACAGGATGCTTAGACCAAAAAGACAACAAAGGATTAGATGGTAAATTATTATCAAATGAAACATTAGATTTACACATGATTATTGCCCAAGTATTTAACTCATTAGCTAACTCATCAATTTGATCCATAGAGTAATCATTTTATTGGGAGAAATCCCAAACACTCCCTTTGCTGCTCTTATTCCTTTGAGTATTAATTGTCCTACAGCCTCAGGATACCTAGTAAGAATAGTGTTAGGAGAATAAGATAAATGTATCCACAATAATGGACCTTCTTGCCAAAATACTCCTGTAGGAATATTTTTTGTTGGTAGTACAATAAATAATAAAGGCAAACTTATATCAATTCTATCCAAATGCATATTTTCCATATATGTTTCAATAATTTTTAATGCCTTTCTAGCTTTAGGAGTTAACGTGCGGGGTGAATTTGGATCTGATGGACCTTTTAGAATATCAAATAAAGGTCCCAACTCTCCTGTTGGTATGCCTAGATAAAGCCTTATCCAATTTATGTCTCCCAATAACTTTTGAAAGTCATTAAGTGATTTGAGTTGATCTACTCGTATTTGAATTGTTGGTGGATGGACAGTGGTTGAGGATAACAGAACTCCTAAATAATTAATTGGAAAATTTAATTGTACTTTATCTATTCCTATCTTTAGATTATAATTTTTAATAAGTTTGTAAGTGTGGCATAACATTCCAGCAATGTGTTTTTATCTTTATGTCCTAATAATACATCATCCATATAGTGAAATATTTTTAGTTCAGGATTTTGATTTCTAAGTGGCTGGATTGCTTTGTTAACATAGATTTGACACATAGTTGGACTGTTAGCCATCCCTTGAGGGAGCACTTTCCATTCATATCTCTGATCAGGACCTTCATGATTTAATGCAGGGATAGTAAATGCAAAACGTGGACTATCCTCGGGATGAATTGGAATCGGATAAAAACAATCTTTAATATCTATAGCTAAAACACGCCAGGTTTTTGGTAAAGCAGACAATTGAGGAATCCCTGATTGAGCAGGTCCCATAATAACCATCTCATTATTAATGGCTCTTAAATCTTGCAATAATCTCCATTTACCCGATTTCTTTTTGATGACAAAAATGGGAGTATTATGGGGAGATACGGAAGGTTGTATATGTCCTTCTGCTAATTGTTGTTTGACCAGATGATGGGCTACTTGTATCTTTTCTTTAGTCAGGGGCCACTGAGGAACCCACACTGGTCTTTCTGATTTCCAAGTAATTTTGATTGTCTCAGTGGCCCTTTCTGAAAATCCAACCGATGTCTGTCTGTTCCTTGATCTATTTGAATTGGTGCTTCTATACCTTGTTCTTGTTCTCCTAATCTTTTTCTTTCCTAAAACCTTGTCTAGCCCTAGTAGTGGGCGCATTAGGATTGATGTTATTTGTTAACGTCAAACCTAGTTGATCTAGGACATCTCGTCCCCATAAATTTATAGGAAGATGATCCAATACATATGGCTGTATAGTTCCTTCACATCCTTCAGGATCTTTCCAATCTAATATCATTGCACTTCTATGGGGATTAGTCGCCACTCCTAGGCCTCGAAGTGTTTGAGTGGCTTGTTGTAATGGCCAATGTTTCAGCCATTCTTGAAGAGATATGATGCTGAGGTCAGCACCTGTGTCCAGTAGCCCATTAAACTCATGTTCTTGAATATTTAGTTTTAGCATTGGGCGAGAATCTAAATTTAAAGACAGCATAGCCCAATCTACACCTGTGGAGCCTAATCCCCTGGAACCTCTTTCTACACTACAACTAGAGAATTTATTATGTAGGCTGGGTATTATTAACAACAGTGCTATTCTATCTCCAGGTGAAATTACTGATATACCTCTTGGAGAACTAGCTATAATTTTTATTTCACCTACATAATCGGGATCAATTATCCCAGGACTTATCATAAGTCCTTTTAATGTAGATGAACTATGTTCCAATAATAAGCCTACTGTTCCTTGGGGAAGAGGTCCTTTTACTCCTGTGGGAATGATTTGAACTCCCATATCTGGAGTTAGTACTGCTCTGGCAGAGGCGCAGATGTCCAACCCTGTGCTCCCTCGGGTTTGTCTAATGAGGGATTTAATGGACAATGTGTCCTGGGCACTACCCTGATGGTGTTGCTGGGTTCCTCCACTGCCCTGTATATTTGTGGTTGTGGGCCCCAGAGCATTGGGCCCCCCAGTCCGTTTTTTGGCAATGGAGCCTGATGCCTTTCTCCATGATATCGTGGGTAAATACCTGGTCCTTGTCCGTTTTTTTGATAAGGGAGTACCCTCTATGGTGGTTTGAGAATGGCATTCATTAGCCCAATGTCTCCCTCTATGGCATCGTGGGCAAATACCCGGTATTCTATTCCTTTGATATCTAGTTTTGTTAAACCTTCCTCCTATGGGGCAACTCCTTTTAAAATGTCCTGTTTGTTCACAATTATAGCATGTTTTTGGCCTGGCATCTAAAGCCTGTTGTACTGCAGCTGCCAAGACTTGCCCTTGTTCATTAATATCTCTACATAATTTAATATATGTGTTTAAATCTTCATGTCTCCATAGTCTAATAACCTCTCTGCAGCAACGATTTGCTTGGTCATAAGCCAGTTGTTTTATTAATGGCATTGCTTGTTCTGTATCCCCAAAAATTCTGGCAGCTGTTTGAATAAGCCTATCTACAAAGTCAGCGTAAGGTTCATTAGCTCTCTGTATTACCTTAAATAGCTGACCTTGTAAATCTGCATGTCCTTGTAAAGTCTTCCATGCCCTAACTGCGTCTGCAGCAATTTGTGCATATATAGCAGGATCATATTCAATTTGTTGCCGTTGACCCTTATAAGGTCGTTTTCCTAACAACATATCTAGATTTCTTTGAGGGTAACCGGCTGCTGCATTTCGCCTAGCTGTCTCTGTGCAAAATTCCTCATTGGCAACCTTCCATAACAAATATTGTCCTCCATTTAGCACAGATTTACACATGCTAGCCCAATCTGCTGGCATCATGTCCAAGTTAGTAATGGACTCGACCATGCTTACCGTGAAGGGTGCTTGGGGACCATAGGTTGTTATGGCCTCCTTTAACTGCTTCACTGTTTTAAAATCTAAAGCACGGTGAATTCACTGCCCTCCTACCTGTTCAAGTACAGGGCATGCTAATCTTTGAGGTCCTGTCTCAGGATCCCATTTATCAACTACGGGGTTTGAGGGCCACTCAGCCCATCGGTGGGGCTGTTGGTTGAATTATGCCCTCTGGTGATAAAACGGAGTTAGTAACAGCCTCCTGTTGTGGCCTTTTCCCTAATAACCCCTTTTCCTTTAAATTTTCTTCCTCTGTCTGACTAGCTCGAGAGACCTTCTCTTTTGCTTGATCTAAAATGTCTTTCTCCATGGTCTAAACCTCTAACAATTTACTTAACACCTTTTCGGTTTGTTTTTTACTAATTTCTAATCTTCTATAAAGATAACGCAACCCAATAAGATAACACAAAACAAACCGAAACTGAATGAAACAAAAACGGAATAAAAATTCGCTGTATCAATTTTCTCTTCCTCGGGGCCGACAAACTTCAAACCTTTAGCCAACCATTTTTCCCAGTTTGCCTGAGAAATTTCTAGGGATAGGCAGCTTGAAATAAAAACAAAATAAATCACAACAAGAACACATTGTTTTTTGAAATGGTCACCCATTCTTTCGCTCTCCTTCAGAGGCGAGCAATTTCACTTACCTCCAAGTTTCAGATGTTCCCCATACGGGCCACCAAATGCCGCAGTCTGGCTGGGCACAGAATCACGAGCCACTCACAGCTTTGTAGATTCAAACAGCAATTCTTTATTCCCGAACTCACACCGGCGCTCTACACACGTTCGGGGGAAATTCACGTTCTGGGAAAAATCCAAGTACTCCACCAGGCTCTAATCAGCAGGATATGCCCTATTCCCAGCAGGGTACACCTTAAACCTGGAACCGCCCTAAACCCAAGGACGGGATACTCCCTAAACCCGGATCCACCCTGGTCCTTGAGCAGGGTCACCTTCAGACCTTAGGGAAAACTTTGCAGGTTCTCAACCAATGGGTTAGAGAAACAGTAAGTTTGACCCAGGTGCACACTCCTTCAAGCCTGGAGATTGAGTCTGGGTCAAAGAATGAAATATTTAACCCCTGAACTTCTTTGGAATGGCCCTTTCACTGTTATTTTATCCACCCCAACTGCAGTAAAGTTTGCAGAGATAGGTTCCTGGATTTACTACACCAGACTCACGCCTGCAGCTGCGGACTGGGAGTGCTCTCCAGATGCTGCTACGCCCTTGAAGCTGATCATCCCAAAGAAAAAGGAGCACCAGAGAAGCTTGAGGATCAGAAGGACAACAGCCCTGCTCCAGTCACTCCAGAAGCTGACTGGTCTACGCATGGTCAAAGCTTGAGGAGACTACGGCCACACAGGAGGGACTGGCTGATCAATACACAGTGAAGGATAAACCTCCCACAAAGACTAATTGACTCTTTCAACCTCTAAGATAATTCCTATACTGTAATGCATTGCTACTCCTTGCTTCTAGATATATACACAGTTCTCTGTTTGGTTTTTGCTACTGGTTTAATAACAGTAACTCCTACTGACTGGACTCTGGAAAACAAAATTTCACTTATACTTATTATCTTGCTTATATAAGTTTTCTAGGATTTGTTTGGTGTTATTAGTTTGGCTTAGTTAATTTATGCTGTTTAACCTATGCTAACCAAAATGTTAGTCTATTAGTTAGTTTGGTTTCCTTTGATAACCTTAAGAGGTTCTATTCTACTCCTATTCCAACCATGGAGATCATGTAAACCATGTGTCAAGACAATCCACTCTAACCAAGATGTGGTAAAACATATATTTAGGACCTGTCCTGCCAGAGGAATGTAATGGATGGATGACTGTTTGGAAAGACAAAAGAGGTCCATTGGAAAGAAACTTGATTTAGGAGGTCACCAATCTTGGGGTGAAGGTAACTGGCCACTCCAGAGGATTTATTGCCACTTTTGCTCCCACTACCTGGGCACAAAATGGCAGTTGGAGTTATAGAACTCCTATTTACATGTTAAACAGAATTATTCACTTACAAACTGTACGAGGACTTATTACTAATCAGACTGCCACAGCCTTTGACCTCCTAGCCACATAACAGACCAGATGAGAGTGACTAACTGTAAAAACCACTTGGCATTAGATTACTTACTGGCTGAGAAAAAGAGAAATATGTGGAGAGTTCACAGCTCAAATTGTTGCATCCAAATGGATGACAATAGACAAACAGTTAAGAATATAGCCAACAACACAAGAGAACTACCACATGTGCTCATTCATACCTAGAAGGGCATTAAAGTTTGGGTCCCAAACATGCTTTTGGGAGATGGTTTTCAACTCTTGGTAGATTCAAAACTTAACTGCTCTAGTGGGTATTCTGCTGTTAACCTGTTCATTGCTCCCATGTTTGGCTCCACTGTGCATTAAAACTATTGGGTCCACTATAGAAGCTGCTATTGAAAGGATGACAACAACTAAAGTTTTGGCAATATATAAGGTTTTAAGCCAAGATAATGGTAATGATGCTCTTCAATTTAAAGGATTAAACTATGGGGAGCATAATTAAAGGGGGGAATTGAAGTGGCACCCCCTTTCTCCACAGAAAAGCCCTCTTCACCATGGCTGATTTTAGGACTGTCAGCAAAAGAGTCTCTTCAAAAGAGTTCAGTGTAGATAAACTTCCTATTTTCGTGTTGCCCTATTACTTGGCCACTGGCCAAGAAGATACCAGCACTCCAGGTGCTGGACACCTCCTTACTAGTTTTTCACAAACATATCCAGCATAGTACTTTGAAGAAATGTGCAAACAAGGCCTCTGGCCTTGAGCAGGGCTTCACAGAGATGTCTACATTTTAAAGATAAGTTACAAATGGGCTCCATGGTAACAGCTGGCAGGGGAGGAAAGAAAGGGGAGAAGAGGCTCTCCCCTTCTCAGGTGTTGTCCTTGAAGAGTTAACTTGCCCATGACAGTGAAAGAAAAAGCTGTTTTTATGTGAACTTCTGCAGACTGTGAACTTCTGAGCCCCTCCCCTTACATGCTGGGTATAAAACTCAATCTCCCTGAACTGGGGTTCAGGGGATTGATTGATTACAGCAAAAGCTGTGCCCTCTGAACCTGGCTGCAGCCAAATAAAATGGTTTCCTGCTATCTTTGGTGCCTTGCCTCATCTGTCCCTACAACATAACTAACATGGAGGCCTGGCTTCTACTGAGCTCTCAGAAATGTAAATGATAATTTCCTTCCCTTACCTATCTGCCACCACTGTCAGGATGAAGACTGTCCCCTGTGTTGCCACATCCTGGCTGTCCCCTAAAGACCCATGTGATCTGCCTGGCAGAGGAGTTCCTTCAGGAAGAGCCAGGGCAGCTTCTGCCCCTAGAGGGCCAATGTCCTAGGTGAGTGTTGTCCTCTTTCCAGCCTGGCCTAGCTCTGGGGAGAGGGTGCCCAGTGGCCCAGTCCAGGCAGGGGCACCTGAGTCCTTGACCCCCAGAGAGAAGCCTGATTCTGTATCATCTGCTACCAAGAGAACCCTTGGCAGCTGGGAGAACCCACTGCTTTAGGGGCTGCGTTGGCTGTGCCAGCTGGGCACTGAGGAGGAAGATGGCTTGCAACTAGAAGAGGTGGGAAGTAATTCTAGCCCCCACTTGTTCATCTGCACCCATCTCCTAGGCTGCCTAGGACAGACATGCTGGACACCTGACCCTCAGCCTCCCAATCCTGTCATTACAGGTTTTCTTTACCCACTCCCCTTCACCACTGACTGGACAGTTTTTATTTGAGAACAATTAAAAGTTTTGTGTCAAAGGTTCCTTTTGGTATTTGCAGGGAGATGTGGGTGAACAGAACAGAAATGGACGGGAGGAGCACTGGCCCCTGCATCTGGCCAGACTCTCCCAATATGGAGACCCCTCCACCTGGGTTTGTCCATCTTGGTACTGAGGACTCACTATTGTTGGGGGTCAGGAGACTCCCATCTGTGACTCAGACCCCAACTTCCAGTGCCCAGCTGGAATTTGATTGTAAGCCAAATAGATTAAGGTGGAGGAGAAGGGAGCTCTTCCTCCCTATAACCCTGTGACCCCTCCTACCCCAGCCTCCCCACCCAGGGAAAGAAAAGCACCTTTGGAGTTGTTCTCTACCAGCCATTTGTCATGCCCAATGAAGTAACGTGGGAGCCATGATCCCAGAGCTTCTTCCCACAATTATTAGGCTCCTTTACCTTTTCTATCTTATCCTGCCTCAAGAAAATAAACAAAAATACAATACATCATTCCCTTCACCCTCTGCCCACTCAGCACTCTGGACTTGCCCTGTTTTCAGAACCTGAAGTTCCTGGGATGCTGGAGGCTGCTCTGGCCTGAGCCCTTGGTGTCCAGACACTGACCTATAGTCAGCAGGAAGGCGAGCTGACCTGCACGCCATCTTTCCCCTCTGCTGTCCCGCTTTGACATGATCCATTAGAAAAATTTGTCTGTTGCTGTAACACGTGGCTAAATCAGTCAGGGTCACTCCAGGTGAATTGGGCTGGCTGCTTAATAATCACACAGTCACAGAAAGGGCCTTTTTGGAGGGGTTCAGTGATGGCTCCTCAGCCTCAGCTTGCACAAGGGAAACAAGAGGGGCAGATGAAAGAGAGCATGCCTGAAACCACCCTTTTTATTGAGGGGAGCTGTTGGATAGAACATTCCATTCAAAAATGGTAAGGGGTAGTATTACAAAGAAACAAGAAGGCAGCCCACTCCATTGAGCGCCCACTGCCCTCACTCCCCTGCTGAGTGGAGGTGGGGATCCACCTGCTTCCCCTCTGCAGGAAAGCCGGTCTCCCCATTTCCATCGCCAAACGCTAGGGGGCGCTCAGCTCCTCTATGACAGCTCCCCACAGCCTGTTGCCTTCTCCTGAAGACATGCCTATGGGGAGCACTTCAGGAGCTAGAATACAGCTGAAAACACATGGGATCCCTGGACTCTTTCCACCATTTCACTACTTTTGTAGTTTCTATGTTAAACCCAAATGTTGGGTTTTAAGACAGGTGTGTCATTGGGTCTGAAGCAGGGGAACAGTAACATCCCCAGTCCTCAAATCCCACCCTTCCTTCTGTGAGGGCACCGTGTCCATTGCTGACTTCTTATCCCTCCCACTTGGACCTAGAATTTCAGCTCAGAGAACAGCGTTGCACTCCGCACTCCACACCTACACACACTTGTTGCACGCCCGAAGGACACAAGACCAGGATCCTGAGAGTTTAGGTGAGAGACAGAGTTGGCATGGCTAGACAGACCACCCTTGTCCTGCCCAGATCCTGATTCCAATGTCTTCTAAGTGCTCCTAATGCTGCCTTCTTGTTTCTTTGACCCCTTGTCTAGGACCTCTCTACCAGGCGGCCTGCGCAATGGTTTCATTAATGAGGTTCTAGGCATAAAGTTAGTTAGAAGAGATTGAAATAAAACACACAGACTCAGTTACCTTATTTCTATTGCTAGGTCCGAGACGGCTCCCCTCTATGGTTCGCTCTTCTAGCTGCCCAGCAGGGCAGCAAGGATTACTCAGGGCTAGCAGGAGAGAGAGAGAGTGAACACACCGGGGAGTAGCCTTTTATTGGGGAACAAGAGATTCAGGGGAGAATTCCATTCAATGAAGGTTGAGGGGAGGCTGCACTCCAAGGTCAGGGTCAGTGATTGGGTCCCCGGGGTCAGTGGTCAGGCACACCCCCACACGGATGGGCTCTCTCATCAGGAAAGGGTCAGGAAAGCTTCGACAGAGCCAAAGCGCCGCAGGCCCTTAATGGGAGTCACCCAATCACTTGTCAGAATGGCTTCCCACATATGGCCCCTTTTTTTTCTTAACATTGAGGCAGTGGTTCACTATCTGGAGTTTCTGGATCCTTGATTGGAAGACTCGCCATCCTATGATTACAACACAAAAGAGAATTAACAGCAAGGAGAATAATCCAATAATGTACCAAGCGGAGTGTTTAAGAATATTTCCAGGGTTGAATCCATTTAACTCCTTCAATATTTGGTTAGCCAAAAAAGAAGGATCTGAAAAATCAGCTCTATTATTTTGAATGTCTTGGATATGGTGATGAAGTTCCAGAATATCCAAGCTATTATTACTATTTTGCCAAATACCTAATAAATGGTTTTTAACCTTCTCCCAATCCCAGAGAGAAGCATTGTACTTGGCAGCTGTAACACATACATACTTATAATTAGCATGGCATTTAAGCCTTTCCTTAAATTTTAAGGCTGAAAGTTCATTACCTATGTCTATAACAGTCGCCTCTAAGGCGTTTAATTTAGTTTCAATCCTCTCATCAATATTTACTTGATTACGCAGAGCCTTGGAAGGATTTTGAGATAAATTATTAAGAAATTTTGCATGCTGAATATTCTGAGACAATGTCAGAGATGCAGAGACAGTTGAGGCAATAAAAGAGACCAGCGCTAAAACACCAACAATTATGACTCCAATAGCACGTTTAGGTCTTGTTAGCTGGGCATGAATTTGCTGCAAGACTTGTAACCAGCATCAGCATATCATGGCTCTGAAATATTAGCAGGTAATAAAACAAAAGAGGGCTGATGAAGTATCAGCACTCCTTTTCCTCCATTATACCTAGTAATACAATTGGTTAGGTTGCACTTATTACAAGCAACAATATATCTGTCATCTATCCATTTAACTTTTACATTTCCAATAATTAAAACATAAGGAGATTGGACACAAGCTCTTAAGCCATAGCAAGATCGCTCTTTACAGTTCTTGCCAACAAATTTTGGTAAAGGTTTATCTGTAAAATGTAAATATTCTGAGGCAGCAACTAAATGCCAAATATCTTTTTGAACACCTCCTTCACTATAAGTTAAAATATTACTAACAAATCCTGCAGGTGTCATAGCAGAATCTCCTCGTAATTGTCTCTTATCAATTTTTGGAGACCAGTCTAAAATATACCCACTATCTTTAAACACTTTATGTTGTACAGGAAAGGTATTTACACAATCCATCCATTTAGGAAAGGTGCCGATCTCAATTATAGAACTATTTGGACAGGGGGTATCCATGGAGGTTTTGCAGAAATGACTGGCTTGTTATGGGAAAGTCCCATCTTAATTACTGATCTAGTATTAGGTTTTAAGTCCCCATAAATAGAATTATTTGTCAGTCTAGGTCTACCAATCGCTGTCTTTTCTTCGAATGATACTTTCAGACAGCCAGCATGTTTATCATGTGACCAACACAAAGGTAATTGGGCACTGTAGCCAGAATAATTAAATCTAGTCACATGATTGGGAGTAATATGAGTATCTGTAAATCATCCCATCATGAATGAGTCATTAGTAAATACTGGAATAGATTCTCCAGTCCACACAGCTGGGTGTACCAGGGGTGGATCTGGGAAATATGTCCAATAAGTGTCTATTTGATTCCCTTTTACCTGACAGCCCAGTAGGGCAATTACTGTTGTTACCATCATCACTGGGGTCCTGCTCTTTCCTAGGCGTCGAGGTATTCGGGAAGCCTGGGTTGTTAGCTTCTTCACATCTTTCCACAAAATCAACTTTTCGGCTGGTTCAATCTGGTCTTTCTTTATCTTTTTCCGATATCTCCTCCTTCTGGGTAGTGGCTCCTCCGGGTCGATCCTCAGTCGCTTGAATCTGGGTTCTATTTCCTCCATGTCTGATAGCACGTTCAGGCACCCAAATAGGACGGAAAGCACCTTCTGGGAAGATACAAGCATGGCCTTTTCCCCACATTATTACCGGGTTTGGACCCTTCCATTGACCAGTCTGTAAATCTTTCCACAAAACTCTGCCTAAGGGGCTTGTTACTGAGGGAGACATTTGCCTCTCAGCAGCAGTGTGACCTTCTGAGTCACAGTTTAAAAAATTTAAAACAAACAAGGCATGATTAAGGCTATTTTGGGGAGTCACAATCCTATTCCCCCCTTTTAATTTTTGTAATTGAAGCTTAATAGATAAATGAGCTCGTTCCACAATGGCTTGACCTTGGGGGTTATAAGGAATTCCTGTTTTATGATTAATTTTAAACTCTTGGCAAAATTGTTGAAAAGAAGAGCTTACGTAAGCTGGAGCATTATCTGTTTTAATCTGCATAGGACACCCTAAAATGGAAAAAGCTGCTAAGCAATGAGAAATTACATGTTGAGTATTTTCCTTAGTACGTGTTGTGGCAAAAATAAATCTAGAATAAGTGTCCACTATGACATGTACATAACATTGTTTACCAAATTGAGGAATATGAGTTACATCTATTTGTCATATTTGATTTGGTTTTAATCCACGGGGATTTACCCCTGATGGCAGAGATGGAGTGTGAATAACACACTTAGGGCATTGGCTTACAATCTGACGAGCTTGCTCTCTGGTAATATTAAATTTTTTACGTAAGCTAGAAGCATTTTGATGATGTAAGGAATGGGAAGCTAGTGCCCAGTCATACAAAGACATCTGTTGACAAAAAGCTACTAACTTATCAATTTTGTCATTACCTGAAACTAGAGGTCCAGGAAGATTAGTATGGGCACGTATGTGTCCCATGAAACATGGGTACTTTCGCATTAGCACTGTGTTTTGTAAATTATGAAATAATTCAAATAACTCCTGTGATGAAGTAAACCCAATAATTGAAGTTTCAATATTTTTGGTAACTTCGACTGCATAAAAGCTGTCAGAATAGATATTAATAGGCTCATTTGAAAAGTAATCTAAGGCACAAATCAGAGCTTGAAGCTCTGCTCTTTGGGCAGAAGTATAAGAAGTTTGTATTACCTCTGTGTGAACACGGCTGAAAAAACCTGCCTTACCGGAGTTGGAACCATCCGTGAACACCGATAAAGCTTCCTCTATTGGATAAGAACGTACAATTTTTGGAAAAATAAGTGACGTTAATGATGCAAATTGTACAATCTTATCACGAGGATAATGGCTATCTATCTGTCCAGGAAAATCAGCAAAAGCTATCTGCCATGAGCTAGAAGTTTGAAAAAGCCAATTAGTCTGTTGAACAGAAAATGGAATAATTATGATATCAGGCTCAGATCCAATTAATTGTAAAATCCTAGTTCTACCTTTAATTACTAATTGAGCTATAGAATCATAAAAAGGAATTAATGTTTTTTTGAGGAGAATGGGATAAATAAATCCACTCAATAACTCCTAATCTTTGCCATATGGCTCTTGTTGGGGTATGCTCAGTTGGAAATATTAATAAATACATTATTTCTTTAGGATCTATTCTAGTAAGCTGTGCATTTTTAATTGCAATTTCAACTTTTCTTAAGGCTGTTTTAGCTTCCAAGGTTAGCTGACGTGGAGAGGTTGGAGAAGGATTTCCTTGTAATATCTGAAATAAAGGACTTAACTCAGAAGTAGTTAGTTTTAAGGATGGCCTCAGCCAATTAATATCTCCTAATAGTTTTTGAAAATCATTAAGGGTATGTAACTCCTTGACTCTTATCTGAAGATTTTGAGGACGGATTGTATGTCCTTGAATTATCTGACCTAGATATTGAAAAGGAGATACCTTTTGAATTTTTTGAGGAGCTATACATAAACCCATTGTTGTAAGTGAAGTCTCTAACTGAGTAAAAATTTCTGAAAGTACCTCTGGATTAGCATGAGCCAATAATATATCATCCATAAAATGAATAATATATGCATCAGGAAAGCTATTTCTTATGGGATCTATCACCTGATCAACGTATTTTTGGCATTCCCTGGGGAGTACCTTCCAGCAATATCTTTTAACAGGGTCCTTAAAATTAATTGCTGGGACAGTGAAAGCAAATCTTTCACAATCTTCAGGATGTAACCTTATAGAAAAAAAACAGTCTTTTAAATCTATTACCATCAAGCTATAATCTAAAGGGATGGCTGTGGGGGAGGGAAGTCCTGGCTGTAATGATCCCATAGGCTGAATTGCATGATTTATTGCCCTTAAATCCTGTAGTAATCTCCAATTTCCTGACTTTTTCTTAATAACAAAAATATGTGTGTTCCAAGGACTAAGCGTTCATTCAATATGACCAGCCTGAAGTTGTTCCTCAACTAATCTATGAATTATTTTAAGCTTTTCCCCTGAGATGGGCCACTGAGAAATCCATATGGGCTCCCCTGTGAGCCACGTGATTTTTTCAGCTGTCTTAGGGATTGGGGAAGTACTCAGGGCCCCTAGTAAAAATTTTGGCTTGGAGCATTTACTAATCTTTGACGTGGAGACTGGCTTGTAAACAGATACTCTTCCTGAAGGGTCTCCTTATCATCTCCAGGAAAATACCTCTGATTAACTTCCTCAACTGACCTTATAGAGTTTGGAATAACTAATAACAATCCCATTTTGGCTAAAATATCTCTTCCCCATAGGTTAGCTGGTAAAGACTCTAATACATAAGGCTTAAATACTCCACTGTTCCCATCGGAATCTTCCCAACGGAGATAGTTGGCACTTTGAGCAGGCTGTGAAACCTGTCCTATTGCCTCTAGGTTAGCTGGTGCTACATGCAAAGGCCAGTTCCTAGGCCCAAACCTACTAGACAATACCGAGATATCAGCCCCTGTGTCTATTATTCCTAGGAAATTTTTATTATTAATTCTAAGTTTCAATAAAGGGCGTTCTTGCCATACTAACTGTGACCAGTATACTCTGTCTGGCGGTTTAGAAACTGAATCTACCGGCAGGTGCCTTTCTGAGGCACAAGGCAATAATATTAATTGAGCAATTGTATCCTTTGGGGTGAGCCTTAAGGCATAATGGGATTTTACAGTAACATATAACTGTCCTTTAAATTTTGAATCTATCACACCAGGTATTACCTCAATGGCTCCCTTTAAATTATTACGTCCCAAAATTAAACCTACAGTATTATCAGGAAGCGGCCCAAAAATCCCAGTAGGAATTTGTTCTGGCCCCGTTTCAGGATTTAATTCAACTGTCTTTGAAGGTCCTAAGAAAACTGTCTGCGATCTCTGTCCCTGTCCCGGTAAAAATCGCGGACTGTCCTGGTCGGCGCCAGTGACGTCACACTGTGCGACCTCCCTTGGAATTCCCTGTATTGTTGCTCGGCTCCCGCTAGGAGGAAATGATGGTGGCGACAAGGCGGGCTGATCCGCGCCACCTGAATCCTCCGCATAGGGCTGCGAGTTTAAGTTCACATTTCTAACCTTTACCTTGGCCCCTAGTGCCTTTGTTTTTAAACAGCTTAAGGAAAAAGAGAATTAACTTAGCCTCAGGCTGATTCTCCATTTGAATAGACCTAACAGCTCGTTGAATGCCTTTTAAAAGGTCCTCAGGGGGCCACGAACTCTGGCCCATATATTCAAAAAGACAAACTTCTAGAGCCGTCCAAGTTTTCTGTATATTTTCTATGCCTCCAGGTAGTTCATTAGAAAGACAGACTCTCTGTAACTTTCTTCCTAATTTCTCCCAAGTAAGTAAATTTGGAGACTCTTGGTCGCAAAACCAAGGACAATATTCACCTACAATCTTTAAAAATTGTAATAACTGAGTTTTCTTTATCTGTTTTCCTTTCTGATTAATTATACTGTCTAAAATAGTCAGATACATTTCCTTATCCGTAGAAGTTGAATTTCCCATTTTAAGTAATTTAACGTCTCTTTCCTTCAATATCTCCAGGTATTTTTGTGACTCAAATTGTCACCTCTTCCTTTATCTTTATTTTTTCCTTATCTTTATTTTTTTTCCTTATCTTTATAGCGCGCTCCCACTCAATCTAACTAATCTAGAATGCCCCCTTCGTGGGCGCCCATTCTACCATGCGGCCTGCGCAGTGGTTTCATTAATGAGGTTCTAGGCATAAAGTTAGTTAGAAGAGATTGAAATAAAACACACAGGCTCAGTTACCTTATTTCTATTGCTAGGTCCGAGACGGCTCACCTCTCTGGTTCACTCCTCTAGCCGCCCAGCAGGGCAGCAAGGATTACTCAGGGCTAGCAGGAGAGAGAGAGAGTGAACACGCCGGGGAGTAGCCTTTTATTGGGGAACAAGAGATTCAGGGGAGAATTCCATTCAATGAAGGTTGAGGGGGGGCTGCACTCCAAGGTCAGGGTCAGTGATTGGGTCCCCGGGGTCAGTGGTCAGGCACACCCCCACACGGATGGGCTCTCTCATCAGGAAAGGGTCAGGAAAGCTTCGCAGAGCCAAAGTGCCTCAGGCCCTTAACGGGAGTCACCCAATCACGTGTCAGAATGGCTTCCCACAGACCTCTACCTTTCCTGTTCTTTCCCCAAGGACACCATCTCTCAAAGGGACAAATCATTTCTGACCTGGGTCCCCTCCCCTCTTCTGCTGAGTCATCAGAATTTTGCTCATTCACATGCAAATCTGGTTTCCAAGCAAGTTCCCTTGCTCAATTGGTCATGTTCATCCTGGAGCCCAGCTGGTTCTCAGCTGGAGAAATGGAATCCCTGGCCAGGCTGGCCTAGTATGTTTCTGGATGTAAAGGGCCCAAAGAGCCCTGGAACCGAAACAGCATGAAGAAGTTCATTGAATGTAGGCTGTGATGTGAGCAGAAAGTAGTCAGAGCACCAAGCTGGCCAACAAGCAATTAGGCGGGACAGGCTGAGCTAGGACAGAGCTCAGTGGTAGAGCTCTTAGCTCCACCAGGTTTCCAAGCAGGAAACCATAGGGTTCCATCCTTAGCACCACAAACCTTGCAAAACAAAAGAAAGTAAAGGGCAGACAAAGGAGGAATTTCTCAAGCACTGAAGTGCTTGCTGGGGTTTCTGGAAGCTTCCAACACTGTTTCTGAACGGTAGCTCCAGAGATGGCTTCTATGGGTCTGGGCTGCACCAGGGCACTGGGGTCCTGGAAAGCTCTGCAGGAGAGCAGAAGGTGCAGCCTGAACTGTGAACCACTGCATGGGGGTTGGACCTGACTTCCAATCGAGTCTCCACTTACTAGCTTGGTGAGCTTGGGTGATCACAAAACCTCCTGAAGATTCAGTATTTCAAAGCAGCAACCTAGCAAATGCTGTTTTTTGATGGTATTTAGAGGAGCAAAGCAGGTGCTGGCCCCTGGCTCAGCAGCATGGAGCTGGTGCAGGATACCTCTCATCCTCCGCTGGCCTATGTGAAGGGGTCCCACTCATCAAGTACTGTGCAGAGGTGATAGACCACTCAGAGCTTCCAGGCCTGGCCCGATGACCTGCTCATCAGCACCTACCCCAAGTCTGGTAAGTGAGGAGGATCACTCTGCTCCGCCACTGGGCCTACTGTCCACTTGCTCATCGGGTCCAGGCCCTTCACCCTGCTTAGCTCTCTTTCCTTCCCTTACAGTTACCATAGTGGACATGATCTACGAGGGTGCTGATCTAGAGAAGTGTCCCAGGCCCTTATTTATGATTGTGTGCCTGTCCTTGAGTTCAGATAGCAGAGTTTTCCTCAGGTGAGTGTCAGGGTGCTGGGGCCCATGTCATTAGGAGGACTTGGCTGCAGCTTTCTTTGCCTGCACCTTAGGTCTGAAAAATTTGAACTATATGCCTGCCCCTCGGCTCCTCAAGACACACTTGGCCCTGGCCCTGCTTCCCCAGAGTCTGCTGGATCAGAAGGTCAAGGAGAGTGGCAGTAGAGGCCTTTAGGGTATTCCAGCTTTATGTCTACTCAAGTGGAAAGACAATCCGTCCTCGCTGTGGTGGGGTAAAACATGAGGAGGAGAGCGAGACTCTCAATGCAGACCTGAGGGCAGGGGAGCCTGGTGCTCAGAGGCTCACAGAGGGGCTGGAGGGTCCCTGCCTGCCTTGTTCTCCATCTGGGAGTGTGGTGGAATCCCAGGGGTCAGATTAGGATGAAGTATGGCTTCAGGGACCAGCCAGGAGTCTCCCATCAAAGCGGAGTTCAGATCCCAGCTGCCGAAGCCATCCCTGAGGTCTCCAGCAAGTCAGCCTCAAGGCCTCAGCGTGTTCCCTTGTCAAGCCGAGAGGGGAACCCCCACAGGGGTGCTGTGAGGGGGGCCAGGCAGGCAGGAGGGAGGCAGTACTGGGGTGTGTGTGCTTGGGGGGCTGTAACTAGCAGTGGGTGTCAACTAGAAAGTTGCCAAAGGGTGGTTTGGAGGTGGAGTCATCTCTGTGTCCTGACCTGGGCACAGGTGGCCTGAGTGTGCTGGATCAGCAAACCTGCAGGGGGCCTTACCCTTCTGGGCACTTGTCTAATCATCTATGTGGTAATTCACCCAAATGTTGAAAAACTATTATTCAGCATGGATCTTTGGCCTCTCAGGCATGGCTCCACACACCCCTCAACTTCAAACAAAACCAAATTGGCAAGGAGCAATAACAAAGGCCAAAGACTGCCCACTTTGGCAAGATAGGCAGAGAAGCCAGGGCAATGGTGGCTGGGGGCTTGGAAAGCAGCATCTGGTGACAGCCACATGTGTGGCTTGCTTCAAGTCACCTACTGGGGCTCTGCCAAGCCCTCTAGGTTCTCACTACAGCAAGAAGCAAGGTGGGCAGTGGGAGGAAGGAGGGAGGCACAGGTCCTGGGTCACAGAAGAAGAGAGAACCAGGCGGTGTGGCCAGAATCACCTCTGTCCTGGGGAGAACTAGGGAAACCCTGAGGACAGTCATGGGCTGCATAAGGACAGTTCACCCAAGGACGGCCACACAGAAGGCACACAAGGGAGGTAGAAACCTCCCTCCACCCAGTGACGCCACAGCCATTTCAACATCGTAGTGCAACACAGAAGCTACTGCATGGCCCGTGGTGTAAAATGAGGGGACAGGAACAAACAAGATCAGTTGATAAACACGTTTCCTACTGCAGGACCAAAGTATAAAAATAACAATGAGACATTTAAGATAAATTCTGTTTCTTCTTTTTGTTTTTAAATATACATGTCATTAGAGAGTGCTTGGCTATATTACACACACAGGGAGTGTAACTTATTCTAATTTGGATCCCATCTTGTGGTTGTCATGATGTGGCGGTTCACTGGTCCAGTGTTGATATATGGACATAGGAAACCTATGTCCCATTCATTCTACTGCCTTTAGGAAAATCTGTAGACTCAAAGCAAGAGCTTAACCCTCATTTTCACACAAACAAACTAAAGATGGGCTTCCACAGGGCAGATACTGAGTCATGGGCTAAGTCTGCATGGTGCTCCTGTCTCTTAGAGCCCTTCCCATGCACCCACCTGGCCTGGGCTCTGTGACTAGGGGACCTGGCAGGCAGAGGTTGTCCAACCATGTCAAGCATATCTTGGGAGTATCTTTTGCTGCCCAACTTAGGAGTGACCGCTTGAGCTGGGACAACACAGAGCTCTTTGGGATGGGTGTCTGGGACACAGTACAGCTTGGGTCATACCATGCAGGGACAACCAAAACCCCATTCCTTGCCCTTTCTTCCTTATCTACCTGGATAGGTAATGCTGGGGGCAGGTGTACAAATGTCCCTGTCTACCCACTTGGTCTCACCCTCTATGCAAGCCATGTGACTGTAGACAAGTCACTTATCCTCTATAAAATATAGGAGGGCTCCCTTCACCATGTGGTGAATGCAGTGGTGGCTGCTGGGGGCTGTAGGCTGGGGCTCCTAAAGGACTGACGCTCCCTCTCTGTATCTCTCCTGCACTCTGGGGATGTGACAGCAGTTACATCATATCCACTGGGCCTTCTCCCAGGGACCAGAATACATCATCCTTCCAGGTGACAAGGGGCCCTAGCTTGGTCCCACTTGCCCTGAGGCTTGTGAAGGCCTGGGGAGACCTGCAAGGGAATTCTCTATCATGCCTCCAATACTGGGGTGATGTTGGGGAGTGGAACAGCTTTTTCAGCTGGTAAGGGCTCTGGAACCCTGAGCACTTTCTCATCTCTCCAAAGCAGACAGTGAACAGGACCCCCCCAGCTCTCTGGGGATAGGGTGGTTAGTGGCAGTTTAGAGGCTCCAACAGAGGCTCTTGTGACAGCTGGGGACCTCCCAGGAAAAACAATACCCCATGGGACTAAGAGCTGAACACATTTCAAGGGAAATAACAATCAGGCCAGCTCTCAGTCCTGAGGGGCAACAGCCATTCTAGAAAACCAAGAGTTGAAAGGTGCACCCGTTGTCCAGGCTAAGGAAGATGACGTGGCAGGAGATGGGAGGCTAGGAAAGTCAGCTTAGCCTTCTGAGACTATGTGGTCAGCAGAAATGAGAGGTAAGGGCCTGTGATTCAGGGACTGCCCTATTCTGAAAACAGTATTAGAGACTTTCCAGATGACGAGGACCACTCCAGGTGGTTAGGGCAAACCTATGCATAGAACAGCCACCGGAACCTTCACCCCATTAGCCTGGCATAGCCACACATCTAGGTGGAGACTGAAGATGGTATCAGGCATATGAGGCATGAAGAAGCATGAGGAAGAGGGCAGGCTCAGCTAAAACCCACCCCTACATGGAGTGACATCAAGAGATTGAATTCTTGTCTACACTGCAGGTGCCACTCTTCCCTTTGATCTTTGCTCGAGTCACCTTGGGATTTCTGCCCCCATGTGCTGCCTCCCTTCGGGCTTCAAAGTCCCCAAGAAAGCCTCACCTGTACTTAAATTGTTTCTGGGTCCAGTGTTTGTTATACACTTGGATGAAGTATCAGAGTTTGGTAACACTGGAAGGGACTTAAGGACAGAACTTTCATTGTACAAGAGGGGACACAGAGGCCTATATGGGAAGAGGAGCTTGTTCCAGGTAAAAAAGTCCAGCCAAGGCAGGGAGAAGCCACATTGTCAGCTCAGCCTGTCCATTTGCACCCCAATGCCCATGCCAGGCCAGTTCCTGGCAGCAGCAGGATTGGTTGTTCTCATCATGTTGACTCTTCTCCGGGGGCTGGGTGGCAGCTGGCTGTGTGACTGCTGGGCAGGAAGGACTGGTCAGGCTGTGACAAAAAGTTCTGGAGAGGCCACTTCCAACAAAGTGTGGGAAAGCATACCCACTCAATTTCTACCCACCTGCTTCTCCCTCTGCTCAGGATCCTCTTCATGTCCCCACTATCAAATTCTGCTCAGTTGGACCGCTCTCTCCTGTGCCTGTGTGTATACACAAGGGTTTGTTAGTAATGGTGCAAAGTGTTCACACTGTCTGGAAGCATGTTGAACAAACCCAGGCATCTCTGTAGAACTCTAGGTTTGTCACCAAATGAAGGGGACCCAGTCATTAAACCACATTAAGCCATCTGTTCAGAGCTTGATGGGAGGTTAAGTTTCATGACTTATGCTTGTTCTTTCTGTTCAGTAAATTTTGTTAGAAATCAGACATTTATAAAACATGGCAGTGGCCCTGCTCCAGAAAGGCAGTGCTGAATTGTGGTCCCTCCCATGGCTGGAGCAATAGGCAAGAGGACTCAAGTGCTTCCAGAATACAATCTTCAAAATGATTTTTATGGCAAGCAGATAGTTTTGATCTTTTCTGGGGGTTGAACCCAGGGGTGTTTGACCACTGAGCCACATCCTCAGCCCTTTTTATTTATTTATTTATTTATTTATTTGTTTGTTTGTTTGTTTGTTTGTTTAGAGGCTGGGTCTCACTGAGTTGATTAGGGCCTTGCTAAGTTGCTGAGGCTGGCT
This sequence comes from Spermophilus citellus, assembly GCF_964194105.1. Taxonomy (NCBI): domain Eukaryota; kingdom Metazoa; phylum Chordata; class Mammalia; order Rodentia; family Sciuridae; genus Spermophilus; species Spermophilus citellus. The sequence goes on along the minus strand of NC_138187.1, from coordinate 20,841,479 downwards.
TTGAACTCATGATCCTCCTGCCTCAACCCCCTGAGTAGCTGGGATTATATGTGTTCACCACTGTGCCCAGCAATCTCTTTCTTGGTGACTGAAATTCAGTCTTCCCATCTCTACTCAACTACTCTGAGACAACAAAAAACAGAGAGGGACCTGCAAACTGTAGCTTACAAAAATTTTCTAGAGCTCAATCAGAAGAGGAATTCAGCTCTAAAGAATCAACCATTGCTCCCTCTGATTGTCTACCATGGGTATTTTTGCACAGTATTTTATTTTATGTTTTGGTACTGGGTGTTGAACCCAGGGATACTTTACCACTGTGCCACATCTCCAACCCTTTTTATTATTTTTAAAATATTTATTTTTTTAGTTGGACACAATACCTTTTATTTTTTTTTATTTTTATGTGGTGCTGAGGATCCAACCCAGGGCCTCACATGTGCAAGACAAGCACTCTACTGCTGAGCCACAACCCCAGCCCCAAGCCCTTTTTATTTTTTGAGACAAGGCCTCACTAAGTTGCTAAGACTTGCTTTGAACTTGTGATTCTCCTATCTCAGCCTTCCAATCTGTTAGGATTACAGCTGTGCACTTCCATTTCCAGCAACATGATTTTATTTTAAATTCACATTTGTTATTTAAAGGTGACTGAATAATAACTCTAAAAAGTCAAATTATATTTCATTTTAGAATGAAAAACTTTCAAGGCTTCTACACTGTCCTCTCCTATGCCTGTGCATAAATTTTTGCAGTAGATTCCTTAGTAAATAATAGATGCTGAAATGTGCATCACCAGAGTGACCCTGATTGGTGCTGCCCAAAACCCCAAAAGGTGTTGCAAAACCCCAACCCTGTGGTTAGCTGTCTGGGTGCTGCTCGTGTGATCCCTGCTGCAGCAAACCACAGAGCAGCACTGCAAAACAGAGGAGGGCAGCCAGAGTCAAGCTGTCCGCTCACTCTGGGGTCTAAACAGTCAGTCTGTGATCTGGGCAACCCTCCGTGCAGCTACACAGCTGTGTTCATGCTGCAGAGCCAAAGCCAGCAGGAGGTATGTACAGCAGGTGTACATGCCATATTTCTGTATTCATGTGCTCATAATCGGGAAGAATTTTCACAAAGCATCCTAATTTTGCTTGAGGTTTTATACCTGATGGACACAGCAGGGGAAGGATTGAGGGTGGTTCCACATTTTATTCACATCAACACCCTCTTTCTCACCTGGGCATGTTTCCATCATGGATGCGTACCCACCTGGCATGCTGGGAGATGAGCCTACCTGGGCGGAAAGAACTGACTTTGGAAGATGCCTCCTGACTGTCCCTTTTCATAGGAGCATTCCCACCTGAAACTCAGGACAGGTGTGGGACAGGTGGTCAAGATGTAGTCCCCTCCAGCTGGGTGTTAGTCCTTCTTTTTGGAACTGTTTGACATTGACATAGTCAATGGGTGTTGGAAATCAGTAGTCCCTTGGGGCTGGTTCTCTCAAAGGAATTTATGAGCTTCAATTTGAACCTGTTGGAGAGACTTAGCAACAGATTGGAGTAGGAGTAGGTTATCTTGGTAAGAGTGGAGGAAGGGCTCTGCAGGCATTAATATTTCAGTTCCTCTAACTTTCTGGACCCAAACTGGTCTCCATTTTTGTGCTCTGACCTGATTACCTCTCTATACTAACTGTAATTCTTGCTTCATTTCCCCCTCTCATTTTAGGGATTCCTTACTGCTGTAAGGAAAAGGATGATGACCGCTCTTGTTGCTTCAAGCTGAGAGGGGGTGACATGGGGTGGGGTAAGCAGTTTGAAATCCTCTTTTGTAAAGTCATCTGGGGGTGGGTACTTCTAGGAGAGAGAAACAAAATATATGTTGCAACACCTAGAACATGTCAATGAATCAATAATCTCTCACCAGGAAGTGTAAGAGCTGAGAAGTCGTCCCCATAACAAGTCCTAACAAGGTCAGAGAGGACAAGGCCTTTATTTGGGAATGTAAATCTTTAACATTGCCAGAGTTATCAGGAATGTAAACACAACATTTAGTTAAGCTACTTAATGTATCTTTGTTATTTAGAGCTAGATAATCATACTAGCAATATTGATTTAGCCTTCCTGTGTAGGAGGTTAGGAAGATCTGTAGGCCTTAATCTGACCAAAAACTTTTTGTCCCCTCCAGTCTTACTTGTGTTAATTATTCTTGGGGAGTTAACACAAGAGTACATCTTAAGGTACATTAAAATAACTATTTTTTTTCAAATGCGCAGGAATGGTTGTCGTTTGATAATAACTTGTCTTGCTAGGTGTTTACAAAGAAGCTGATCAAATGGACCTTGTTTCTATCTATTATTAAGAGTCAGCTGAGTTCCCTTGGAGGTCACTCTTGGGGAACTTATGAGCATCCTTTTAGCTCTGCTAGTGCCATCTGCCAGGATAAGTCAAGGTCTCACTGACCCTGTGGCTTACCTTGGAAGCAACAGAGATGTTTTCCAATGACCCTCCTCTTTTGCAGTATTTGTACACTGATTTGCTTTCTTATTTTTAGGGCCCCAGCAGTCCCCTGACAGCGAAGTCATGTAAACTAGGGATGCAAAGCTCTTAGAGAAGTCCCCTGTTCCCTGGGTTCTAAGCCAACTCAGAGGGCAAGAGCCAAATATTGGTTTTCTTGGCCCCTTTATTTTAACCTCCATCTTTAAGCTTTGCTCTTAAACACTGAGCTAGGCAGTCTTATGAGTCTTAAAGTAAGAGTACTGGGCTTTAACTTTAATGTTTTTAACTTTACAGTCATTTTTATCCCTTTTGTTTAATTGGGGTCTTCATTAGTACTAGAAGTTAACATGATAGAGTCTCTGTCTATAGATGATGGCCTAATATCTCAAATTCACTGAGATTGTCACTTTTGTTGGCATTAACAGATAGCAGTTAAAATTTATGAGAAAAATTTAAAATGAAATTAACAAAAGTAAAATTATATCTAGTTTGTACATAATCCTGAACCTTGGCGGAGTTATACATCATATCCTCTGTTTGAGATCACAGTGATCTTTACAGTAAAAATCAATCTTTTGAATACAACTTTAAAGGAGCTCAAGTCTAGACTACTTTGGAGGCATTCTAACAAGTAAGTAAGGTGGGAGGCAGAGCTTTATCTCAGGTAAGGTGAGGCTTTTTACAAATCTTAGGTCAAGTGTTTTAAATTTTGAAGCTGATCTTTGTCTCTTCCTTAAATATCATTTTATAAAGTTTACATATATTGTTTGCTGAGTCTATATGAATGTTAGTTAATACAATATGACATTACATCTAAAACATGAATCAAATAAAGGCTAAGAGAGATTTTTAACTTTCTATTTGTGGAAAAAGTGGCAAAATGCTGTTATGTTTCACAATATTAACCTTTAAATAGATCAGGCTCTCATTATCTTTAAGAAATACATTTACATTTTTATCACAGTGTAAAAGGTAACATAAGATTTAGGTTTGGTTACAGAATATTAAGTGATATAAATAAATCTCCAATAAAATTTATTGTCCTTGTAAATCTAAAATTACCATTACAGACAACTTTAGTTTGGAGAACAGCAGCTTGATAAAATTTCTTTTAAACCTTTTACTTTAAAGACTTGCAAATCTGGAAGATATAAACACATTTAATATGTAAATAAGAGTAATAGCATTATAATTACATTGATTTTTTATATTAATCAAAGGCAATTTAGATTCTGTTATATAGTACAATACTATAAAATAACAGTTGCTGTTTAACAGAGTTGTACAAACCCTGATTTCTTTAAGACTGGTTGCTCTAGAGAATAAAACTTATCAGACACAATGTAAGACACAGTGTTAAGAGTAAATTAATGTTTTAGAAACCCTTGTCACTTTAACATATAAATTGAACTTTTGTTTATATCAGTACATTAATATTGTACTTTAGGGGAAAAAACTTGAATGGTTTTAATTGATTGTGTTACTTATATAGAACCAACTTAGTTACATACAAACCTTTTAAAATTTACCCTTCATTTACAGAGACTTTTTTATTACTCAATTAGACCCTCTTCTTGTTGACTTAGATGTATTACAACTTCACTTTATCACATAAAGACTTTCTTACCTAGAAACGTTTTCCATTTTTTAAAATAAATATACTTTACACCTAGGTCTTTTAATTTATTTTATCTATTTATCAATTTATGAAAACATAAACAGTGTTCAAGTATATCACCCCATAGAATTTAAGAAATTAAGAATATTTGATGTTATATTTAACAGCATTTTATTTTTGTAAATTAATCAGATGTCTCTAACAAACACATTTATGATTAATTTCAGATACGTCAAATCTAATTTACCTATTTTTAAAAAACCAAGATACTAGAAAAGTGTTATTTAGCAGTATTAGCCATCTCTTCCTTGTTGAAGAAAAACAGGAAAACAATGGATATTAGATATTTTATACACATCAACATTTTATTATTTGTTTGACCACCTAGAAAAAAATCTGAGTTAGTAACTTTAAATACATCTTTACTTTTATTTGTTTATACTTGTTGGGACTTTTAACTCTTAATAACCTTGTTTTTAGTGATGACACAAAGCAATTTAAAGCCTTTTTAAAAAAATTTACCAAACACACATAGACATGACAATATACCAGTATACATACATAAACAAAACAAGTGAACAAACAAAGGTCTTGTAGGTTTTAAAAACCTATTATATTGGGCTGAGGATGTGGCTCAAGTGGTAGTGAGCTCGCCTGGCATGCGCGGGGTGGTGGGTTCGATCCTCAGCACCACATAAAAATAAAATAAAGATGTTGTGTCCACCGAAAACTAAAAGGTAAATATTAAAAAAAAAAATTCTCTCTCTCTCTTTAAAAAAAACTATTATATTGAGAGCTAACCCTTTGTAACTGACCTCTGAATGAAGCAGAGTATTAAAATACCTCTAGAGTTATATAAAATCGGTTTAATCAGAAAAACACATTAACCTGGGCACACAGAATCGAATTTATGAGTTCAAAAATATATAATTTTAAAAGCCTTTCTGATCTCCATCCTGGTGAGGTGCAGCTCATCAGAGGTGAAAATAGTTTGAGAAGAGAAATGAGAACTTGTGGCATTCAGAGAAAGGAGGATTTTTTATTTTTTTAATTGTAAGGGAATGTAGACAAAGGGGCTATGGTCCCATCCCTCCCTGAAGGAATTTCCCAGAGAGGCAGCAAGGGAGCCTGATTCCATTGACCTAACAGTTTAACTTCTTTAGGAGAGCAGTCTCCTTTAGGTTGGGGTCCCCTTGTACCTGGTATGGTGACCTGTTCCCCAGAGTCTGTGGGACCCAAAAGAGAGGTGAGGATGGAGTAATCTGCTCCAGTATTCACTACAAGATTGACACTTTGGCCCCCTATCTTGGTAATAACCATGGGCTCGTGGGGGAAGAGAGGTATCTCTGTCTTTTTGATCTGATTCTAAACAGATTTTTATGGTGTCTTTGATAGTGGCCACCAAAATTTTGGCCTGGTGTTTTGCAGCTTTATCAGCTGGGCTGTCTTGGTTGTTAAAAACCCTTTGGGGGGCTGGAGATGTGGCTCAGGCAGTAATGCGCTTTCCTGGCATGTGCTGGGCATTGGGTTCGATCCTCAGCACCACATAAAAATAAAATAAAGATGTTGTGTCCACAAAAACTGAAAAAAAAAAAACCTTTGGGCCACCTCCAATAGTTGCAAATCCTGCCTGCAAATCCTTTAAGCTTTTTGAGTTTTCTGTGAAAATCTGGAGCTGACTGAGAGACAAAAGCCAGATTTATGGCTGAGCATTTTTCTTAGACAAATTGATATGGCCGTTAATTATTTTAGTAAAGCAGAGAGAGAGAGAGAGAGAGAGAGAGAGAGAGAAAGCCCCCTGAAATCATTTTTTTCCCTGTGCCACAGCCAGGAAGAAGTTAAACTGACATTTTTCCTTTTTTTCCCCCTTCAGTCTCAGATTGGTCCCCTGCTGAGCCTGTGGGAAGCCCTGTACATTCCAAGAAGCTTTAGGGAGCTAGGGCCTTTAACCATTTTTTTTTTCTGGTTGGTAATTAGGCTAGGTTCAAATTAGGTTTCCTATGACAAGACTAACAATTAAAACAATTGGCAGAAATACATAAATGAAACAGACATAAGACAAACAAATGGATGTGGATAAAAAGACTAACATCTTCTCTTCCAATACCCTGATACCAGACCATGACCATAGTCTATTTACTGGCTGGCTGAGTTTAAGCAAGAGACAGAAGAGGACAAGACACTCTCTCCTTGAGTACACAGGCACCAGACCATCATCACCTTTACCAGCCCTTTGGGTTATAGCCTGGGGCCTCATCAGACACCCTGCCAAATATCAGATGGAGAGAACAAATGAGATACCTCCAAATACATGCAGTTCCATGTCCTCCTCCATGGGCAGACTCGAATCAGTAATTGCAGGGGACCCAGACCCTCACAAGGCAGAGTGCACCCACAACTAGAAAGGGAGGGTGCCTCTCTCTGCATCAGAGGATCCAGATCCCTGTGCAACCTGAGAGCCACAGCCCAGACTCTAGAAATCTCACGGGGGACTCCAAATATTGTGGTGCATTTGAAGTAAATCACTGAATCAGACTTGAAGCAAGACATGGAACTTAATTCACCGTGGCAGGTTGGAGGGACAGCAAGCAAGTGACCTCTGCAACCTTCAACCCCTTGCAGAAGGTAAGGTCCATTTTTATAGTGAAAAACCAGAAGATGCCAGTAAATCAAAACCATAGCAACATAGAAAGTGGGAAAGAATGACCCAGTTCAGGGTGTACTACCCTGCCCAAGAAAAATGGGAATTAAAAAGAGAATATTGTGTAATAATAACAGAAACATTTTTAGCTGTTATGTGTTGCAAACAGTGTGTGCTTAGCAGTGGGTTACATAGGTGGGGTTTTCACAAGAGAGTAAAATTTCTTATATGAAATGTAGTCTCAGGGTAAAATGGAGCTTGACTGGTCAAGGCGCATACAGTTTGGCCCATAACAATAAAAACATGAATTTTCTTTGGCTGGTGCAGAACAGACACCTTGGTGTGCTAAGTAACAGATAGGAAGTACTCTTCTCTGCATTTGGCAAATACTTTCAAGGAGTTGAGAGATTAGAAGGAAGCTGTGCACAGTGGTACATACCTGCCGCAGTCTGGCTGGGCACAATTCAGGAGCCACTTGTCAAAAGAAACTAACTTTATTTTTAGAACTACTAACGCCAAACAAAACCGCTCCTCAGGAAAAACCCCTCAGAGCCCAACTGCCACCGCCGGCTTCCCACAAGCCTCTCACCCCCACACAACCCTCACCACCTCCCACAATCCTCCTGTTCTTGAGGCCTATTGGCTGGGTCGTGTGGGCGGAGCCAAAGAAGTCCCCCAATGAGCAGCTCCGTGGAGGAGCCAATCAGCTAGATGTATCTGGGGCCGCTGTGAGCCAATCATCAGCTGGCAGTCTGAAGGGCAGGGAAACAGCCCAATGAACATCACAGCAGAGGAGCCAATCAGCTAGATGTTGCTGGGGCTGCTGTGAGCCAATCATCAGCCGGCAGCTGGAAGTTTGCTGGCAGCTGGAAGTTTGCTGGGGCCCCTTTGGCTGTGGCTCTCAACACATACCCATAATCCAGGCAATTAGGGAGGCTAAGGCAGGAGAAGTCTGAGGCAACCTGGGAAACTGAGTAAGACCTCTTCTTGAAAACAAATCTGTTTCTAACCAACACTGAGGTGCTGCAGGTCAGGGGGCCTGACAAATCTTAGAGAAACCAGAAGACGGAAACCTGTGAAATGAGACACTCAGACATCAGCCAACCGCTGCTGTGAGAAAAGGAACATTGCTGCCATTGTGGAAAGCGATTCAGGAGGACCATTGGCCAGGAGGCTGAGTGCTCAGGGAAGGTTGAAATGACTTTGGAAAGGAAAGGAGGTTTTGCATAGATGTCTTCATAAGACACCCCTGTGGTCTCCAGCTTCTTCACATTTTTACAAACACTGCTAGTGTTCCTCCTAGCAGTGCCATCGCTGCATGGACTGGGTGTACAGGACAAGGTGGAACTAGGTGCACAGCTGGGCCAGTTTGGGCAGGTCAATTTGGGGCAGCAAGGTGAAAATCTCCACCAGCAACTCCAGTGGCATCTCCAACAGCAAGCTGGGAGGCAAGGGGCCCCCTTGATGCACTCCTCCTGGGGTCCACGTAAGACTGGATTTCTGCTGCTGCACTCTTGGCCAGGCCCAGCATTCACTCTCTGGGCCCATGCCCACTTCCTTTACTTCCAAACAATGGCATAATCTCCATCTGCCTCACTTGCATGACTCCCCAGTTGGAGTGGCTGGACAGACCCTGAGCTGTGTCAGGAAGGTGACTTTTGAGGCCATCCTGGGGATCTGGTAAGTCTTTGAACTCTAAATCATTTAAGGAGCTCAATGGGGCTGGGGATGTGGCTCAAGCGGTAGCACGCTCGCCTGGCATGCGTGCGGCCCGGGTTCGATCCTCAGCACCACATACCAACAAAGATGTTGTGTCCGCCGAGAACTAAAAAATAAATATTAAAAATTCTCTCTCTCTCTCTCTCTCACTCTCTCTTTAAAAAAAAAAAAATAAGGAGCTCAATGGTCTTTAGCACCCTCCCCTTTCCCTCATTCCTCTTCAATTAGAGTTCCCACAGGCTTCTCAGCTGTCTATCCTGGCTAAGGCTGCCATCTCAATGGGACTAGAGTGTAAACTATACGTGAATCACCCCCTAAACCAATTTAAGACCAAAGGGTGGGTGGGAGTGTCACTTTTAAACTCAAACTGCTATAGGACTTGAATGGGTGATATTTCTTTTATTCCTCTGTCTCTCCCTCTTTTCCTTATCTCAAAGCCCTCTTTCCCCTTAGAAGATTTATAAGAGCACAGAACACAGGAGACACCCTTAGGCCAACAAACCTGGTTCATGGGTTAGAAGGAACATAATATATTCTTCTGGAAGATGACTATAAGGGGTTGACTGCCAACATCTTAGGCACCCTCTCATTTCATCAAACATGGGGTTCACCTGAGCCACCAAGTTGGGGGACCCAGCCTTGATGTGATAATCAAGGGAACCACCTTCATGAATCACCACTTTCAGGTCTGATACTTAGTGGCCGACTTCTTAACACTTTAAGCCTCTGCTATGAATCCAAGTTCTAAAGACGAGCTCTTGTCCATCTTCCCTCAGTGCCCACTCTAAACTATTTCTGTACAATCTCATGTTTGAATGTCTGAGGACGGTATGGGCTGACAAGCATGCTGAGTATTGCTTAATGGTGTGGGGGGGGGGGGGCGCTGTCCTACCACTGGTAATATGTGGACAATATGGACAGAGTGAATAGTCTGATCCTATTGGGGACTTGTAGATTACTCCATAGATACAATTTGGAACATACTTGAAAATCCAATCTCAGTGGGGACTCAAAAGAGTAGCTGAGATATATGGGTTTTTTTTGTTGTGGGTAGTGGTTGGTCTTTCTTTCCTTTTATTTAAAAAAAATAACAAGATTATGGGCAATTCAGTGTCAATCCCTGAGAACTTATCACTTGGTGTATCGTAAACAATTGCAGTTATTTTAAGATAGAGAACTTGAAGAAATTGGTTTCTTTCCACAACACAACTTCACCTTAAGATAAATTAAAGAGTGGAGAAATATGGACTAAAAATGGGACTCCAAACATTAACACAATATATGAACTTGATTTATTCTACAAGAGGAAAGGAAAGTGGATAGAGATACCATACGTTCAAGATTTTGTGGCCTTATATCAAAACCCAAAGTTACTAAGATTTAGTAAGATCTGTTACACTCATGTTCTCCTTGAAACCAGTAAAGACGAGCCAGACCCAATGGAGGGTTTTCTTTTAAGTGTTCCTAACAGGCCTCTTCAACCTTCAATGGCTCAAACTGCAAAAGCAGTAGCATCCCTGGAGCCTTTTAATGAAACTTCTGGCCAAAGTTCTATGGATTCTTCATTCCCTCTTCCCCAGTGACTTCCATCTGCTTGTCAGCCTCTCTATCTTCCATAACTGGAGAAATCCAACCATGCTGGTGTTAACAAGTGGCATTTCTTATCATCCAATCACTTCTAAACCTTCTAATATTTGCGAACTTCAAGAGGTAGCAGAAAAGGAATGGAATATTTTGAGGACATATGTTCCTTTCTCTGTGACTGACTGCGGTGACCTACATGGCTATTTAAAAACAGGTGAGGGGCCACAGGGGATTATAAACGACACACATAAATCTGAGACCAGGTGGGACATTACATACGGATGGTGATGCAATGACCCAGAGCTAGCTTGGCACATTTATTATACAGGTTTTATCATCAAATGTTTATTTGTAGAAAAGTGTCTGTAAAGCAGGCAGGCTTGAATTTCACAGCACTGATGAGACATTATGGTTATCTCACTATGCTCAGAATCCTCTATCCTTGGGAGCCAGTGTCTGAGTTGCAAGCTTAAAACTGGTAACACTGAGCTTTGGTAGAGAGTGACCATGGGCCAGTGTCACCATAGCAACTGGGCAATGTTAGCACATACTTTTGCATAGGAATACCTCAGTGCAGCCACACTTCAACCACGAGGCAATCAGACACCTTGATCCACATTCCTGATCCCCACATCTCCCCCTTTTTTATTTTTAAAGCACAAATGATGTGCTATTATATGGAGCTGTTGGATTTCTCCTCATAAAACTTGGCATCCTATTGTTATAACAGAAAAGAGAAGTAGTAACAAGCACATATTTCCAAAAATGTACCATATTGTATGTTTTAACATATTCCAAGGATTAAAACCAGGTAAATCATCAAGTATTTGTTTAAGCAGCCACAGCAATAATAGCTCAGAGCCCAGTGACATTGTCATCCTGCTAAACACCCACATGCTGTCGCTCAGCATGCTAGCCACGCCCAAGTGCAGCAGCAACAACAACGGCTTGGAGCCCAGTGACATTATCGTCCTGCTAAGGACTGTGGACAGTGTCTTCCGCCCACACTACAAGAAGGTGAGCGGGGTTTATGTGCACCCTGTACACAGTCCAGGTGCTCCTTATCAAATCTGTGAGACCACTCCAGAATAAATCCACTGCTGACAGAGACATTATGATGCATTGGCACACTCCACCCACTTAAGAAAGGCATCCCGTTCCGTTGTAGCATGATTAGGGCAGTAAGGTGTTGGTGGATGCTTTGTGGGAAACAGTTTTTGTCATTGGGAGTCCCATTTTTGTAACTGTCTAGACATACATTTTCAAATCCCAGGGGCCAGGGATAATGGCTACCCTGGCTTCCCCATATGCTGACCTTTCCTCTGGAGCTACTCTTAAACAGCCAGCATATTTATTGTGGGATCAACATATAGGTAAATGCCCACTATATCCAGTATAACTAAAGCCAACTGAATAAACAGGTGTCATATGCTTATCTGAAAAACCTCCCATCATTAGAGTATCAGTAGTTTATCATGAATGGATTCTCCAGAACACACAGCTGGGTGCACTAAAGGTGGATCTGGGAAATAAGTCCACTAGGATTCCTGATGAACCCTGCTTACCTCACAGGTCAATAAAGCCAGCAGAGTCACAAACATGGTGGCTGGAGATCTAGTATCTCCCTGCTGGTTGACCATCTGCTCAGCCTGATATTCAGGTTCTTCAGTTGTTTGAACTGTGGTTCAAGATCCTCATGATGATGGTGAACAGCACACTCAGGTACCCAGATAGGATGAGCTGCACCTTCTGGAAAGACACAGGCATGGCCTCTACCCCACAGTATTACCAGATTAGGCCCATTCCATTGTCCTCCTTGTAAGTCTCTCCACCAGACTAAGCCAGATGGGCCTGTGCAGTGGGAGTCACATGGCGCTTAGCAGGAATGACACATCTAGCATCACAGTTTTAAATTTTTAAAACAAAAGGAGCACAATTCAAACAATTGGGGGGGGGGGGTTCTATCTCACTCATTTTGTAACTTTAACTTAAGGGATAGTGAGCCTGTCTTACAATAGCCTGGCCTTGAGGATTTTAAGGGATGTCAGTTTGGTGGACAATATGATATTGATCACAAAACCATCCAAAATAAGAACTGGTATAGGCTGGAGCATGATCAGTTTTAAATTATAGAGGATGGCCCAGCAGTCAAAAGCAGCTAAGTACTAGAAAATGATTTAATGTGTATCTTTTACTTGACCAGGAAAATTAGCAAACATCACCTATCAAGCATGTGAGGATTCTAAAATCAATCTTGTTGTTGAACTGAAAATGGTACCACAAAGAGAGAAGGGCCAGCCGCCACCAATAGTATCACTCAACTCCTGCCTTTAATAATAAGGTGAGCAGCAAAATCATGAAATGGGTTTTGTCTAAGTACTGGAAGTCAGGCTTACCTCTTGTCTTGTCTGTCTTATAGGTGATGGCCTATTAACTCAAATTAACTCAGGTTGTGATATTAGAAATTGTACTTATATAAGGCACTAATAGACAAAAATTATACAGTTTATAAGGAAAATACAAAATGATATTAATATGAGTAAATACATTTAGTTTGTACAATGGCTATGAATCGAGGAACATAATTTTTTGTAATTCTAAAAATTAATGTAGCTATATATTGTTTTTCCTGATTATTTCAAGATTACAGTAATCCTTATAACAAAAATTTATCTTTTGAACTTATCTTATAATGAACTTGAGTGGTTATCTTACCACTCAATAAGGTGAGAGGCAAAGTTTTAACTCAGGTGAGGTGGCCTCTTGACAGATCTTAGGGTGTTTCAGTTTTGAAACTAATCTTAGACTTTTTCTCAAACAGTATTTTATAGTTTTATATACCATTTTTGACTCTATGTGAATCAGTTAACATAATTTAACATTACATCTGAAACATGAATCCAACAAGAGATTTTAAACCCCCTTTTGTGGGAAAGTGGCAAAGTGTCTTTATAACCCATATTATCATCCTTTAAATAAACCAGGATCTCCTTGGTGGCTTTTTAAAATGGAATTTAAGTTCCCATCCAGGTGTAAAGAGTAACACAGAATTTTACAACTTATGACAGATTATTTTTATCTAATTACAAAATATTACATGACATAAATTTCCAACTAAATTTGTTATTTTTATATAAGTCTGTAAGTGACCACTGTTATAGAGAACTTTACTTTGGAAAACACCAGTTTGGTAAGATATTCTCTTAAAGCTTATATTTTTAAAAACTTGTATAGGAATACTTTTAGAACACAAAGAAGCCAGTAAGAGCACCACATTACATGGATGTTCTTATATTAACCAAGTTTAGCTTTAAAAGAAAAATTTTGACTTAGTAGTGCAGTATAATAATCTAAAATAGCAGTTGTTGTTTAATTAGAATTGTACAAACTTTAATTCCTTTAAGATTAGTTTCTCTAAATAATACAACTTAACAGACACAAGAAATTATCTTGTTGGATAAGAGCAGATTAATGTTTTGAGAAATCCTTATTACATTAACACAGAGAGGTTTTGGTTTATATCTACATTAATATTTGACTGGTCTGGGAAAAGGGTCAGTTTTCCTTTCCTCTCTCAGCCTTTCTTTCTTTAATTTTTTTTGTAGTTGTAGATGGACAGATGCCTTTATTTTATTTGTTTATTTTTATGTGGTGCTGAGGATCGAACCCAGTGCTTCACGTGTGCTAGGCAAGCGCTCTACCACTAAGCCACAACCCCCGCCCTCTCAGCCTTTCTTTTTTAGGAAGATGAATTAACCATGGATCCCCACCTTTTGAATGTAAACAACTATCCTAGGAGTCTATTTTCTTTTGAAATGTAATAGATGCCATTTCTTCTTATCTGTTTCTGTAAGTATGCTCCATGCCAGAAACACTCTTCAAGGCCTTCAGCCATAGATTGGGAATTTTCTTTTTAAAACAGGGAAAAAAACTTAAATAACTTTAACTCATTGTGTTAATTACATATAGCCAATTGCACACAGACTTTTTGAAATTTACCTTCCACAAATCTCATGTAAATTACTTAGGCATTTTACAATTTTTTTATTATCAAATAAATGACATTTTTATCTAAAGATTTTTCTTTTACTTTCTATATTAAAATATAGTTTCATACCTAGAATCTTTTTATCTCTTTTTTACCTGTTGATTCCTTTTTAAATTTACATTTTAAGACAATCTTTATCAAATTTTTTTATTTATTCTAATGTGTAATATATGACAGCAGAATGCATTTCAATTCATATTACACAAGTAGAGCACAAGTTTTCATGTCTCTGGATGTACACAAAGTAGAGTCACACCATTCATGTTTTCATACGTGTACTTAGGGTGATGATGTCCATCTCATTCCACTGTCTTTCCTACCACCATGCCACTCCCTTCCATTCCCACCCCTTTGCCCTATCTAAAGTTCATCTATTACTCCCAAGCTCCCCCACACCCCCGTATGAATCAACATCCTTATATCAGAGAAGACATTCGGCATTTGGTTTTCTGGGATTGGCTTACTTCACTTAGCATTAGATTCTCCAACTCCATCCATTTACCTGCAAATGTCTGATTTTATTCTCTTTTAATGCTGAGTAATATTCCATTGTGTATATATACCACGTTTTCTTTATCCATTCATCTACTGAAGGGTATCTAGGTTGGTTCCCCAATTTAGCTATTGTGAACTGTGCTGCTATGAACATTGATGTGGCTGTGTCACTGTAGTATGCTGTTTTTAAGTCCTTTGGGTATAAGCCGAGGAGTGTGATAGCTGGGTCAAATGGTGGTTCCATTCCCAGTTTTCCAAGGAATCTCCATCCTTCTTGCCAGGTGCCTGTGCTGATGAGATGAGCTGGGTTCAGAAGAGCTGGCTGCAACATTGAACTAAGAAAACAGCGAAGAAATCACACAACACACGGACATGAACTTCTCAGGTTGAGGATGGGATTGTTCTGTGAACTTAAGGGTCAGCTTCCATGCAGGACAGCGCTGGAAAGAGAGAGTGTGCACCTGGAATCTCTGTATTTTATAGGGGGGACACACAAAGGTGCTTCAATGGAATGTTCTTTACCAAATAAGGCAGGGGATAGGGTTTTGAAAGGTGGGGTCTTTTCTTGTGATGTCCTGTGGTCAGCAGATTGATTGACATCTTAGCAAATCACACCCATCTCGGGTGCTGTGTGGGATCACAGGCAGAGCAAAAAGAAAGGCACACTTGCATCCCACAGCCCAATCACTGTGCAACACCAGACCTGTTCCCTCATATCTCTCCAATGCATATAGCTCACACATATGGATGGCTCATGACAATACTGCTTTCCAGATTGGTTGCACCAATTTGCAATCCCACCAGCAACGTGTGAGTGTGCCTTTTCCCCCAAATCCTTGCCAACATTTATTGTTGTTTGTATTCTTGATAGCTGCTTCTGACAGGAGTGAGATGAAATCTTAATTTTGATTTGCATTTCTCTTATTGCTAGAGATGTTGAACATTTTTTCATGTATTTGTTGATTGATTGTATATCCTCTTCTGAGAAGTGTCTGTTCAGTTCCTTGGCCCATTTGTTGACTGTGTATTTTGGTTTTTTGCTGTTAAGGTTTTTGAGTGCTTTATATATTCTAGAGATTAGTGCTCTATCTGATGTGCTTGTGTTAAAATTTTGCTCCCACTTATATATTATTTAGTCTCCAGGTGTTGGAGTAGCTTTTATTTTTTATTTTATCATTGATTTCTAATTTCATTCCATTGTGATCTGATATAATGCAGGGTGGTATCTCTACCTTTTGTATTTGCTAAGATTTGCTTTGTGGCATAACATATGGACTATTTTAGAGAAGGATTCATGTGCTGCTGAGAAGAAAGTATATTTGCTCATTGATGGATGAAATATTTTATATATGTCAATTAAGCCTAAGTTATTGATTGTATTATTGAGTTCTATGGTTTCTTTGTTCAGCTTTTCTTTGAAAGATCTGTCCAGTGGTGACAGAGGTGTGTTAAAGTTACCCAGAATTATTGTGTTGTGATCTATTTGACTCTTTTTTATTAAATTATTTATTTATTCTGATTTGTTATACATGATGGTAGAATGCAATTCATTTCATATTACACCTATAGTGCACAATTTTTCAATTCATTAATTGTACACAAAATATTTTCAACCCATTCATGTCTTCATACATGTACTTAGGGTAATGATGTCCATCTCATTTCACCATCATTCCTACCCTCTTGCCCCCTCCTTTCCCCTCCCTCCCCTTTGCCCTATCTAAAGTTCCTCCATTCCTCCCATGCTCCCACCCCATTGCCATTATGAGTCAACATCCTCATATCAAAGAAAACATTCAGCCTTTGTTTTTTTGTGATTGGCTTGCTTTGGTTAGCATTATATTCTCCAACTTCATCCATTTACTTGCAAATGCCATGATTTTATTCTCTTTTAATGCTGAGTAATGTTACATTGTGTATATATATATATATATATATATATATATATATATATATATATATATATATATTTCCCTATCCATTCATCTAGAGGGTATCTAGGTTCGTTCCATAATTTAGTTATTATGAATTATGCTGCTATAAACATCAATATGGCTGTGTCCCTGTAGTATGCTGTTTTTAAGTCCTTAAGTGGGATAGCTGGGTCAAATGGTGGTTCTATTTCCAGTTTTCCAAGGATTCTCCATACTGCTTTCCAGATTGGCTGCACCAATTTGCAATTCCACCAGCAGGGTATGAGTGTGCCTTTTTCCCCATATACTTGCCAACACATATTATTGTTTATATTCTTGATAGCTGCCATTCTGACTGGAGTGAGATAAAATCTTAGAGCAGTTTTGATTTGCATTTCTCTAATTGCTAGAAATGTTGAACATTTTTTCACATGTTTATTGATTGATTGTATATCCTCTTCTGAGAAGTGTCTGTTCAGTTCCTTGGCCCACTGATTGATTGGGTTATTTGTTTTTTTGCTGTGAAGGTTTTTGAGTGCTTTATATATCCTAGAGATTAGTGCTCTATCTGATGTGCTTCTGGTAAAGATTTGCTCCCATTCTGTAGGCTCTCTATTCACCTCACTGATAGTTTCTTTTGCTGAGAAGAAGCTTTTAGTTTGAATCCATCCCATTTATTGATTCTTGGTTTTAATTCTTGCACTATAGGAGTCTTATTAAGAAAGTTGGGGGACGCTGGAGTTGTGGCTCAATGGTAAGAGCACTTGCCTGGCATGTGTGAAGACCCAGGTTCAATTCTCAGTACAACATATAAATAAATGAATAAAATAAAGGTTCATCAACAACTAAAAAAATATTTTTTTAAAAAAGGAAAGAAAGTTGGGGTCTAATCAGACATGATGGAGATTTGGACCTACTTTTTCTTCTATTAGGCATAAGGTCTCTGGTTTAATTCCTAAGTCCTTGATCCACTTTGAGTTTTGTGCATGGTGAGAGATAGAGATTTATTTTCATTTTGTTACATGTGGATTTCCAGTTTTCCCAGCACCATTTGTTGAAGAGGCTATCTTTTCTCCAATGTACATTTTTGGCAACTTTGTCTAATATAAGATAACTATAGTTATATGGGTTGGACTCTGTGTCCTCTATTCTGCACCATTGGTCCACAGGTCTATTTTGGTGCCAATATCATGCTGTTTTTGTTACTATTGCTCTGTAGTATAGTTTAAGGTCTGGAATAGTAATGCCACCAGGTTCACTCTTCTTGCTAAGGATTGCTTTAGCTATTCTGGGTCTCCTATTTTTCCAGATGAATTTCATTATTGATTTTTCTATTTCTATAAGGAATGTCATTGGGATTTTTATTGGGATTGCATGGAATCTGTATGGTGCTTTTGGTAGTATGGCCATTTTGACAATATTAATTCTGCCTATCCAAGAAAAAGGTAGATCTTTCCATCTTCTAAGGTCTTCTTTCTTTCTTTAGAATGTTGTTGTTTTCATCATAGAGTTCTTTTACCTCTTTGTTAAGTTTATTCCCAAGTATATTATTTTTTGAGGCTATTGTAAATGGGATGGTTTTCCTCATTTCTCTTTCAGTGGATTTGTCACTGATGTACAGAAATGCCTTTGATTTATCAGTGTTGAGTTTATATCCAGCTACTTTACTGAATTAATTTATTAGTTCTAGGAGATTTCTGTTGGGATGTTTTGGGTCTTCTAGGTATAGAATCATATCATCTGTAAATAGTGATAATTTGAGTTGTTCTTTTCCTATCTGTATCCCTTTAAATTTCTTTCATTTGTCTGATTGCTCTGGCCAGAGTTTCAAGAACTATGTTAAATAGAAGTGGTGACAGAGGGCATCCCTGTCTTCTTCCAGTTTTTAGAGGGAATTCTTTCAATTTTTTCCATTTAAAATGATGTTGACCTGGGGCTTAGCATAGATAGCCTTTACAATGTTGAGGTATGTTCCTGTTATCCCTTGTTTTTCTAATGTTTAGAACAGGAAGGAATGCTGTATTTTATCAAGTGCTTTCTCAGCATCTATTGAAATGATCATATGATTTTATCTTTGAGTCTATTGATGTGATGAATTTCATTTTTTGATTTCTGTATGTTGAACCAACCTTTCATTCCTAGGAAGAACCCTACTTGTTCATGATGCATTATCTCTTTGATATGTTTTTTGTATTTGATATCCCAGAATATTGAGCATTTTAGCATCTATATTCATTAGAGATATTGGTCTGAAGTTTTCTTTCTTTGATGTGTGTATGCCTGGTTTTGGAATCAGGGTAATGTTGGCCTCATTAAGTGTGTTTTGAAGTGTTCCCTATTTTTCTAGTTCATGTAATAGTTTGAGAAGTATTGGTATTAGTTCTTTAAAGGTCTTGTAGAACTCAATTATGTATCCATCCAGTCCTGGGCTTTTTCTAGTTGGTAGGCTTCTGATAGTGTCCTCTATTTCCTTGCTTGAAATTGATCAGTTTAAATTATGTATATTATCCTGATTTAGTTTGAGCATATTATATGCCTCTGGAAAAGTGTCAACGCCTTTGATATTTTCTATTTTTATTAGAGTATAAATTCTCAAGATAATTAGAAATTATCTTGAAATAATATTTCTTTTTTCATCACAGATATTAGTAATTTGATTTTTCTCTCTTCTCTTGGTGAGCATGGCTAAAATTTTATCAATTTTATTTATTTTTTCAAAGAACCAACTTTTTATTTTGTCAATTTTTTCAATCGTTTCTTTTGTTTCAATTTCATTGATTTCACCTCTGATTTTAATTATTTCCTGTCTCCTACTGCGTTGGGGGTTGATTTGTTCTTCTCTTTCTAGGACTTTGAGATGTAATATTAGGTCGTTGAATTGTTGACTTTTTCTTCTTTTAAGGAATGAACTTCATGCAATGAACTTTTCCCTTAGTAATGTCTTCATAGTGTCTCAGAGATTTTAATATGCTGTACTGCTGTTCTCATTTACCTCTAAGAATTTTTAATCTCCTCCTTGATGTCTTTTTCAACCCATTGTTCAATCAATAGCATATTATTTAGTCTCCAGGTGTTGGAGTAGCTTTTATTTTTTATTTTATCATTGATTTCTAATTTCATTCCATTGTGGTTTAATAGAATGTAGGGTAGTATCTCTACTTTTTTTGTAGTAGCTATGATTTTCTTTGTGGCATAACATATAGTCTATTTTAGAGAAGGATCCATGTCCTGCTGAGAAAAAACATCTTCACTCATTGATGGATAATATACTCTATATATGTCAGTCAAGTCTAAGTTATTGATTGTATTATTGAGTTCTATAGTTTCTTTGTTTAGCTTTTGTTTGGAAGATCTATCTAGTAGTGAAAGAGTTGTGTTAAAGGCACTCAGAATTATTGTGTTGTGATCTATTTGACTCTTGAACTGGAGAAGAGTTTGATTGATGAGTGTAAATGCTCCATTGTTTGGGGCATAAATATTCGAGTTTAAGCCACTAACATTTAGGGTTTTTATTGAGATATGATTTGTATCACTGGTCATTTTTGTTTATTTTTGGTATTTAGCTTGACTTGGTTTCTTCTTTGGTTGGCTTTTCTTTTATTGTAGTTCTTTCCTTTGCATATTTTCCTTGTTGTTTTATATTTCCTCCTCATGGAATATTTTGCTAAGAATGTTCTGTATTGCAGGCTTTCTTGCTGTAAATTCTATTAGCTTTTGTTTATCATGGAAGATTTTTATTTCATTATCACATTTGAAGCTTAATTTTGCTGGTTATAAGATTCTTGGTTGGCATCAATTATCTTTTAGAGCTTGCTATATGTTGTTCCAGGATCTCCTGGCTTTGAGAGTCTGGGATCCAAATTGGACTTCCTTTACAGGTAATCTTATTTTTCTCTCTTACGGCCTTTAAAATTCTATCCTTATTCTGTATGCTAGGCATTTTCATTATAATGTGTCTTGGTGTAGATCTGTTATAATTTTGTATATTTGGTGTCCTATAGGCCTCTTATATTTGATTTTCCAATTCATTCTTCATACTTGGGAAATTTTCTGATATTATTTCATTGAAGAGATTGTGCATTCCTTTGGTTTGAATCTCTGAGCCTTCCTCTATCCCAATAAATCTTAAATTTGGTCTTTAGATGATATCCCATAATTCTTAGATGTTCTATTCATGGTTTCTTACAATCTTCACTGTGAGGTCAACCTTATTTTCAAGATTATATATCTTGTCTTCATTGTCTGAGGTTCTGTCTTCTAAGTGGTCTAGTCTGTTGGTGATGCTATCTATTGAGTTTTTAATTGGCTTATTGCTTCTTTAATTTCAAGGATTTCTGTTTGGTTGGGTTTTTCAGTATCTCTGTCTCCTTCTTGCAATAATCTCTTGCAACCTGTATTTGCTCTCTTATCCCTTTGTTGGTGTGATCGATGGTTGCCTGAATTTGTTTTCTAATCTCTTTGTAGGCGTGATTGATTTTTGCCTGTATCTGCTCACTTAGGACGTTCTTTAATTCACAAATCATTTAGTTATGTATATTCTGAACTCCTTCTCAGACATTTCACCTACTGCACTATCTATGGATTCTATTGTTGTGGTATCTTGGTTTGTTTGGGGCACTTTCCTCCCTTGTCTTTTCATGACTTCTATGTGTCTTCCTCTCTTGCAGTGTAGATCTGAGGTATTATAGCTTCTGCCCTTTTGTCTTATAGTGTGCCTACAGGTTACCAATACCTCACTTTTAAGGGAGAGATCAATATTACAGCATTCAATGTACCCAACATGCAACCATGTATCAGCTTCTATTTTTACATTTAGTTTTGTCACTATAATCAGAAATAATGAGTTTAGTTATCATCTACCATATAGTCAATAGGTTTGCATAATGATTTATAGTTTCTGATGGTGGAAGGGAGGACAGGGGGTTTGGCTGAGATGTTTATGAGGTAGGATGTGAGAATATGAAGGTATTAGATTATATAACTCCTGAGAGGGTAATCATAAGAAGGTGGCTGTTAGTGGGAGAAACAAGTGATAGGCAGTAAGGTCCAAAACAAGAGAGTTGAGTAAGGTCTTTACCAGGTCCTTATTGTTGTCACTTGATAGAAGTGGTGATGTCCCAGTTTCATGGTGGTGGTAGCCTCAAGCCTATATGTATCATGATGTTGGGCTGTGGAGCCACACTTTGGTGAATAAGGAACTCCAGCATAGTGGCTCTCTGTGTGGGCACGGGTGGCTCTCTTCAGGGTCACAGTGGCTCTCCTCCAGGACTCTGGGCTGCAGGCACAGGGCCAGCAGGCTCTGCCCCAGGACTCCAGGCTGAGGTGGCACAGGGTGGGTGGGCTCTGCCTCTGGAACTCTGGGTCCTGTGTCATGGTGTAGGCAGGCTCTCCTATCTGACTCTTGAACTTGACAAGAGTTTGACTGATGAATGTAGATGCTCCATTGTTTGGGGCATATATATTTATAATTGTTATGTCTTGTTGATGTATGGCTCCCTTGAACAGTATGAAATGTCCTTCTTTATCCCTTTTGATTAACTTTGGTTTGAAGTCTACTTCGTTTGATATGAGGATGGAAACCCCTGCTTGTTTCCTCAGTCCATATGAGTGGTATGTTATTTCTTGATCTTTCACCTTCAGTCTGTGGATGTCTTTTCCTATGAGATGAGTCTCTTGGAGGTAGCATACTGTTGGGTCTTTTTTTAAAATCCAATCTGCTGGTCTATGGTTTTTGATTGGTGAGTTTAGGCCATTAATATTCAGGGTTATTATTAAGACATGATTTGTGTTTCCAGCTATTCTTGTTTATTTTTGGTATTTAACTGTCTTGGATTCTCCTTTGATTATTTTTTCCTTTAGTGTAATACCTCCCTCTGCTGATTTTCATTGTTGTTTTTCATTTCCTCATCATGGAATATTTTGCCGAGGATGTTCTGTAGTGCAGACTCTCTAACTGTAAATTCTTTTATCATAGAAGGTTTTTATTTTGTCATCAAATCTAAAGCTTAATTTTCCTGGATATAAGATTCTTGGTTGACATCCAGTAGATAAGATAGCCAGCCAACCCAGAAGTGGACACCTTTTTTTGTCTTAACTGGTTTTCCATATACCTTGAAATCTCATAGACTCTGTGATTTAAATCCTAAATGTAAGCCTGGGAGAGAGAGAGAGATCTAAAAGAAATGATGAAGAAAGGAATGCTGTATTTGATAGGACTAGCTCAGCCCTGTGGAAAAAACCCAAACCACTGTGACAAAACTAGGCTAAGAATCTTCTGAGTCCTGGACATGTTTACTACCTATTGCTCTGTTGAGAATCAGAATTATTCCTAAAACTTCTCTCCAACTAAATATTAATTAAATGCTTTATGGAATACTTTTTCATATATGTCATTGACATAGAATGCAAAAAAAAATATTAAATCTTTAATTAATTTGGATCAAGTG
Organism: Spermophilus citellus; assembly: GCF_964194105.1. Taxonomy (NCBI): domain Eukaryota; kingdom Metazoa; phylum Chordata; class Mammalia; order Rodentia; family Sciuridae; genus Spermophilus; species Spermophilus citellus. The sequence continues at coordinate 20,818,541 of NC_138187.1, read as the reverse complement.
CAAAAACTTTTATTAGAATATGGAAACAGGGTTCTTCTGACTCTTGATGATTCAATCTGTATGTCAAAAGGACAACCCAGTGACTATATCTTACTCATGATTTGGAGAAAGGACTCACCTTGAGAACAGCTTACAACAAGATCTAATGTTTTCCAGTGGCCTATAAATGAGACCTTACATCAAAAAGGCCCTAGAAAAGATTTCTCTTAGTGAGACTAATACTCACATGTGGCGTTACACTGAGCCTTGTCTACCTCAAGCCCCAAATACATCTACAATAAAAGATGATAATTATAGATATCTGATGGGATAAACATATTTGGCTAACACCCACTACGAGACAGCTCAGCCAACAGGCAGCTCACTATTAGGAACAAAGAAAGCAGTCTATCCCTGGAGTAGTTCCCTAGGTAAAACAGGATGGATTCCTATAGAAAACTGTCATTTTAGGACTACACTGAAAGAGACTTATAGGCTTGCCACCCATTGGAAGTGGAGGACAGAATTAGATGGCCAGTGACAAATGGCACCTAATGACTACATGATACCCATCTTTGGCCATGGTTATCTCCAGGCTGGATAATAAGCATGAGGATATCCTTGGGTACAGGCATGTGAATTAACACTATAGATTCTCCAGCCAACTTCCCAAACCTACAGCATTGGTGAGAACAAGCAGTCTTTCACTGGAGTGATCATCTGGCTTATCTCTAGTCCCCAAACAGGGCTTGCAGATGTAATATGGCATATCAAGCTCTCTAGCAAATATACACAAAAAAACCCTCTCAGAACATTTCACTATTGAGCAATGAGATGAAAGTGATGAGAAAGCTCATCTTACAAGATCAAATGGCCCTGGATGTATCACCTGCAGTACCAGAAGGAACAGGTGCCATCATTACAGTGGAATGTTGTGTTACCCCTGATAAGTCTGGAACTGTGTCTGGTACAAGACCTTGACTTTCAAAGTAATAAGTTGTCTGATTCTGCCCAAAGTTTCAATGACTTCCTAACCTCTGGGTTTTCTGGAACATCTTGTTCTAGAACAGCTTTTTCTTCTTATTAGCCTTTATATTCTACATAGCAATACTTCTTTGTTATTCGATCTGTTGCTGTGGTGGGCTAATATCTCACATGCCCAGGTTATCAAAGAATGATGATTCCACAGCCAACACATTCTGGCCTTTCTATGTCACCTTAAGATCATTCAGGACAGGACTTTCCATCCCTGGCTAAGCAGGCTCATGGTTCCTTGTCAGCCAGAAGCAGTCAGAGAAGACAGACCTTGTTCCTAGTTGCCTCTTCAGATAAAGGGATAAATGTCGGCATGTGGGTGAGAAGAGGTAGTATAGGAGAAATAATAAAAAGATAGAATGCAGACATAAATGAAGGACCAAAAAATAGGATTTTAATTCAGAAATCCTGCATACTTTTCCAGCCTGTCACTCTCTATGACTGTCTTTCTTCCAGGCCTGTTACTCCCAATTCCTGGGAAACCTGTAAATCTACCTGTGCACTTTTAATTAAATATTCAATACATTGATGAAGGGAGACAACATATTTCGAGAAACCTATAATTTAAGGGACTTCTTATCACTATCTATTGATCAGATGATGAAGACCAAGTCTGCCCAGGGATCCCGGGATTAACCAGTCTACCAGAAACCGCCGTGAGATTACTGGACTGGTGTCATTCCTACATGACATACCTCCCCATAACCACTCCTCACCAAGTTACCTTAAAAAGTAGAGTCTGGAATCTGGGATGGCCTGCATTCAATCTTTCCTGGAGTTACTTCCACTAGGACATCTTCTTACACCCACAGCAAGGCATCAGCAACTTTGCAGTTCAAGTCCTCAGTTGATGGCTGGGTGGGGCAGGGGTGGGGTGGGGGATCCAACAGACAAGGGTTACGCACTGACCATGCGTTAGCCAATCAGAGTCTGTGTGACAAGGAACCCTGCCTAAACGCACGCCCATTGGTTGGTGCTGGTAGCCTACCTGAGTCCCAGGGCAGCGTTTTGGCACCTAGCTCCTTTGGCCGGGAGAAGATGAAAGAGCTGGCCCTGCTGGGGCCTCCGAGGAGATTTTTGAAGCAAGCATCTTTCGGTTCCAGGTGCCCTCCCACTCCCTGATCCAGGGGCCCTAGGACACAGAAACTCACCCCCAGCTTCAGCCCATGTGAGAAATAGAAAGTCTTGTGGTCCATTTTCAAAATATAATATCAGTCTTAAGGAGTTCAGTTGTGACCATTTTAATTATGCCTTTTCCCTTTTGCCCGCCCCGATTTTAATATTAGCCAATCCCAAGGGTTGTACCATTGAGTCTTCCAATCAGGAAGGCCGTTGGGTATATGAGCCGGCGCTGTGCCTCCTAGCCAGATTCGGTGGCATTCCCTTTTGTCAGACGTGAATGCCTAGGCCACCCACTTTCCAGCACAGTTTGATTTCTTGTGGCACGTCCGTCTTTATTTCTAACACCCCTGGCACACAAAGTCCCTATGGGCCTCTGGGAGGCGAAGCAAAGCCGGGCTGTGTCTTAGGCATCTACCTTCTCTACTACCTGAATCCTGGGCATAGGGTCTGCAACTGCGTGGGGTTCACTGTCAACCCCCCTAGTGGCAAGAAAGGGGTGGGGGATCCAGTAGACCAAAGGGAGAAGGCCTTGGTAGGAAGGTGAGGGTCTTCCTTCAGACAGGATGGCTTTGGGAGGCCTCAGGCTCTTTGGGGGCAAAGGGCAGATTATATTTTATATTGGAAGGGGGGCTGTAATAGATATATGGGAGGGTCTATCCTAAAGGGAGGTCAACCCTGTGCAACTCTAGGCAGGTAGGGAAGGGTCCCACCACGGGGAAATTGCACTCAGGGCCTAAGGTTGGTAAGTGCAATAAGACAAGCCTGCAATGTGGTAAAGCCTGGAGCCTGGGCTTGAAGCCCTTGTGAGGAGGCTCTAGATGGGCCTGGAGGCCAGTGATGGTTAGGGATTCTCTCCTAGTTGGGCGCTGGTGGGGTGGAGACTCATGCAGGCCTTAGGGTCTGCAGTGGCCGCCCTTAGGATCAACTGCCTAACCGTGGGCCCAGGAATTGTCCCCTGCTTCAGCTATCCCAATGTTATTGTTCTTCCTGGTCAGTTTGAGTGGGCCTGACTGCACTCACACTCCTCCTGTCCCTCTTGGAGTCATGCATGGGCATAGAACTATGGCCCGGTGGGTGGGGGGGAAATCTCTGCACATTGCTTCTGGCACAGCCCAGCATCTGGAATTGTTAAGTGGAACCCCATGGAGACAGCAAGGAAGCTGGGCAAAGATTTCTGCTATGCCTGCGATACTTGATGCAGGTGAGATCCACCCCAATTAGGATGGGGGAGCTAGGGTTCCCATGATCTGGGTTCAATGTATTTGTTGAGAGACCAGGCAGTTCACACCTTTGAGCTGCTCTGTCCCCACTTCTAACCTGGGAAGGGTAGTACTTGCAGGTCCTCAGACCCACCACTATTAACAGTTCCTTTGCCCTTTCTCTTGTGTGAAAGGCTCTTTCCTAGACCTTCAGAGTTGACCGTGTGCCACCCTCTTGTGGAGGTCTTCCCTGGCTCCATCCAAAACTATAGCTCTTCCTTGTAGTTGGCCTGCTTCCCCAATTTATGTGCTTATTTTGATACTGAGGATAGAATGTGGGGCACTGTATCACTGAGCTACTGTTATAGGGAGACCGCTCAGAAAATGCTCAAAGACTGAATTTGAAACAAATTAGAGAGCTTAATTACCTGGCCAGGGACGCTTCTGCCATGCCCAAACATCCTTTTGACAGAAGTGTGCCAGGCTGTCCATGTTTCCAATATTTAAGGAAGAAAAACCACATCCTATGGAATCTGTGAATTGCAAGCAAAAAGGGTACAAGGGCTGAAAAAAGCAGTTAGCAGAGCCATCAGACAACCACATCCTGGGTTCAGGCACAGTGTGGTTGTACATCCTGGGTTCAAGTACATTTTGTGGGGTACAAAGTACAGAGGATAATATATATTTTTTAATTTAGCAGAAAACAGCTCTCATTTTGTTTTCTCAGAAGTGGGTCCTGCAGCTGTCTCTTCATGGGGGCAATAACAGAAAAACTAAGGTGGAGTCTGGAATAGCTGAGATGGAGTAACTTCAGCCACATCTGTTTGCTCATAGAGCCATAGTGACTCCGTGCTTGTCGCTCCAGCAAGGAGGGGACTGTTACAAGTGATCAGGTAGTTTAACCACAGCAATTGCTTTACACAACCAGTATTAGTAACTTATTGTGTTGATCAGTTCACACCACAACACTACATGCCAACACTTGTTTCTGTTGTTATTTTGACAGAGTCTTGTCCAATTAGCCAGGCTGACCAAGAACATGTGGTCATCCTGAGTCCACGTCTCATCTCTGGGAATGCAGGTACACACTTCAGCGATTGGCTCAATGTTGCCCTTATGTATTTTTGTTTCATATTATATATTTATATTTATATATATAAAGAATATAAACTATATATACTACTATATATAATATGTATCATAATATATATTTATATGCTATATATGGTATTTATATGCTATATATGGTATTTATATTTATAATGTAATATAATATGTATTATATTATAAAATATAATTGTTTATATATTCATAAAATGTATTATATTGTAATGGTTAATTTGAATTGTCAACTTCATTGGATTAAAATATGCTGATGATTAAGAAGCTTCTGGGGGCGCTGGGGTTGTAGTTCAGTTGGTAGAGTGTTTGCCTAGCATGGGATTAGGTTTGATCCTCAGCACCACATAAAAACTAATAAATAAAATAAAGGTATTATGTCTGTCCACAACTTAAAAAAAAATTTTAAAGAGAAGTTTCTGGGTGTGTCAATGAGGGTGTGTCTAGGGTGATTGGCATGTGAGATAGCCAACTGAAGTGGAGATCCTCCCTAATTGTGGGTAGCACACCCAATAGGTTGGGGGCTTGGATGGAATGAAAGTTGGAAGAACAAGGAAGCAGCAGCAGAGGCAAGCTCGATTGTTCTCGAATGGGTTCTTACTTGCTGCTTTGATCATCTGAGGATATTGGATCCTCACTTCTTCACTCTTCCAAAGCCAAACTCTGGCAGTGTTTCTCCAGGGAATTTCCAGAAGCAGCCGGTCTTGGTCTAGGGTAGCACCAGTATCCATCTTGTTCTGGGACTTCTGCCTCTTGAAGTGCACAGCTACTGGTTCTTCCAGCTCTCCAGCCTATGGATGGCCATTGTGGACTATCCAGCTTCTGGTCGCATAAGCCAACCTGATAAATCTCTTGTTTATAATCATACTTCCTGTTGATTCTGCTCCTCTAGAGAACCTTAATACATGTGTGTTATAATGTATTGTATTGTTGTATATTATATATACTATATATAAATATTAATATATGTTATATGTTATACTATAAAATGTAATATATAGTAAGTGATATGTAATGTTATATATGATATTCATATATATTATATATAAATGTATATATTTTAAAATATAAATATTATAAATATAAATTTAGATTTTTTTTTACAATATATATAGATATTTTTTTCTTGTGATCAGCTCCCCCACTCTTCACAGTAGACTCCAGGAAGGCAGTTTATGTTCACTGTTTCAGAAGAGAGTAGCCAGGTGTGGTGGCACTCACCTGTAATCCCAGCAACTTGGGAGGCTAATGCAGGAGGATGGAAAGTTGGAGTACAGCCTCAGCAACTTTGTGAAACCTTGTATCAAAATAAAAAATAAGCCTGGTGAGGTGGAACAAGCCTGTAATCCAAGTGGCTCAGGAGGCTGAGGTAGAAGGATCATAAGTTCGAAACCAGCCTCGGCAATTTAGCAAGGCCCTCAGCAACTCAGTGAGAACTTGTCTCTAAATAAAATATTAAAAAGGTCTGGGGATTTAGTTCAGTGGTTAAGTGCCCTTGAGTTCAATCCCTGGTATCAAAAATAAATAAATGATAGATAAAAAATTAAAAATAATAAAGGCTGAGTATGTAGCTCAGTGGTAAAGTGACCCTGGGTTAAATACCAAATACCACCCGCCCAAAAAAAAAACTCAAAAAACAGGATAGCAGAGAGAATATGGTCGAATAATACTTAACAAATTAACAGATGGAGATCTGGCTTCTACTTCTCAGTACACGTGAGTTGCTCCTGTCTTCCTTTCCCTGCCTGCCACCTCTGATGGGATGAAGTCTGACCCTCACTGAGGATTTCCTCTAGGGCCCATGTGATCTGCAGAGGAGTTCCTTCAGGAAGAGCCAGAGCAGCTTCTGCCATGAGGGCCAATGTCCTAGGTGAGTGCTGTCCTCTTTCCAAGCCTGGACTAGCTCTGGGGAGAGGAGCCCAGTGGTCCAGTCCAGGCTGGGGCAGCTGAGTCCTTAGACCCCAGGGCCAGGGCTACAGGGAGCTTGAGAAGCCTGACTCTGTATCATCTCCTACCAGCTGCACTCTTGATTATTGTGTGAAGTCACTATTTTGGGGTGACCTGATCTGAGTGTGCCAGGTGAGCACTGAGGAGGAAGAGGATGGCTGGGAATGAGAAGAGGTAAGGGGTAATTCTGGCACATCCTCCCTAGCTGCCTCTATCCTCTAGGCTGCATGTGACCACATCTTGTCTCCATGGGAACACTGCATACCTGACCCTCCACCTCCCTAACCCTGCCCCTGCTTTTCTGTCCCCTCTCCCCTCTACCAGAAGCTGGACAGCTTTTATTGAGTACAATTAGGAGTAGTGAGACAGACCTGGTGGTACACGCTATAAACCCAGTGGCTCAGGAGACTGAGGCAGGAGGATCAAAAGTTCAAAGCCAGCCTCAGGACTTATCAAGACCATAAGCTACTTGGTGAGACCCTGTCCCATGAGAAAAAAGTTTGTAACAGGACGGGGTATGTGGCTCAATGGTTAGAGCCACTAGGCTCAATCCCAGTTACTGGAAGAAAAATGAGTTTTGAGCAATGGTACCTTCTGTTGTTTGCTGGGACATGGGACGGGGAGAAAGAGGTGTGAGGAGGGGCCACTGGCCCAAACATGTGTCCAGCATCCCCCTACCTATCCCTTCTGAATCCCGTTCCCCAGCTTACCTCTGAGGACACACTATTCTGGGAAGGCTCAGGAGACTGACACCCATGACTCAGAGCCCCCTGACCTCCAGTGCCCAGGGAGACTGCATTTTAATAAAAACAATAAGAGAAAAGGCCGAGGAGGAGCTGGGGAGCTCCCTTACATGGAGCCCTGTGGCTCTTGTGACCCAGCCTCTTCGTGTCTGTCTCTGGAGGCCCTGAAAGCACAGGGAAAGAAGCACCTGTGGGCCCATTCAACAGCCATGAGTGGTGCCCCTGAGGTCACTCAGGAGCCATGAAGCAGGGACTCACTTCTTCCTAGAACTATTAGGCTCCGACATAATTTTTCTTTCCTATCCCATGCTGCCTCAAAACAGCCTTCCTTGCTCTGTTCCGCCCCCATCCCTTCGCCCTGCCCACTCAGCACTCTGGACCTGCCCTGCCCTCAGAGCCTGCAGTTCCAGAAATGCCTGAGGCTGCTCTGCCCTGAGCCCTGGGTGCCTTGAGACCAAACTGGAGCCAGCAGGAAGGTGAGTGGCCCTGTACCCCATTTTCCCCTCCCCTCCCTTGACGTGATCTGTTAGAAAAAGCCATCTGTTAACCTTCGCTGCAGGGACAAAGTTTGGGGAGCCCTGCAGGAGCCAGATCAGAGCTGAGGGACCATCTGACCCTTGGGCTCTTTCTCTTCATTTCAGTTCTGTTGTTTCCTGTAGGTTAAACCCACAGGTTGGATTTTAAGACAGATGTGTGCCTGGATCCAGCTGAATGATAAGGATGCTAACCCTGATGTACCCATTCCCAAACCCCACCTTCCTCCCAGAGGATAGCCATTCCCAGGACTGGCTCCTCACCCGCCCCACTGTGGACCCACAGAAAACAGCTCTGCAGTACCCACTCCACACCTCCACCAATCCCCTGTGTGCCCAGGAGGACACAAGCCTGGGTCCCTGCCCAGCTCCTGCTCCAACATCTTCGAGGTGCTCCTTTCACTTGATCGGGCACCTATTTGACCCCTTGACTAGGATTCTACCTCCCAGTTCTTTTCCCATGGACCACCCATCTCAATAGACAACTCCAGCCTGGCCCGAGTCCCCTTCCCCTCTTTTTCTGAGTGATCAGTTTTGCTCATTCATATGCTCATTCAACTGACTAGGCCCTCAGGACCAGCCAAGTTCAACTGCTCAATCAGTCCCATTGGTCCTGGAGCCAAGATGGAGCTTGGTGGGCAAGTGGGATCCCAGGCCTGGCTGGCCTGAGGTGTTTCCAGATGTGAAGGGCCCAGAGAGGGGAACATCAGAGATGAGCCCACTGGGGCTGTGTCTCAGCAGGGGAGGAAGAGCAATGAGCTGCATGTTAAGAGTTAGGATGGGCAGGGCAGCTAGTGCACGGCCGGTGGGAGAGGACTTGACTGACATGCAAGAGACCCTGGGTTCCACCCTCAGCACCACAGACAATACAAAACAAACGAAAAACAAACAAAAAGGAACAGGCAGAGCCTGCAGGAATTTCTCAACTGCTGAAGAAATCACTAGAATCACTGGGAGAGCTTCCAAATCTGTGTATCTGGACTCTAACCCCTGATATTGCTAACAATGTTCTGGGCTGTGGGAAGGCACAGGGGACATGTTCTGCAAGTAATCAGAAGGTGCAGCCTGAGCTGTGAACCACAGCACTGGAGTTAGACCTTCTTTCCAATCCCAGCTCCCCACTTAGTAGTTTAGAAAAGCTGGGCAAGTCACAGGACGCCCTGCAGCCTCAGTGTCCTTATCTCAAAGCAACAATCCAGCAAATGCTGTTTTGTGAAAGGATTCAGAGAAGCAGAGCAGGCGCTGGCCCCTGACTCAGCAGCATGGAGCTGGTCCAGGACACCTCCCGCCCTCCACTGGTCAAGGTGAAGGGGGTCCCGCTCATCAAGTACTTTGCAGAGATGGTGGGGCCACTTCAGAGCTTCCAGGCTTGGCCCGATGATGTGCTCATCAGCACCTACCCCAAGTCTGGTAAGTGAGGAGGGTCACCCTGCTCCCCCACTGGGGCTGCAGTCCCCACCTTGGTCACCAGGGCCCAGCCCTCCATCCTACTCATGTCTGCTTCTCTCTCTTTCCAGGCACCACTTGGTTGAGCGAGATACTGGAGATGATCTATCAGGGTGGTGACCTAGAGAAGTGTCGCCGGGCACCCATTTACATACGCGTACCCTTCCTTGAGTTCAAAGGCCCAGGGGTTACCTCAGGTGAGTAGGAGGGAGCTGGGGCAGGTAGTATTAGGAAAACGGGGCTCCAGCTCACCACAAGTTCCCCTGCCAACACCTTAGGTCTGGAAACTTTGAAAGATACACCCGCCCCTCGGCTCCTCAAGACACACTTGCCCCTGGGCCTGATTCCCCAGAGTCTGCTGGATCAGAAGGTCAAGGTGAGTGGCAGTGGAGGCCACTAGGCCATTCCAGCTTTGGTCCTGTTCTGCAGGGAAAGTCTCTTCAAGCTTTGTCTCTGCACAAGTGGGAGGGCCACCTGCCCTCACTGTGGTGGGGCCAAGACGTGAGGAGAGCAAGACCCTTCAGTGCAGACCCGAGGGCAGGGGAGCCTGGTGCTCAGAGGCTCACAGAGGGGCTGGAGGGTCCCCTGCCTGCCTTGTTCTCCATCTGGGTGTGTGGTGGAATCCCAGGGGTCAGATTAGGATGAAGTATGGCTCCAGGGACCAGCCAGGAGTCTCCCATCAAAGCTGAGTTCAGATCCCAGCTGCCGAAGCCATCCCTGAGGTCTCCAGAAAGTCAGCCTCAAGGCCTCAGAGTGTTCCCTTGTCAAGCTGAGAGGGAACCCCCCACAGGGGTCCTGTGAGGGGGCCAGGCAGGCAGGAGGGAGGCAGTCCTGGGGTGTGTGCGTGGGGTGGTGTACTGGCAGGGGGTGTCGTCTGTCCCTGCAGGTGATCTATGTTGCCCGCAATGCAAAGGACGTGGCTGTCTCCTATTACAACTTCTACAAAATGGCCAAGGTGCACCCTGACCCTGGCACCTGGGACAGCTTCCTGGAGAAGTTCATGGATGGACAAGGTGGGCCCCAATCTGGAGGAAGGAGAGGGCTGGAGTTTAGGAAGCCCACCTAAAACTCATACTATACCCTGCTGGTCCCCTTCCCCAGTGTCCTATGGGTCGTGGTACCAGCACGTGCAGGAGTGGTGGGAGCTGAGCCGCACCCACCCTGTGCTCTACCTCTTCTATGAAGACCTGAAGGAGGTGAGACTGCCTGCCACTGCTTCCTTCCATGTCCCACCCAGGGGACTGGAACCTCAGGGTTCCTGACAAGGTCCAGGACCCTCCCCTTTGGCAGGCCCACCCTGCCCAGGGTTGCCCACACTGCCTTCCTGGCATGGAACCACAGAGCCAGCACAGCTCAGACCCAGCACAGCCCTCATCTCCTAGCACCTGGCTCAGCTGCACATGCCCGGGGCTCTGCCAACCCTGGGGCCTATTTCCTGAAAAAAGACTTTCCTTGCCCTGTCTCATAAGACACCAAGCAGGGCTCAGTCCTGAACCCTAAAAGGAGTGGGTCTAGGGAAACAGGCCCAGAGTGAAACAGCTGGGGCTGAGAGGTTTCCAAGTGGAAGGGCCACCTCCCTCGGGACACCAGAGAGGGGATTTCTGTTGTGTATCCTCCTTAAGAAATCCAAGCCCCTCTGAAGAGCCTGTGCCTTGCTTCAGAACCCCAAAAGTGAGATTAGAAAGATCCTGGAGTTTCTGGGGCATTCCGTGTCAGAGGAGACCGTGGATCACATCATCCAGCACACATCCTTCAAGGAGATGAAGAAGAATCCCATGGCTAACTACACCACCATACCAACTGAGTTCATGGACCACAACATTTCTCCCTTCATGAGGAAAGGTGGGTGCTGGCCAGGGGGGGTGGCTGCAGAAGGGAGGGTGGAATCAGCTGCCAGATCCTGCCCTGAGCCACATGGGGCCACCTGTGTGGGGGGAACTCAGCCCCTTTTTTCCCTCCCCAGGCATCGTGGGGGACTGGAAATCTGCCTTCACTGTGGCCCAGAATGAGCGCTTTGATGCACACTATGCTAAGAAGATGGCAGGCTACAAGCTCAACTTCCGCTGCCAGCTCTGAGTGGTGTCGTGGGGGGCCACTGCAGGGGGAGCATGGGCACATGCCTGACCTGTGACCTCAGGAATAAAATATGATGTGTCCAACAAGAGGCCACCTGACACTAACTAAATCCCACTGGGACCAAGTAGGGCCCTCTGCCCGGCAGCCTGCCAGGACCATGTGCCCTTCCTGGGTGGGAAAGAGGGTGTGCAGAGGGAAGGCCCAGGAGACATGAGAGAAGAGGAAGGACGTTGGATCCTGTAAGGTCCTCTGTTGCCTCCTCCCTCTAGTCTCCTAGCCTGCTTCACTTTGGGGGGACTCTTTACAAGCCACCAGTTACCTCTGGGCCACATTGAGGGAGGGGGAGCAACCATCTGCGTAGGCGATGTCTTCAAACAGAATGGAGTTTTCACCCGAGACCTGTAGGATGCAGACAGGAGGCACTGGTCAGAGGCTTCCAGGAAAGGCCAGCCTCCTCTTGGCCTGGAGCCCTGGACCAGCAGGAACCCTGAGAGTTCCAGGCACCTCCAGGCCTCACCTTTCCTCTGAAGTCAAGGGGTCCAAGTCCCCTTCCCACTCCCTGTTGCTCCAGAGCTGGTCCTCAGTGAAGGTGGCCTAGGGCAGAAGACCAACCGCAGGGAGAGGAAGGATGAGACTCCATCCTCAAAGGGTCATGCTAGAATGACAAGGGGTCTGTTGCCACTCAGGACCCCTGAGTTAAGAAGATAAAGAAAACACAGAGGGCAGCAGGCAGGTGTCCTGAAGGCCCAGGGGGAAGAGCATTCAGCCTGCATCAAGTTACATGTGACCCGTTTCACATGGGTCAGCGTCAGCAAGAGGGGTGAAAGGGAGAGTCAGGAGGTCTGGGCACATGCACCCAGCTCACGGTACTCTGACTGCCCAGATGATGAAGGACAGGAGGGCAGAGCAGCCTGCTCCTGGGGGCAGGCTCAGGCTCAGGCTGGGCAGGAGGGATTCACAAGGTAGAGGCAGGTCCTTGAAGCTGTGAGGCCATGAGAGCAGAAAAGAGAAGGAATTGGAAGATGACCCCAGGTCCTGTCTGGGGTCCGGAGGTGATGAAAGTCCTCTCCGTGGAAGCTGCCTTACCTGCTGTGGGATGTGTGGATCAGGACTGGGTGGAACAGGGGGTTGGAGATACTGAGTCAACACCAGCTGCCCCTCTGGATAAGGCCTCCAGGTCCATCTCTGGGTTGGCTGTCCACTGGGTGGCTTGGATCATGCACTGGTGGCTTAAGGCAGCCCAGTGGATCACTTGCCAGGAGTCTGGCCACCCATTCCCACTCTTTGCCTTCTTCATCAATGTCGTCTACCTCAAACTCCTGATCAAATTCTGTACCCAAGATTGGCCTACATATCCTCTGGATAATGGCAATCATTGGCCTCCAGAAGGCTCATTAGATCCAAATCTCCTCCAGGACCTTTTAAACTATTGCTGGCGTCTGGAAGCATGGAAGGGGATTCCCAGGTCTTCCCGTCCTACCCTCTGCTCTCTGCTCCCAACCTTCCCTCTGTGCCCTTCCCTCCACTCTTCATGTCTGCAATCCCTCCCAGTGGTACCACGTCTGCCTCCCCTCCCCCTCCCTGCTGCATTGGCCCTGCCTGCGCACTTCCCCTCCTCTTCCTCCGCGGAGACATCCCCCTCCCCTCCTTCTTCTTCCTGTCCTCAGCTGCCCACCGCCCGCGGCCCTCTCTGCAAGCTTCCAGTCTGCCTGGCCGCCAGACATGTGCACTGGTGCTCCACCTTCCTGGTGCGGTGGGCGAAATGGGTGGGTAGTGTGCCCTCGGTGGCCTGGAGAGGCCTCGGGATCCCACCTCAGCTGGCGGGCAAGCCGCCGTCCTTCACCTTCATTGCGCCATGGCAGCTTTTGTGCACGGCAGCTTTTGCGCGAGCCCTGGACTCGCTTGTGCCTCCCTCTTGCCTCCCCAGTTCCAACAGGCAGGCAGGATGGATCCCAACCGGCTGCAATGGGTGGGATCTCCAGATCCCTCCGAGCCTCCTCCCCCACTCTGCTCACCTCTTCTACTGATAAGTCCTTTCCCCTCCCCCTACTCATGCCTCTCTTCTCTGTCAGCACCCACACCCAGTCCCAGGGATCCCTCTTATCAGATAACCCATAGTTCCTTTGTCCTCTCAGGGAAGTAGCTGGTGCTGAAGGGATCATTCGAATACACATCCCATTCTCATTTCAAGATCTTTCCCAGAATCCTGATGAAAATCCAGCCTTATTTCTCAACCGCCTTACAGAGACCCTAACCAAATACACTAAGCTGGATCTTGAGTCTCCCACCAGGGCTACAGTGTTAGCAACCCATTTCATTACTCAATTGGCCTATGATATTAGGAAAAACTCAAATGAGCTAAGGAGGGCCCTCAGACCCCTATCTGAGATCTGGTGAAAATGGCCTTTAAAGCAGGCTCCATTGCAGAAAAAGGTAACGCCCCAAACCCAAGCCTTGGCAGCAGCCCTGAGGCTTATAGCTCAAATGAGGGCTTTTCGGAGGAACCAGCATTCCTCTCCACCAGAGGCTTGCCTCAAATGTGGATGCGAAGGTCACTGGGCTTGCCAATGCCCAAACCCATGGCCTCCTTCCAGGCCATGCCCCACCTGTAACCAGACAGGACATTGGAAGAGTGACTGCCCCATGGCTGGCCCTTCCTTGGCACCTCTATGCAGGGGTATGACCGGTCAGGCAGTCCCTTCTCCTGAACTTTTGGGGTTCGCAGAAGACTGAAGAAGCCCAGATTCAAAGACCCTCCATCGCCCTCTCCGAGCCCAGGGTAGTGCTCCAGGCAGTGGGTAAGTCCATAAGCTTCCTTGTGGACACGGGGACTACCTATTCTGTCTTGCCTGCCCATTCTAGGCCTCTGTTTCCTTCCCAGGTCTCAGTTTTGGGGATTGATGACAAACCCTTCTCCCCAAACAGAACTGTAAAGCTGGCCTGTGCCCTGGAGGGACACCCATTCACTCACTCTTCTGGTCATTCCATCCTGTCAGTTCCTCTCCTAGGCAGAGATTTTCTCCAATTATTAGGAGCCAACCTCCAATTACACCCCAAGAATACCACCACCCATCTCCTCTAATTCTTACCCTCTCTGATATCTCCATGCTGGTTATAGCCTCCCACCACAAGCCAGTCCATACCCAGCTGAAACACCAAACTAATCTTCCTTGTGTTCCCAATTTCCTATCTCCAAAACCCATAGGGAGGGATTTAAACCCATTATAGACTGGTTGCTGGCCCAGGGACTCCCAATCCTTACTGACTCCCCCTGTAATACTCCTATATTGCTGGGGCGCAAACCCTCCGGAGCCTATCACTTAGTCCAGGACCTCCGCCTAATTAACGAGGCAGTTATTCCCATCCACTCAGTGGTTTCCAACCCTCACACTTTTCTTACTCATACCCTCCCCCGCTTTTTCACCACTAACTTTACTGTCCTGGATCTTAAAGCTGGCTTCCTTACAGTGCCTCTGCATCCTGACTCTTATTACCTCTTTGCCTTCACACGGGAAGACCTTACATTCTTTAGGTTTCAACAGCTGACATAGACAGGCCTACCCCAAGGCTTCAGGGACAGTCCCTACCTCTTCAGTCAGGCCTTGACACAGGATTTAACTGTTTGTAATTTGGGGATAGCACTCTCTTACAGTTGGATAGAAGCCTTCCCTACCTCCAGGAAAACTGCTGACACCATCGGAAACTGCTGACACTGTCGCCTCCATCCTCATTGAGCAGATCATTCTTAGGTTCAAACTTCCTGCCTCCATCCAGTCAGACAATGGTCCAGCCTTCACTTCTCATGTTGTTCAACTAGTTTCCAAAGGCCTTAACAGCACTTAGAGGCTCCACATCCCCCACTGACCCCAATCCTCGAGTAAGGTTTAGAGGCCTAACAGCATTCTCCAGGATCATCTCACTAAACTTGCTATTGAACTCAGACTGTCCTGGCCCAATCTTTTGCCATTGGCCCTCACCCAAATTCGGGAAACCCCTTGAGCCCCCTCAGGCCTTAGCCCCTTTGAGCTGTTCTATGGGCGCCTTTCTTAATCAACTAAAGCTTTCCTGTCACTCCTCCTCCCCTTGTGTCCTACCTGCCCTAGCTCATGTTTCTATACAAACTCCTAAGAGAACACACAGACCCGTGTCTTCCTGCACCGTCTGTTATTTCTGTTCCAGCACAACCAGGAATTGAATCGGACCCTCTTCAACCGGGTGATGCAGTCTTACTTCGAGAGCTACATTCTCAGTCATTGAAACCTCGCTGGACGGGACCCCATACAGTCATATTTCCACCATGCTGGGGCCCACCAAACTCAAAGTTTCTCGCCAACCTCTCCTGTTGCTAATCATTAATCTCTCTCAAGCTTCTATCCCAACCCACAGATGGAGCTTCTACATCCAAGCGACATGGCAACAGGAAGGCACCACCCACTCTCAGTTTATGGGTCAAGACGATTGCCCATTCACTGGCTGTAATTGGGCCCTTAATGTTACTGGATTCAACTGGGCCACCTCATCCAACTTATGTTCAGCAATGCTATGCTTCATAGCAGACCAAACTGAGGAATCCTGTAAGCACTGACCTGACACCTATGGCAGATGCCCTTATAATTCATGCAAAAAAAACGCTTTCTAGATAAGCCTCGCTATGAGAATCGAGCATATCCCAAATTGACCTTCTAACAGTGGAAAAGGGAGGTACTTGCTTATTTCCTCAGGGAAGAATGTTGTTATTATATTAATGAATCTGGTCTAATAGAAAAAATGTTATTAAATTACAAGAATTATTGACCCAATTGCTCAAACCCACCTCCTCTAATCCCATAACGGGGTTCTTCCAATCCTCTCTCGCCACATACTTGCTACCTCTCTTGGGGCCCCTTATTGGGATGCTCCTTTTTTGCGCCCTCTTGCCCTGCATAATGAAGTTCCTTCAAACCCAATTACAGAAAATTTCTAATCAAACCTTCAACCAGATTCTGCTTAGGCACTACCAGCCTCTGATGACCGATGAGCCCCCAACATCTTCAAGAGAACAGCTCACTCATTGCTGAAGCTCACTACCAGGCACGATGGAATGCAACGGACATCGGACAGCAGGAGACAACGAGCCCGGAGAACCTCTTAATCTGCCACCCTGGATTCTTGAGCCTTTATGTCCTTTTAAGCCTCCTCATGGCCCTTGGCCTCTTCTCTATCAGTCCCCCAACATGGAACTTCTGCCGAAAACTGATCTTTGCTTTAATTTTTATCTTCATCCTGTTTTTGTTTGCTCTGATCTTCTTCAGGTGCTGGTGACGCCATGTCAAATAATGCTTCCAGTATTTCCTAGAGTCTCTGTTACAGGACCAGTGGCTGATACTAACAATCTCCTCCAACCAGGACTGGTTCGATGCCATCAACAAATTGTGGCTTCAGGGAACCTTCATAGACTTTACCCCTACTGAAGTAGCTGTCTATAGTCACTGGGTTTTATTTCTGGCTGCCATGATATCCCCAGACCTGCCCCCTGAACATTCCTCCACTTCCCCTTCTAGGCCCCACGCCGCCCCCACACAGCAGGAAGCAGCCAGATCTGACCAACCACGCCCCAGTTTCTAAGAAAACAAAAAGGGAGGAATGTTGGGAAAAGTATATCGGCAGCCACACCCCAGAGAAAAACCCCAACATGGCGCCTAACGACCTTCTCTTCCTACTTTCCCCTTTTTTTTCACTGGCGCAAAAAGTTCCCATGGATTGAACTCTCCCACCGGCGCCAATTACAAATCTCGCTGGCGAGGAACCTTAGCCCCAATAAGAACTAATTCCTGGGCTCCAGAACTGATACAAGAACTTGCCAATAAACGGGTGGCCTGCCATTTATCTAAGCCCTGCCATCTCTCCTTAGATCTATATAAACACACAGCCTTTTGCAATAAAATTGGAATTCTCCCCAGCGAAGTGTCTTCTGTGGAGGATTCTTTCAATGGTTAATTTTAATTGTCAACTTAATTGGGTTAAAAGATGCTGATGATTAAGAAGCTTCTGGGTGGGCTGGGGTTGTAGCTCAGTTGGTAGAGTGTTTGCCTAGCATGTCTGAGGCACTAGGTTCGATCCTCAGTACCACATAAAAACTAATAAATAAAATAAAGGTATTACGTCTGTCCACAACTAAAAAAAATTTTTTTGAAAAAGAGAAACTTCTGGGTGTGTCAATGAGAGTGTGTCTAGGGTGATTGGCATGTGGGATAGCCAACTAAAGTGGAGACCCTCCCTAAGTGTGGGCAACACATCCAATAGGATGGGGGCTTGGACGCAATGAAAGTTGGGAGAACAAGGAAGCAGCAGCAGAGGCAAGATCCATTCTTCTTGAAAGGGCTCTTAATTGCTGCTTTGATCATCTGAGGATATTGGACTCTGGCTTCTTCACTCTTGCAAAGCAAACTCTGCCAGTGTTTCTCCAGGGAGTTTCCAGATGCAGTCGGTCTTGTCTAGGGTAGCACCTGTTTCCATCGTGTTCTGGGGCCTCTGCCTCGATGAATATGCAGCTACTGGTTCTTCCAGCTCTCCAGCCTGCAGAAGGCCATTGTGGACTATCCAGCTTCTGGTTGCATAAGCCAAACTGATAAATCCCTTGTTGATAATCATACTTCCTGTTGATTCTGTTCCCCTAGAGAACCCTAATACATATGTGTTATAATGTATTATATAGACTATATATAAAATATTAATACATGTTATATGTTATAATATAAGATGTAATATTTAATAAGTGATATGTAATGTTATATATGATATTCATATTATTATATATAAATGTATATATTTTAAAATACAAATATTATTTATTATAAATATAAATTTAGATTTTTTTTTACAATATATATAGATATTTTTTCTTTTGATCAGCTCCCCCACTCTTCACAGTAGACTCCAGGAAGGAAGTTTATATTCACGGTTTCAGAAGAGAGTAGCCAGGTGTGGTGGCACTCACCTGTAATCCCAGCAATTTGGAAGATTAATGCAGGAGGATGGGCAGTTGGAGTACAGCCTCAGCAACTTTATGAAACCTTGCATCAAAATAAAAAATAAGCCTGGTGAGGTGGAACAAGCCTGTAATCCAAGTGGCTCAGGAGGCTGAGGTAGAAGGATCATAAGTTCGAAACCAGCCTCAGCAATTTAGCAAGGCCCTCAGCAACTCAGTGAGAACTTGTCTCTAAATAAAATATTAAAAAGGTCTGGGGATTTAGTTCAGTGGTTAAGTGCCCTTGAGTTCAATCCCTGGTATCAAAAATAAATAAATGATAGATAAAAAATTAAAAATAATAAAGGCTGAGTATGTAGCTCAGTGGTAAAGTGACCCTGGGTTAAATACCAAATACCACCCCCCCCCCAAAAAAAAAAAAACTCAAAAAACAGGAGAGCAGAAAGAATATGGTCGAATAATACTTAACAAATTAACAGATGGAGATCTGGCTTCTACTTCTCAGTACACGTGAGTTGCTCCTGTCTTCCTTTCCCTGCCTGCCACCTCTGATGGGATGAAGTCTGACCCTCACTGAGGATTTCCTCTAGGGCCCATGTGATCTGCAGAGGAGTTCCTTCAGGAAGAGCCAGAGCAGCTTCTGCCATGAGGGCCAATGTCCTAGGTGAGTGCTGTCCTCTTTCCAAGCCTGGACTAGCTCTGGGGATTCGGGCCCAGTGGTCTAGTCCAGGCTGGGGCAGCTGAGCCCCAAGCCCCCAGGGCCAGGGCTGCAGGGGACTTGAGAAGCCTGACTCTGTATCATCTCCTACCAACGGCACCCTTGGCAGCTGTGAGAACTCACTGCTTTGGGGAGTCCTGATCTGGCTGTGCCAGGTGGGCACTGAGGAGGAAGAGGATGGCTGGGAATGAGAAGAGGTAAGGGGTAATTCTGGCACATCCTCCCTAGCTGCCTCTATCCTCTAGGCTGCATGTGACCACATCTTGTCTCCATGGGAACACTGCATACCTGACCCTCCACCTCCCTATCCCTGCCCCTGCTTTTCTGTCCCCTCTCCCCTCTACCAGAAGCTGGACAGCTTTTATTGAGTACAATTAGGAGTAGTGAGACAGACCTGGTGGTACATGCTATAAACCCAGTGGCTCAGGAGGCTGAGGCAGGAGGATCAAAAGTTCAAAGCCAGCCTCAGGACTTATCAAGACCATAAGCTACTTGGTGAGACCCTGTCCCATGAGAAAAAAGTTTGTAACAGGACGGGGTATGTGGCTCAATGGTTAGAGCCACTAGGCTCAATCCCAGTTACTGGAAGAAAAATGAGTTTTGAGCAATGGTACCTTCTGTTGTTTGCTGGGACATGGGACGGGGAGAAAGAGGTGTGAGGAGGGGCCACTGGCCCAAACATGTGTCCAGCATCCCCCTACCTATCCCTTCTGAATCCCGTTCCCCAGCTTACCTCTGAAGACACACTATTCTGGGAAGGCTCAGGAGACTGACACCCATGACTCAGAGCCCCCTGACCTCCAGTGCTCAGGGAGACTGGATTTTAATACAAACAATAAGAGAAAAGGCTGAGGAGGAGCTGGGGAGCTCCCTTACATGGAGCCCTGTGGCTCTTGTGACCCAGCCTCTTCGTGTCTGTCTCTGGAGGCCCTGAAAGCCCAGGGAAAGAAGCACCTGTGGACCCATTCAACAGCCATGAATGGTGCCCCTGAGGTCACTCAGGATCCATGAGGCAGGGCCCCCTCCCAGAACTATGAGGTTCCAACATCCTTTTTCGATCCTGTCCTGTTGCCTCAAAAACAGTTTTCCTAGAAAAAGAAAAAGTGTGGCAAAAAGCCTTCCTTGCTCAGCTCCGCCCCCATCCCTTCACCCTGCCCACTCAGCACTCTGGACCTGCCCTGCTCTCAGAGCCTGCAGTTCCAGAAATGCCTGAGGCTGCTCTGCCCTGAGCCCTGGGTGCCTTGAGACCAAACTGGAGCCAGCAGGAAGGTGAGTGGCCCTGTACCCCATTTTCCCCTCCCCTCCCTTGACGTGATCTGTTAGAAAAAGCCATCTGTTAACCTTCGCTGCAGGGACAAAGTTTGGGGAGCCCTGCAGGAGCCAGATCAGAGCTGAGGGACCATCTGACCCTTGGGCTCTTTCTCTTCATTTCAGTTCTGTTGTTTCCTGTAGGTTAAACCCACAGGTTGGATTTTAAGACAGATGTGTGCCTGGATCCAGCTGAATGATAAGGATGCTAACCCTGATGTACCCATTCCCAAACCCCACCTTCCTCCCAGAGGATAGCCATTCCCAGGACTGGCTCCTCACCCGCCCCACTGTGGACCCACAGAAAACAGCTCTGCAGTACCCACTCCACACCTCCACCAATCCCCTGTGTGCCCAGGAGGACACAAGCCTGGGTCCCTGCCCAGCTCCTGCTCCAACATCTTCGAGGTGCTCCTTTCACTTGATCGGGCACCTATTTGACCCCTTGACTAGGATTCTACCTCCCAGTTCTTTTCCCATGGACCACCCATCTCAATAGACAACTCCAGCCTGGCCCGAGTCCCCTTCCCCTCTTTTTCTGAGTGATCAGTTTTGCTCATTCATATGCTCATTCAACTGACTAGGCCCTCAGGACCAGCCAAGTTCAACTGCTCAATCAGTCCCATTGGTCCTGGAGCCAAGATGGAGCTTGGTGGGCAAGTGGGATCCCAGGCCTGGCTGGCCTGAGGTGTTTCCAGATGTGAAGGGCCCAGAGAGGGGAACATCAGAGATGAGCCCACTGGGGCTGTGTCTCAGCAGGGGAGGAAGAGCAATGAGCTGCATGTTAAGAGTTAGGATGGGCAGGGCAGCTAGTGCACGGCCGGTGGGAGAGGACTTGACTGACATGCAAGAGACCCTGGGTTCCACCCTCAGCACCACAGACAATACAAAACAAACGAAAAACAAACAAAAAGGAACAGGCAGAGCCTGCAGGAATTTCTCAACTGCTGAAGAAATCACTAGAATCACTGGGAGAGCTTCCAAATCTGTGTATCTGGACTCTAACCCCTGATATTGCTAACAATGTTCTGGGCTGTGGGAAGGCACAGGGGACATGTTCTGCAAGTAATCAGAAGGTGCAGCCTGAGCTGTGAACCACAGCACTGAAGTTAGACCTTCTTTCCAATCCCAGCTCCCCACTTAGTAGTTTAGAAAAGCTGGGCAAGTCACAGGACGCCCTGCAGCCTCAGTGTCCTTATCTCAAAGCAACAATCCAGCAAATGCTGTTTTGTGAAAGGATTCAGAGAAGCAGAGCAGGCGCTGGCCCCTGACTCAGCAGCATGGAGCTGGTCCAGGACACCTCCCGCCCTCCACTGGTCAAGGTGAAGGGGGTCCCGCTCATCAAGTACTTTGCAGAGATGGTGGGGCCACTTCAGAGCTTCCAGGCTTGGCCCGATGATGTGCTCATCAGCACCTACCCCAAGTCTGGTAAGTGAGGAGGGTCACCCTGCTCCCCCAATGGGGCGGCAGTCCCCACCTTAGTCTCCAGGGCCCAGCCCTCCATCCTGCTCATGTCTGCTTCTCTCTCTTTCCAGGCACCACTTGGTTGAGCGAGATACTGGAGATGATCTATCAGGGTGGTGACCTAGGGAAGTGTCACCGGGCACCCATTTACATGCGTGTACCCTTCCTTGAGTTCAAAGTTTCAGGGGTCCCAACAGGTGTGTGGCAGAATCCAGGGGCAAAAGATCTTAAAGAAGGTCACTCTGGGCTCCATCTCATCAATCTGCTGCCTGCACCTTAGGTCTGGAAACTTTGAAAGATACACCCGCCCCTCGGCTCATTAAGACACACTTGCCCCTGGACCTGATTCCCCAGAGTCTGCTGGATCAGAAGGTCAAGGTGAGTGGCAGTGGAGGCCACTAGGCCATTCCAGCTTTGGTCCTGTTCTGCAGGAAAAGTCTCTTCAAGCTTTGTCTCTGCACAAGTGGGAGGGCCATGTGCCCTCACTGTGGTGGGGCCAAGACGTGAGGAGAGCAAGACCCTTCAGTGCAGACCCGAGGGCAGGGGAGCCTGGTGCTCAGAGGCTCACAGAGGGGCTAGAGGGTCCCCTGCCTGCCTTGTTCTCCATCTGGGTGTGTGGTGGAATCCCAGGGGTCAGGTTAGGATGAAGTATGGCTCCAGGGACCAGCCAGGAGTCTCCCATCAAAGCTGAGTTCAGATCCCAGCTGCCGTAGCCATCCCTTAGGTCTCCAGCAAGTCAGCCTCAAGGCCTCAGCATGTTCCCTCATCAAGCCAAGAGGGGACCTCCCACAGGGGTGCTGTGAGGGGGCCAGGCAGGCAGGAGGGAGGCAGTCCTGGGGTGTGTGCGTGGGGTGGTGTAGCTGGCAGTGGGTGTCGTCTGTCCTTGCAGGTGATCTATGTTGCCCGCAATGCAAAGGACGTGGCTGTCTCCTATTACAACTTCTACAAAATGGCCAAGGTGCACCCTGACCCTGGCACCTGGGACAGCTTCCTGGAGAAGTTCATGGATGGACAAGGTGGGCCCCAATCTGGAGGAAGGAGAGGGCTGGAGTTTAGGAAGCCCACCTAAAACTCATACTATACCCTGCTGGTCCCCTTCCCCAGTGTCCTATGGGTCGTGGTACCAGCACGTGCAGGAGTGGTGGGAGCTGAGCCGCACCCACCCTGTGCTCTACCTCTTCTATGAAGACCTGAAGGAGGTGAGACTGCCTGCCACTGCTTCCTTCCATGTCCCACCCAGGGGACTGGAACCTCAGGGTTCCTGACAAGGTCCAGGACCCTCCCCTTTGGCAGGCCCACCCCGCCCAGGGTTGCCCACACTGCCTTCCTGGCATGGAACCACAGAGCCAGCCCAGCTCAGACCCAGCACAGCCCTCATCTCCTAGCACCTGGCTCAGCTGCACATGCCCGGGGCTCTGCCAACCCTGGGGCCTGTTTCCTGAAAAAAGACTTTCCTTGCCCTGTCTCATAAGACACCAAGCAGGGCTCAGTCCTGGACCCTAAAAGGAGTGGGTCTAGGGAAACAGGCCCAGAGTGAAGCAGCTGGGGCTGAGAGGTTTCCAAGTGGAAGGGCCAGATCCCTCGGGACACCAGAGAGGGGATTTCTGTTGTGTATCCTCCTTAAGAAATCCAAGCCCCTCTGAAGAGCCTGTGCCTTGCTTCAGAACCCCAAAAGTGAGATTAGAAAGATCCTGGAGTTTCTGGGGCATTCCGTGTCAGAGGAGACTGTGGATCACATCATCCAGCACACATCCTTCAAGGAGATGAAGAAGAATCCCATGGCTAACTACAGTACCCTTCCGACTGAGCTCATGGACCACGACATTTCTCCCTTCATGAGGAAAGGTGGGTGCTGGCCAGGGTGGGTGGCTGCAGAAGGGAGGGTTGAAGCAGCTGCCAGAGCTTGCCCTGAGCCACCTGGGGCCACCTGTGTGGGTGGGGACTCAGCCTCTTTTTTCCCTCCCCAGGCATTGTGGGGGACTGGAAATCTGCCTTCACTGTAGCCCAGAATGAGCGCTTTGATGCACACTATGCTAAGAAGATGGCAGGCTACAAGCTCAACTTCCGCTACCAGCTCTAAGTGGTGTCATGGGGAGCCACTGCAGGGGGAGCATGGGCACAAGCCTGACCTATGACCTCAGGAATAAAATATGATGTGTCCAACAGGAGGCCACCTGACACTAACTAAATCCCACTGGGACCAAGTAGGGCCCTCTGCCCGGCAGCCTGCCAGGACCATGTGCCCTTCCTGGGTGGGAAAGAGGGTGTGCAGAGGGAAGGCCCAGGAGACATGAGAGAAGAGGAAGGACGTTGGATCCTGTAAGGTCCTCTGTTGCCTCCTCCCTCTAGTCTCCTAGCCTGCTTCACTTTTGGGGGACTCTTTACAAGCCACCAGTTACCTCTGGGCCACATTGAGGGAGGGGGAGCAGCCATCTGCGTAGGCGATGTCTTCAAACACAATGGAGTTTTCACCCGAGACCTGTAGGATGCAGACAGGAGGCACTGGTCAGAGGCTTCCAGGAAAGGCCAGCCTCCTCTTGGCCTGGAGCCCTGGACCAGCAGGAACCCTGAGAGTTCCAGGCACCTCCAGGCCTCACCTTCCCCTCTGAAGTCAAGGGGTCCAGGTCCTCTTCCCACTCCCTGTTGCTCCAGAGCTGGTCCTCAGTGAAGGTGGCCTAGGGCAGAAGTCAAAATGCAGTGAGAGGAGGGGTGAGACACCATCCTCAAAGGGTCATGCTAGAATGACAAGGGGTCTGTTACCACTCAGGACCCCTGAGTTAAGAAGATAAAGCAACCCAAAGGGCAGCAGGCAGGTGTCCTGAAGGCCCAGGGGGAAGAGCATTCAGCCTGCATCAGGTTACATGTGACCCGTTTCACATGGGTCAGCATCAGCTGGAGGGGTGAAAGCGAGAGTCAGGAGGTCTGGGCCCGTGCACCCAGCTTGCTGTAGTCTGACTGCCCAGATGAGGAAGGACAGGAGGGCAGAGCGGCCTGCTCTCTGGGGGTAGGCTCAGGCTCAGGCTGGGCAGGAGGGATTCACAAGGTAGAGGCAGGTCCTTGAAGCTGTGAGGCCATGAGAGCAGAAAAGAGAAGGAATTGAAAGATGACCCCATGCCCTGTCTGGGGTCTGGTTGTGACGAAATTCCTCTCTGTGGAAGCTGCCTTACCTGCTGTGGGATGTGTGGATCAGGACATGGTGGAAGCAGGTGGTCTGGAGATACTGAGTCAATACCAGCTGCCCCTATGGATAAGGCCTCGGGGTCCATCTCTGGGTTGGCTGTCCACTGGGTGGCTTGGATCATGCAACGGTGGCTTAAGACAGCCCAGTGGATCACTTGCCAGGAGCCTGGCCACCCATTCCCAGCTGGACACTCACTCTTTGCCTTCTTCATCAATGTCGTCTACCTCATACCTGTGGGGGAACGGAAGGAGGACACCGGGTGTAGCCAGGTGCCCACTGAGAGCCAGGGAGCCAGAAAGAGGAGGAGGGGGAGATGGAGAGTGGGAAAGTGGCCCGAGGAGCCCAGTGCCTCCCACACCTCCTGCCCAGGTGCCCTCGGGGAAGCTCTTCTCCCACTGTGCACACAGGCTGAACAATGCCAGCGGAAGAGGGTGTGGTGAGCAAGGTTCAGCGGGATGAGTGTCCACTCACTTGTTGGTGGCATGGCTGTAACTGACCACCTCTGCCAGGATCCACTGCTCATCCCCATCCACAGCCTTGACCCGCGCAGCCACCTTGTCTCCAGGCTTGGCCACATAGTCCCCTGAGGCTGGAATGGCTCCACAGAGGGGTGGGGGCCTGTGAGTGGAAGGAGCATTAGTCTGGGCCTGGACACCAGGCCCCCCCTGCTGGCTGCCACCCTCACTTGTCACCAGGCTTCCCGATCCACAGGGGCAGGGTCATGGCCGACTGCTGCAGCAAGGTCATCAGCACCCCTCTGCGCATAATCTTACAAGGTGGCTCCGAGGCATTATACAAACCCGCAATTTTGGCCGCTGTGGGTCGGACGTGCACCCTTGAGGCCCCAGGGAGGTGCACCTCGCCTGAGACCCCCGGCACCCTGCCCTGTGCTGTCAGAGGAGCTCAGCAGGGAGCCCCCACCTCCCCAGTTTCCACCAAGGGTCCAGCCCCTTCGCTGTCCATCCACGAGATGTCCAAGTTGGGACCCTGACAAGCTAAACTGCCAGGGTGATGAGGTGTGGGGACAGTTGTCACCCTTGAGGGGAGGAGCTAGAAAGTTTCCAAAGGGTGTTTTGGAGGTGCAGTCACCTCTGTCTCCTGACCTGGGCACCGTTGACCTGAGTGTGCTGGGCCATCAAAAGTTGAGAAACAATTATTCAGTGTGGACCTTTGGCCTCTCAGGCAGGCTCCACGCACCCCTCAACTTCAAACAGAACCAAACTGGCAAGGAGACAAGACCAAGGGCCGAGGGGTCTGCCCACCATGGCAAGACAGGCAGGGAAGCCAGGGCAACGTCGTCTGTGGGCCTGGAAGGCAGCACCTGGGTGGCAGCCACACATGGGCCTTGCTTCAGGATACAGGGTGGGGCCCTGCTAAGCCCCCAGGTACCCCCCCACAGCAAGAAGCAGAGTGGGCGGTGGGAGGAAGGAGGGAGGCACAGGCCTTGTGTCCCAGAAGAAGAGAGAACCAGGACGTAAGGCCAGAATCACCCCTGTCCTGGGGAGAAGTAGGGAAATCCTGAGGACAATAATGGGCTGCAAAAGGTCATTCCCCCCATCATGGCCACATATCATGCACATAAGGAGCCGGAAACCTCCCTTCGCCCAGTGATGCCACAGCCGTTTCAACATCCTAGTGCAACACACTACACGTAAATAGACCTACTGTGTGGCCAATAGTATAAAAGTAGAGCGTGTTCAATTATAGCACACTTGATGACAGTAAGCAAGGGTGAATATTTAGGTTTTTATGAGACTTCACTTCTGATCATTAGAGTCTTTGGACCTTATAAAAAAATAAACTGGAAAGCAATGCCCCCTGTGACACCAGCTCATGTTTACTGCATCTCTTGTTTCCATCGAGAGACCACATGGAGGTGGGTGCAGTGGTGAAGGCCTACAATCCCAGTGACTCAGGAGGCTGAGGCAGGAGGATTGCAAGTTCAAAACCAGATTCAGATCCTGAGTAACTTACTGAGAACCTGCTTCACAATAAAATATAAGAAAAGGGTGGATACAGTCGTCAAGCATCCCTGGGTTAAATTGCCAGTTTGAAAATAATAATAGTATTAATAAAAATAACAATAATAAAAGATGCAACAGGAGAGTGACCTGTAGCATCTAGGTTTGTGTAAGTTCTCTGTCATGTTCTCACAACTACAAGACTGTCTAGTGATGCACACGTTAGAAGATTTAATGACCCATGACTCTCCATTTTGGCCTTTTTTTGGAGGTGCAAAGGACCAAAACCAGGCATTAATGCATGTTAGGACTGCAGATCCAAAGAATAAAAATAAAAATGGGAAAATTTTTAAAAAACAAAAAAAGAAACTTAAAACCAAAGGAACAGCCTGGCCTGGTTTAAGGATGAGCAAAGTGAGGCACAAGCAGGAGACAGGCGCCCAGAAGGGCAGATCCTGGGTCATGGCCTAATTGTCCACTGTATTGTGCTGCTGCCTCTGGGGGTCCTGCCTGGGCGTGGGCTCTGGGAGAGAAGGACCTGGCAGGAATAGGTCCTGTGAAGAGGGGTCTTGGGAATAGGTTTTGCCCCCAACTTAGGAGTGACCCCCTGAGCTGGGACAACACAGGGCTCTTTGGGATGGGTGTCTGGGCCACAGTAGGGGTTGCTGCATACTGTGCAGGGATGACCAAAGCCCCATTCCTTGCCCTTTCCTCATTACCTACCTGGATAGGCAATGCTTGGGAATATGTACGAATATCCCTGAATACCCATCTGGTCTCACTCTCTATGCCAGCCACATGACTGTAGGCAAATCACATCTCCTCTATAAAACAGGGAAGGGTCCCCTCACCATTTGGTAAATACAGTGGTGGGTGCTGGGAGGCTGCAGGCTGGGCCTCTTAAAGGAGGGATGCTCCTTTTCTGCATTTCTCCTGCACTGTGGGGACCATGGGCTCTTCCAGAGTCCTCGGGAGTAGACTCATTAACTGGTTCTGCTGGTTCAGGGGAACTAAAGAGGTCAGAAAATGATCCCCGGGACCAGAGGGTAAAGCTGTAACCATCAAAACTCCCAGCTTCACCAGCCCATTCTATAGGATGGAAACAAGAGAGGGCAGTAGTGGTGGAGGTAATTCAGGGACTGAGAAGCTGGCCTTTAAAATACAGGGAGAGCTGGGTCATCTTAGCAGATCTGGGAGAATGATGCAGGATGATCACAATTTCAAACCAGCCACAGCAACTTTATAAGACTTTTCTCAAAATAAAAAATAAAACAGTCTGGGGATGTGGATCAGTGGTTAAGTGCCCTGGGTTCAATCCCTCATACTAAAAAATAAATAAATGAAATACAGGGGAGTGCCAGGTATGGAGGTGAACACCTCTATTCCCAGCTACTCAGGAGGATGAGAGCAGGGAGGATCACTTGAGCTCCTGATGTGAGTCCAGCCTAGGGAGTTAAATACTGATATATATGTACCATCTGCTCCAGTTTTCTGCCTCAAATCAGTCTTATTTTCCTGCTCTAACCCTAATCCCAACCCCATGTTCTCACATCCCACTGGTACAGAGCTGGGGCCTTCTAAGAAACCGAGGAACTGTGAAGAACCTCTCCTCAAACCTGATTCTTGCCATCAAGTCAGAAGGTTTCAGACATGTCACTCAGAGTAACAGGAATGAGTTTATTGAAAGGATAGGAAAAGGGAAAGGGGATACTCTCAAGAGAGAGAGTGGGTCTGCCCAGCAACCAGCACTGGCTTCATTAAAGAAGGTTCGAATCATGAGCAAAATGCTAGGGAGTTTTCAATTAAAGAGATAAGACTCTAATTACCTTTAAAACCAGCTCCAGGATGGCTCCTCCTAGCTCCAGCCTCCATCCACCTAAGGCAGTAGTGAGGTTTATTGAAGAGGCTAGTGAGAGAGAGAGAACATGCCAGGGAGTGGACTTTTATTGGGGAACAAAAAATTCCGGGGAAAATCCCATCCAATGAAGGTTAAGGGGGGCAGCATCCCAAGGTCGGGGGCAACGATTGCGTCTTCGGGACAGTGGACAGACACGCCTCTGCACATACAAGCCCTTGGACCTGGAGAAGGGCGGGGAAAGCTCTGACACAGATGTGTCTAAGCGCCTCTCACCCAGCCAGGGAGGTAACTCAAATCACGTGCGAGGATGGCCTCCCACAAGTGGTCCTCTCAGAGAGGAGGACAGCACGCCTCTCCTGCATTCCAGTTTCCTGGGGACCAAAGAGAAATTTCCAGAGTCCTGCCCATGTCCACCTCTTGACTTTTCCTGGAGAGCAGGGTGACTTCAGACTTTTAAGTCCCCATTATCATGGCAACACTAGGTCACCTTGGCCCATGCTGATTGGTTTTGTTTGGATTTTAAATTTTTTTGTTCTAATTAGTTATATACGACAGTGGAGTGCATTTTGACATACCATACATAAATGGAGTACAACTCCTCACTCTTCAAGTTGTACACAATGTAGAATCACACTGGTCATGTATCATATATGCATATAGAATATAATGTCTGCTTCATTCTACTATCATTTCTACTACCATATCCCCTCCCTCCCTTCACTCCCTTCTGTCTAATCCAATGTGCTTCTATTTTTCCCCTGGCCCCGCCCCCTTATTTTTGAATTGGCATCCACATATCAGAGAAAACATTCAGCCTTTAGTTTTTTGGGTTTGGCTTATTTAGCTTATCATGATATTTTCTAGCTCCATCCATTTACCTGAAAATGCCATCATTTCTCTCTTCTTTAAGGCTAATATTCCATCAGAGATTATATATATATCTCACATTTTCTTTATCCATTCATCTGTTGAAAGGCATCTAGGTGGGTAGGTGGGTTCCATAGTTTGGCTATTGTGAATTGAACTGCTGTAAACATTGATGTGGCGGTGTCCCTGTAGTAAGCTGATTTCAAGTCCTTTGAGTATAAACCGAGGAGTGGAAAAGCTGGTCAAATGGTGGTTCCATTCCAAGTTTTCTGAGGAATCTCCATACTGCTTTCCATAGTGGTTGTATCAATTTGCAGTTCCACCAGCAATTATAAGTGTACCTTTTTTACCCACATTCTTGCCAATATTTATAATTGCTTGTATTTTTGATAATTGCCATTGTGATTGAAGTGAGATGAAGTTTTAGAGTAGTTTTGATTTGCATTTTGCTAATTTCTAGAGATGTTGAACATTTTTTTCATGTTTGTTAATTGATTATATTTCTTCTGTGAAGTGTCTGTTCGATTCCTTAGCTCATTTATTGACTGGGCTATTTGTTTTCTTGGTGTTGAGTTTTTTCAGTTCTTAAAGCTCTATCTGTGATGCATGTGGTAAAGATTTTTACCCATTCTGTAGGCTCTCATTTTCTTTGCTGAGAAGAAGCTTTTTAGTTTGAATCTATCCCATTTATTGATTCTGATTTTACTTCTTGTGCTTCAGGAGTCTTGTTAAGCAATTCAGTTCCTAACCATACATAGTGAAGATTTGGGCCTACTTTTTCATCTATATAGCCACAAGGTCTCTCTTCTAGTTCCTAAGTCTTTGATCCACTATGAGTTGAGTTTTGTGCAGTGTGAGAGTTAGGGATTTATTTTCATTCTGCTACCTATGGATAACCAGTTTTCCCAGCACCATTTTTTGAAGAAGCTATCTTTGCTACAATGAAGGTTTTTTGGTGCCTCTGTCTAAGATGAGATAATTGTATTTATGTGGGTTTGCCTCTGTGTCTTCTATTCTGTTTTGGTGCCAATACCATGCTGTTTTTGTTAGTACGGCTCTGTAGTATAGTTTGAGGTGCAGTGTTGTGATGCCTACTGCTTCATTCTTCTTGCTAAAGATTGTTTTCACTACTCTGGGTCTCTTACTTCTCCAAATGAATTTCATGTTTGCTTCTTTTTTTACTTCTATTAAGAATATCATTTGGGGCTGGGGTTGTGGCTCAGTGGTGGAGCGCTTGCCTAGCATGCATGAGGCACTGGGTTTGATCCCCAGTACTACATTAAAAATACTAAAAAAGGTATTGTGTGCATCTACAACCAAAACAATGTTTTTTAAAAAGTATCATTTGGATTTTAATATGAATTCATTAACTCTGTATAACACTTTTGGTAGTATGGCCATTTTGACAATATTAATTTTGCCTATTCAAGAGCATCAGAGATCTTTCCATCTTCTAAGGTCTTCCTCAATTTCTTTCTTTAGTGTTCTGTAGTTTTCCTTGTAGATATCCTTCACCTCTTTTGTTAGATTGATTGCCAAGTATTTTATTTTTAAGGCTATTGTAAATGGAATAGTTTTCCTAATTTCTCTTTCAGTGGATGTATTAGAACGTGTTTGATTTATTGGTGTTGATTTTATGTCCTGGTACTTTGCTGAATTCATTTATTAGTTCTAGAAGTTTTCTGGTGAATTTTTTTTTTGAAATCCTAAATTTAAAATCATGTCCCAGCAAATAGAGATAATTTGAGTTCTTCTTTTCCTTTTAACCTATTTTATCTGTTTTTATCTAATTGTTCTAGCTAGAGTTTACAGGACTATGTTGAATAGAAGTGATGAAAGAGTGCATCCCTGTTCTGTTCCAATTTTTAGAGGGAATGCTTTCAATTTTCTCCCTTTAGAATGATGTTGGCCTTGGGTTTAGCATAGATAGCTTTTACAATATTGAGGTATATTCCTACTATCCCTAGTTTTTCTAGTGTTTTGAACATGAAGGGGTGTTGTTTTTTGTCAAATGCTTTTTCTGCATCTATTGAGATGATCAATGATTCTTGTCTTTAAGTCTATTAATGTGATGAATTAGGTTTATTGTTTTCCGTATGTTGAATCAACCCTGCATCCCTGGGATGAACTGTACTTGATGGTGGTGCACTATCTTTCTAATATGTTTTGGTATGCCATTTGCCAGAATTTTATTGATAATTTTTGCATCTATCTTTATCATGGAATTTGGTCTGAAGTTTTCTTTCCTTGATGTCTGGTTTTGGTATCAGGGTGATACTAGCGTTATAGAATGAGTTTAGAAGAGTTCCCTCCTTTTATATCCCATGGAATAATTTGAGGAGAATTTGTGTTCATTCTTCTTTGAAGGTCTTATAGAATTTGGCTAAGAATCCATCTGGCCTTGGGCTTTTCTTGGTTGGTAGGCTTTTGATGTCATCTTCTATTTCATTGCTGATGTGTTTAATTTGTGTATGTCCTCCTGATTCAGGTTGGGTAGATCACATATCTCTGGAAATTTGTCAATGACTTCAAGATGTACTATTTTATTGGAGTACAAATTTTCAAAATAGTTTCTAATTCTCCTCTGGTATTTTAGCAGTGTCCTTTGTGATATTTCCTTTTTCATCACAAATTTTGTCAGTTTGAGTTTTATCTCTGTCACTTCATTAGTGCACTAAGGGTTTATCAACTTTATTTTTTCAAAGAACAAACTTCTTGTTTTGTCAATTTTTGTAATTGTTTCTTTTGTTTCAATTTCGTTGATGTTAGCTCTGATTTTAATTATTTCCTATCTTCTAGTACTTTGAGTGTATAAAATTTTTCCTTTTTCTAGGGCTTTCAGGTGTAAAGTTAGGTCATTTACTCATTGACTTTCTATTCCCTTAATGAACGAGCTCAACATTCCTCCTAGCACGGCCTTCATAGTGTCTCAGAGATTTTGATATATTGTATAAAGTTTTCTCATTTATCTCTAAGTTTTTTTATTTCATCCCTGATATCTTCTGCTATCTATTTATCATTCAATAGCATATTATTTAGTCTCCGGGTATTAGAGTAGCTTTGATTTTTTATTTTTTTCATTAATTTCTAATTTCATTCCATTGTGACCTGATAGAATACATGGTAATATAATTTTTTGGGCTGGGGATGTGGCTCAAGCGGTAGCGCGCTCGCCTGGCATGCGTGCGGCCCGGGTTCGATCCTCAGCACCACATACCAACAAAGATGTTGTGTCTGCCGAGAACTAGAAAATGAATGTTAAAAATTCTCTCTCTCTCCTCTCTCACTCTCTCTCTAAAAAAAAAAATATATAATTTTTTGTGTGTTTGCTAAGACTTGCTTTGTGACCTAAAATATGATCTACTTTAGAGAAGGATCTTTGTGCTGCTGAGAAGAAAGTGTATTCACTCCTTGATGGATAAAATATTCTATATGTGTCCATTAAGTCTAAATTGTTGATTGTCTTATTCAGTTCTATAATTTCTTTTTTTTTTCATTTTTGTTTGCAAGATCTATCCAGTGGTGAGAGAGGTGTGTTAAAGACACCCAGTATTATTGGGTTGTGGTCTGTTTGATTCTTGAAATTGAGAAGGGGTTGTTTTATGTACATTGATGCTCTATTGTTTGGGGCATAAATATTTATGATTGTTATGTCTTACTGATGTATAATTTTCTTAAGCAGTATGAAATATACTTCTTTGTCCTTTCTAACTTTGGCTTAAAGTCCACTTTATCTGATATGGGGATGGAAAAACCCTGCTTGTTTACCCAATTCATATGAGTGATATGTTTTTTCTAATCCTTTCACCTTCAGTCTATGGATGGCTTTGTCAATGAGGTGAGTCAATTGGAGACAGAATTTGTTGTTTTTTAATCCAATCTGCCAGTCTGTCTTTTGGTTGATGAGTTTAGGCCATTATAATTCAAGGTTATGATTGAGATACGATTTGAATTCCTGGTAATTTGGTTTATTTCTGGTTTTTAATTTGACTTAGTTACTGCTCTCATTGACTATTCCTTTAGTGTAGTTTGCTGGGTTTCACATTGTTTTTTCATTTCCTCCTCATGGAATATTTTATTGAGAATGTTCTGAAGTAAGGCTTTCTAGTTGTGAATTATTTTAACTTTCTTTAATCATGCAAGGATTTTTTTCATTTTCATATCTGAAGCTTAATTTTACTGGATATAAAATTCTTGGTTGGCATTCATTTTCTTTAAGAGCTTACACACACACACACACACACACATACACACACACATACACACACACACACACACACATACACACACACATACACACACACACACACATACATACATACATACACACTGTTCCAGGATATAAAATTCTTGTTTGGCATCCATTTTCCTTCAGAGCTTGATATATATTTTTCCAGGACCTTCTAGTGTAGAAGGTCTGGGTTGAGAAATCAGCTGAAATCCAAATTCGTTTCCCCCATACATAATCTGATATTTTTCTCTCACAGCCATTAAAATTCTACCCTTGTTCTATATGTTAGTTATTCACATTATAAGGTGACTTGGTGTGGGTTTGCTGTAATTTTGTTCACTTGAAGTCCTGTAAGCCTCTTGTATTTGATTTTCCATTTCATTCTTTAGGTTTGGGGAATTTTGTGATATTATTTCATCAAACAGGTTGTGTATTCCTTTGGTTTGTATCTCCGTTCCTTTGTCTATCCTGATAAATCTTAAATTTTATCTTTTCATGTTATCCCACAATTCTTGGAAGTTCTGCTCATGGTTTCTTACCATCTTCTCTGTGTGGTCAACTTTATTTTCAAGATAAAGTACTTTGCAGGCATAAAGTACTTGTAATTCCAGTGGCTCAGAGGGGCTGAGGCAGGAGGATCACAAGTTCAAAGCCAGTCTTAGCAAAAGTGAGGCACTAAACAACTCAGTAAGACCCTGTTTCTAATTAAAATGCAAAATAGGGCTGAAGATGTGGCTCAGTGGCTGAGTGCCCCTGAGTTCAATCCCTGGTATCCAAAAGAAAGGGAATGTAAGGGTCCGGCGAAACGTCGGAGGAAGAGACCACAAGAGACTGTCTTATGCAACAGCAGAAGGGAGGGTTTATTTGGAGACCAGCATGCTAGGGCCCAGAGCTCTCTATAGCAAAGAGAGATAGAGCCCTGAGAACAGCTTAAGCAGAGCTTATATACTTTCCTTGGAGAGGGCAGGGAGAGAAGTTACATTTTGTAGTTTGGCAGTTGGGGACAGCTCATTCTGGGAACAAGATTAGCAAACAGTTCACAGTTGGGGACAGCACATCTGGGAACAAGATTAGCAAACAGTGTTTTGTTAAGCATATAGAAAAACGGAGTGACAAGTACCTATTTTATTAACCTTTCAACACCCGCAGCAAGGCATCAGCCTCTTTGCAGTTCAAGTCTTCAGTTGGTGATGGGTGGAGGGGGTAGGTGGCGGTTCCAACAGTCAAGGGTTACGCATTTACCATGCGTTAGCCAATCAGAGTCTGTGTGACAAGGAACCCTGCCCATGCGCGTGCCTATTGGTTGGTGCAGAGACCCACTCCCCAGCCATTGTTCCATGCCCATGCATGACTCCAAGAGGGAAAGGAGGTTTGAGGGGTGTGGGGGTACAGTCAGGCCCTCTCAAACTATGAACAGGAAGAACAGCATTGGGACGGCTGAAGCAGGGAATAATCCCTGGGCCCCCCAGTTGGGCAGTTGATCCTACGGGAGGCCACTACAGACCCTGCGGCTTACATGAGGAAGACCATATCCCTGGGAGGAGAACAGGTAAAAACCTGTGAGTCTCCACCCCACCACTGCCCAACTAGGAGAGAATCCCTAACCATCACTGGCCTCCAGGCCCATCTAGAGCCTCCTCACAAGGCCTTCAAGCTCAGCCTCCAGGCTTCACAACTTTGCAGGCTTGTCTTATCACACTTGCCATCCTTAGGCCCTGAGTGCAGTTGTAGGTATTTAACTGTCCCCTGTTCCTCATCCAGAATGCTCTCCTTTATTCTAGGAATTGCTCATCAATTTCCCAGTGGTGAGACCCTTCCCTACCTGCTTAGAGTTGCACAGGGTCAACCTCCCTACCCAGCCCTTTAGGATAGACCCTCCCATATATCTATTACAGCCCCCCCTCCCAATATAATCTGACCTTTGCCCCAAAAGAGCCTGACGCCTCCCAAAGCCTGCCTGTCTGGAGGAAGACACTCACCGTCCTCCCAAGGCCTTCTCCCTTTCGTCTACTGGATCCCCCACCCCTTTCTTGCCACTGGGGAGTTGACAGTGAACCCCACGTAATTGCAGAACCTATGCCCAGGATTCAGGTAGTAGAGAAGGTAGATGCCTAAGACACAGCCCAGCTTTCCTTCACCTCCCAGAGACCCATAGGGACTTGTGTGCCAGGGGTGTTAGAAATAAAGACAGACGTGCCTAAGAAATCAAACTATGCTGGAAAGTGGGTGGCATAGGCTTTCACTTCTGTCAAAAGGGAATGCCACCAAATCTGGCTAGGAGGCACAAAAGACGGGCAGTAGGCCGGCTCATATACCCAATGGCCTGCAGACCTTCACCCTGATTGGAAGACTCAATGGTACAACCCATGGGATTGGCTAATATTAAAATGGGGGGGGGGGCAAAAAGGAAAGAGCATAATTAAGATGGCTACAACTGAACCCACTTAAGATTGATACTGTATTTTGAAAATGGACCACCAGACTTTCTTTTTCTCACATGGGCTGAAGCTGTGTCCTAGGGCCCCTGGAGAGGGGTGTGGGGGCACCTGGAACTGAAAGATGCTTGCCTCAAAAATCTCCTGGGAGCCATTGCGAGGCACCTTGGAGACTCCAGCAGGGCCAGCTCTTTCATCTTCTGGCCAAAGGAGCTAGATACCAAAACGCTGCCCTGGGGATAGAATGTGGGGCACTTTATCACTGAACTACTGTTATAGGGAGACCGTTCAGAAAACACTCAAAGACCGAATTTGAAACAAATTAGAGAGCCTTATTTCCTGGCCAGGGATGCTTCTGCCATGCCCAAACGTCCTTCTGACAGAAGTGCACCAGGCTGTCTGTGGTTCCAATATTTAAGGAAGAAAACCACATCCTATGGAATCTGTGAATTTCAAGCAAGAAGGGTACAAAGGCTGAAAAAAAGCAGTTAGCAGAGCCATCAGACAACCACATCCTGGGTTCAGGCACAGTTGTGGTTTGTACATCCTGGTTCAAGTACATTTTGGGGGATACAAAGTACAGAAGACAATATTTTTTTTTTGTATTTAGCAGAAAACAGCTCTCATTTTGTTTTCTCAGAAGTGGGTCCTGCAGCTGTCTCTTCATGGGGGCAATAACAGAAAAACTAAGGTGGAGTCTGGAATAGCTGAGATGGAGTAACTTCAGCCACATCTGTTTGCTCATAAAGCCATAGTGACTCCGTGCTTGTCGCTCCAGCAAGGAGGGGACTGTTACAAGTGATCAGGTAGTTTAACCACAGCAATTGCTTTACACAACCAGTATTAGTAACTTATTGTGTTGATCAATTCACACCACAACACTACATCTCAACACTTGTTATTGTTGTTATTTTGACAGAGTCTTGCCCAATTAGCCAGGCTGACCAAGAACATGTGGTCATTCTGAGTCCACTTCTCATCTCTGGGAATACAG
This sequence comes from Spermophilus citellus, assembly GCF_964194105.1. Taxonomy (NCBI): domain Eukaryota; kingdom Metazoa; phylum Chordata; class Mammalia; order Rodentia; family Sciuridae; genus Spermophilus; species Spermophilus citellus. Next base: position 20,781,358 of record NC_138187.1, on the reverse strand, counting down.
GTACACACCTCAGTGATTGGCCCACTGTTGCCCTTAATGTATTTTTGTTTCATATTATATATATTTATATATGTGCATATACAGAGAATAAGAATATAAACTATACTATTACATATTATAAATATATATTAATAAATATAATTATTAAATATATTAAATATATATTTATAAGTACATATTATATATATTTATATGCTATATGGTATTTATATTTATAATGTAATATAATATGTATTATATTATGATATAAAATATAAATATTTATTCATGAAATGTATTATATTGTAATGGTGGTTGGGAAAAGTATAAAGGTAGCCGCACCCCAGAGAAAAACCCCAACATGGAGCCTAACGACCTTCTCTTCCTACTTTCCCTTTTTTTTCACTAGCGCAAAAAGATCCCGTGGATTGAACTTGCCCGCCGGCGCCAATTTCAAATCTCGCTGGCAGGAACCTTAGCCCCAATAAGAAATAATTCCTGGGCTCCAGAACTGATATCTGGAAGAACTTGCCAATAAATGGGTGGCCTGCCATTTATCTAAGCCCTGCCATCTCTCCTTAGATCTATATAAGCCCACAGCCTTTTGCAATAAAATTGGAATTCTCCCCGGCGAAGTGTCTTGCATGGAGGATTCTTTCATTCTGGTGCCGAAACCCGGGACATGAGTGAGCTCATTCTAACAAGAGCCCTGTCCAGGCTCTGCAGAGACACTCCACCCTCTTTCAGACACTGGCTCCCTGCACTCACCACTGATCTTATTTAGGTAAGTTCCCCCTCCCTGGCTCGCTAACTCCCTTCGGGCTGACAGTAGGATCTGTGACTGTGACAGTCCGGCACACTCCCGACGCCCAGTAGGGAGGAGGGAACCCACCCCACTAAGACCTTCACTGGCCGCAGTGGACCCTCTGGCGATCCGCTTCCCTTTGGGGCGAGAGGCTTCTGGGTTTACACAAGAGGCTCCCTGGTTTCTTCCTCCTCCGAGGGAGCTGCATCATGCTGGAGCTGCATTCTGCTTGGAGCTGAACTTCTGGACCGGAGCTGTGTTCTGCTGGAGCTCCGTTCTTTTCTTTCCTGACTCTCTCATTCCAGGCGAAAATCTTTCCTGACATCCGGTTGCCCGTGGCTCCAACACTATTGGGTCTCACAGATTGCACTTCCCTGGTGACAACTGGGTACTGCCCTCTGTATTTCCTCGCGATGGTGGGTCATTTTGGGGACACCCACTTGACCCCCGTTCTCCCTGAGCTTCAAGGAAGGTATTCCGGCCCGGGTTTTCCCTTTGTCTCTCGCGCTTACTCTTATTCTCTCTCTCTCTCTCTCACTCTCCCACTCGCTCTCTCTATCTCTCTCTCTTCCATCTCTCCATGTGACTATGGATACCTCTTCATCTATACCTGAAACCTCACTCCTCAAATGTCTAATGAAAAAATCTGGCCACACTCTCCCTCACACCAGACATCAAGCCCAAACTCCTGATCAAATTCTGTACCCAAGATTGGCCTACATATCCTCTGGATAATGGCAATCATTGGCCTCCAGAAGGCTCATTAGATCCAAATCTCCTCCAGGACCTTTTAAACTATTGCTGGCGTCTGGAAGCGTGGAAGGGGATTCCCAGGTCTTCCCGTCCTACCCTCCGCTCTCTGCTCCAAACCTTCCCTCTGTGCCCTTCCCTCCACTCTTCATGTCTGCAATCCCTCCCAGTGGTACCACGTCTGCCTCCCCTCCCCCTCCCTGCTGCATTGGCCCTGCCTGCGCACTTCCCCTCCTCTTCCTCCGCGGAGACATCCCCCTCCCCTCCTTCTTCTTCCTGTCCTCAGCTGCCCACCGCCCGCGGCCCTCTCTGCACGCTTCCAGTCTGCCTGGCCGCCAGACATGTGCACTGGTGCTCCACCTTCCTGGTGCAGTGGGCGAAATGGGTGGGTAGTGTGCCCTCGGTGGCCTGGAGAGGCCTCGGTATCCCACCTCAGCTGGCGGGCAAGCTGCCCTCCTTCACCTTCGTTGCACCATAGCAGCTTTTGTGCACGGCAGCTTTTGCGCGAGCCCTCGACTCACTTGTGCCTCCCTCTTGCCTCCCCGGTTCCAACGGGCAGGCAGGATGGATCCCA